>NC_038050.1:51897375-52267375 GCF_002211085.1 Panicum hallii
TGAAGCCTTGTAGATGGCGAGTAGCACTAGTTATCATAGCGTGCGTAGAGCAATGTTATTTTCGTATTATGATCTTGCCCTGTCCATTGTTCTCGCGTGCTCCGCGATTATTATGCCTAACCATGGATGTGATGATCGCGCCTTGCTTTGTCTATGTAGGTAGATCCAATCTGTTATGGCTAGTTTCTAGTAATTAGGGATTTAGCTCAATATGTGCATGATTAGGCCCTGCAAACGAGTTGAAAGTTCCGGCAGTATGTTAGTATCGGATCTTAGCCTGCGTAGAGGGTTCCTTAGGAATCGGCTCTTTAGCTGTTTTTAGGGTCTCTGTTCGGGTTGTTCGTTCTGATGCTTTGCGTATTCGTTAGGCTCAGTCACGTGTAGGACGTTCCGATCGTGCGGTGAGGGCTTAGCTGTCGTGGTTTGGATTAGATTATATCTTTAAAGCAAGTTTTATTTCATCATTATATGCATGTATTATCTGATCTGAAGATCCGATCCGGTATTGCTGCAATCGGCTCTCTACAGCCGATGCCGGGGAGGAGTGATGAGCCGATCACGGCTCGGACTAATCTTTACGAGTGTCTGTGCTTGCAGGAATTTCACAAATCACACCTTCCTGATCAGGTACAGGATCAGGTGGCACGCCTAGCAATTCCAAGCCAGGGTGTGCGCCAGATCGCTGGGCCGTTGACCGAGGGAGGGCCCACCAGCCGTCCCGGAAGCCTCCCGGCTCCTCGTGTTGCCTGTCGCTGCTCGCCGGTGGGTTTCGATCGACAACACATTCTGGCACGCCCGTGGGACCATTCTTCATCGACTTCGTCATCGGCGTTGGGACCTTCTTTATCGACTTCGTCATCGGCGTTTGCATCTTCTGCATCGACTTCGTCATCACCGTCGACTCTGTCAGTAGTGGTCGGCAAGATGTCAAGGGACGATCCAATCACTTACGAGGAGCTCTCTGCTGAGCACAAGCAGAGGTACGATGAAATCAAGGCCCAATTCGAAGCCGATCTAATCGGCTCTTTTGAGAGGACTCGCAGCCATGGTATTAGATGGAAAGGATTTTCACCTGAAGGAGCTCTTGATGGAGTTGATTTATCTGTTTCATCTGAAGACCGTACTAGAGCGCTGCGTCAGGAAGTGAATTATGCAGTGGCTCATTCTTTGCACCGACATTCTGAAAGTTTGGTCAATGCTTTTGAGCGTGTGGCTCTGCGAGTGGTCCAGGAAATTATGAAACATCAACATTCTCCAACCGGGCCCACCTTGGGGAGTCATAAAGGAGAACTTCCGTTCCAAACTAGACCTCCATTACCTTACGCACTTGCATCTGCAGAATCTCATGGCGCTCCAGCTTATGTAGTTTACAAAGAAGGTGGTGATCCCATCGACCACCAGTTTTTCAGCGAGCCACCCAAGGAGATTCCACATGGTTATGTATGTGCGTATATACCGGACAGTAGTAATCCGGTACATCCCGTACAGAAGACGATTGGAGGGGTTTCTGGAGTTGATGCAGACAAACAAGCGTGGCTAGCAACTTATGCTACCGGGCCGAGTCACGACAGTATGCACTCGGCCCCTGGGTCACAGACGGCAGAACAAATCAGCGCTATCCTGCGAGATCAGTTCGGCATAATACCAAGGAGGAAAGCGATCGGCTATACTAAGCCGTATCCAGGAGATTATGATTGATTCCATTGCCACCCAAATATCGGCTCCCCGAGTTCACCAAATTCAGTGGGCAGAAGGATCCAGCTCCATCGAGCATGTGAGCCGATATTTAGCTCAGCTGGGTATGATTTCTGTATCAGATCCGTTGCGAGTAAGGTTTTTCTCCAGTCGCTCACAGGACCGGCCTTGGATGGTATACTCATTGGGTCCTGACTCCATCCGCACTGGAAGCAACTGGAAGAACAATTTCATGTTCAATATCATTCAGAAGCCGCGGAAGCAGGAATTGCCGACCTGGCGCAGCTCCGACAGAAGCGTGGGAGAGACTGTAGCGGAGTTCATTCGACGCTTCAGAAGATGAAGAACAGGTGCTATTCAACGCGGATCTCGGAAAAAGAAGCTGTCGAATTAGCATCGTGGGATATAAAGCCGATCAGGACCTGGCTTTTCAACTGGAATTTACTTCTTTGGGCATCTGGTCCAGAAACTATCGACGTAATGAGCAGCGTCATCCTGAGTTATACCAAGATAAATTTAAGCGTCAGGTGCGGTAGCTGACACGAGGAAGCCGATGACTCTGAAGAAGAGATGGAGGTATCGGTTGCTGAGTGGGCTCGTGGTGCAAATCCTGTGCCTTGTAAGTGGTTGAAGCAAACTGGTCCGGCAAAAGGGTTTGATTTTGATGTGAGTAAGGTCGAACAGATTTTCGACTTATTACTGAAAGAAAACAGTTGAAATTTCCAGAGGGACACAAACTTCCCACGGCACAGGAGTTAAAGGGGAGATCGTACTGTAAATGGCATGACTCCTTTACCCACGGCACGAATGACTGCAAGGAACTTCGTCGGCAAATACAATCGCTATCGAACAGGGCCGATTGATCTTGGGGAAGACCGCCATGAAGGTAGACACTCAGCCTTTTCCTGGTGTGAACATGGTAGAGCAAAATGACCGGTCTGCAAGACGACAACTGGACTTCGCACTCGGCATCAACATGGCAGGGATGGCATCGCGATGCCGGGCCGACAAAAATGAGGCTGATTCTAGCAATCGGCCCCAAAAAGAGGAAAAAGAATACGTTACTGAGGAGCGAGTAAGGTATGTAAGGAATCAACGTCCAACCTCTTCTGACCTTCTCAGGAAATATGAGTACCAGTACCGGCAGCGCCTCCAACGGGAATCTGAAGACGAGGAATATGAGCATCGCACTGGGAAGCGTTTGAAGAAGCATGAGGATGCTCATAATCATTGGCACTGTCCGTTCTTCAGGTACTGTTGGGATTCCGGTATGAGCCGATTACCTACTATTAGGGATTGCCCAGAATGTGCACCTATGAAGATGGAGGCAAGGGAATCGGTTTTCGGGCGATTGGGATATAGGCCAGCTCATCAAGAGCAGGTCGGTCACCACGAAGGGAAGAAGAAGAGGAGGATAGGTGTCATCGCCCACGTTGGTGCCCAGATGGATTGAACCGTTCACAAAAACGTCGGGTTCAGAGGCTACGAAGTCTGGAGGAGGCCGAGGCCAGGTACATTGAGACATTGAGAAAAGCACGACCGGATCTGGCAGAGCAAGTTCATCGCGAGCAAGAAAAGAAGCCGCGCACCTCAAGGAAGGAGTGGCGGCCTAAGTCGACAAGAGCCGATAAGCAGGTATCGGCTGATACACACATGGTTTTTGTGCTTCCTGCAGAATTCCATGCTCGGACCTACGAGGAGCCAGCCGTAGCCCAGCTTGATTTGGGACCGCGACCGGTAATATTCGAGAAGCCACAAGCCAAGAATTACAAGCACTTGAAGGCGTTATATCTCAAAGGGTATATCAATGGTCAGCCCATTAATAAAATGCTGGTGGATACGGGAGCGGCAGTCAACATTATGCCATATTCAGTTCTGCGCCGATTGGGGCGATCCACTGGAGATTTGATCAAGACTAATGTCACGTTAAGTGATTTCAACGGGCAAACTTCAGAAGCGCAGGGCGTCCTCAGTGTGGATCCACCATCGGGAGTAAGACCGTCCCGACTTCCTTCTTCGTCGTTAATAGCAAAAGCACCTACAATATCTTACTCGGCAGGGATTGGATCCACACCAACTGTTGTATCCCTTCAACAATGCATCAATGCTTGATCCAGTGGGATGGAGACGAAGTGGAAGTAGTCCAGGCAGATGACTCAATCGAGATTTCGCACGCTGCCATGAGCATCTGGGATGTGGAAGACCAAGAGCCAATTTCAGGGATAAGCTTAGAAGGGTGCGACCGCATCGAGGCTACAAAAACGGAGTAAGGCTGGTCTTATCCACTGGCCTTACAGAGTAAAAAGGTTGCATGAGGGAAGTCGCAGTGATGTACCCATTGAGGCCGATTCGCGCAATCGGCCCCAAAAAATGAGCTTTTGGTGACAATTGTTTTACGTAGCTATTTTGAGATGGCCAGCTTGGACGGCCGGCCTGTTTCTTTTCTTAAAGACTTGGAAAGCAATAAACTATGTGTATCGGCCGATATTAATGATCGGCTGGAGATCGCTTTGCTATCTTCTTCTCCTGTCTGCAGCATCGATCTAACGGAGGACGGGAAGTTAGGATATGGCTTCACATCGGCTGATGAACTTGAAGAAATCGATATTGGCCCCGGGGATAAGCCGCGGCCAACGTTCATTAGTAAGAAACTGCATCCGTCATTGCGAGAGCCGATGATAGCTCTGTTGAAGGAATATGCCGATTGCTTTGCCTGGGATTATACAGAGATGCCTGGGCTCGATAGGAGCATAGTGGAACATCGGCTCCCTCTCAAAAGTGGATTTCGGCCGTTCCAACAGCGGATACGCCAGATGAAAGCCGATGTCTTGGTTGAAGTCAAAAAGGAAATAGAGAAAATGTTAGAAGCCGGATTTATCAGGGCTTGCAGGTATGCGGAGTGGATTTCAAGTGTCGTACCCGTGCAAAAGAAAGATGGCCGGTGGCGGGTTTGCGTGGATTTCAGAGATCTTAATAGGGCCACTCCGAAGGATGAATATCCGATGCCTGTGGCGGAAATATTAATCAATGCGGCTGCCGGCCACAAGATTTTGAGCTTTATGGATGGTAATGCTGGGTACAATCAGATTTTCATGGCTCCCGAAGATATACACAAAACGGCGTTCAGGGTACCCGGAGCGGTGGGACTGTTCGAGTACGTGGTTATGACCTTCGGATTGAAAAATGCTGGTGCAACGTATCAGCGTGCCATGAACCACATCTTCCATGACCTAATCGGCAATCTGGTAGAAATCTACATCGATGATGTCGTGGTCAAGTCAGCATCGGTCGAAGGGCACCTAGATGATCTGCGGCAAGTTTTGGAACGAACCAGAAGATTCGGGCTCAGGATGAATCCAAAAAAATGTACTTTTGGCGTCACAGCTGGACAGTTTTTGGGTTTCCTGGTTCATGAAAGAGGGATAGAGATCGGCCTGAAAAGTCAGGAGGCCGTGCGTACTATGGTACCACCCACTAACAAGAAGGAACTCCAGCAGCTGATCGGCAAGATTAACTTCATCAGGAGGTTTATTTCTAATTTATCCGGGCGAATCGAACCCTTTATGGAATTGGTAAAAATCAAAACCAATGAAGAATTCCGCTGGGGGGCAGAACAACAGCGGGCATTCGAAGAGATCAAAGAATATTTGTCAAGACCACCCGTGTTGATGCCGCCACAGCAAGACAGGCCATTTTACATATATTTATCAGTCGGCGACACCTCAATTGCTTCGGTGGTAGTGCAATTATACGAGGGCAAAGAGAGGGTGGTGTTTTATCTCAGTAGAAGGATGCTGGACGCCGAAACAAGGTACTCTGACATGGAAAAACTTTGCCTTTGTTTATTTTTTACATGCACCAAACTGCGTCACATCCTGTTATCAGCTGAGGTAATCATCATCTGCAAATCGGATGTTATAAAGCATATGCTATCGGCTCCTGTGTTGAAAGGCCGATTAGGAAAATGGATGTTTGCGTTATCCGAATTCGATATCCGATATCAACCTGCGAAGGCAGTTAAAGGGCAAGCATTGGCAGACCTCATTGCTGAGAGGGTTAATACCAACATAGCAGCACTTTCCGTACAAGCCTGGGCCATGTACTTCGATGGATCCGTTTGTGGAGATGGATGTGGAATCGGCATCTTGCTCGTATCGCCCCGGGGGGCAACATATTCTTTCTCAATTAGGTTACCGGCCACTTGTACTAACAACCTTGCAGAGTATGAGGCAGTGCGTAAAGGCATGGAATTGCTTCTGGAAGCCGGAGCCGAAGCTGTAGAGGTCTTCGGAGACTCCAAATTGGTAATTTCCCAGCTCACCGAGGACTACAGGTGTGAAAGTGAGTTATTATTTCCATTGTGGGTGCAATGCCAGGAACTGATGGCCCAGTTCAGGTATATAAATTTTTATTGGATACCCAGAGCTCAGAATGCAGAGGCCAATGATCTCGCGCAGCTGGCTTCAGGATACAAAGCCGATGGGCCCAGACATCAGGTGTACTTCCTGGACCAGGGGGATTGGAGAGCCGATATCTTCAACTACTTGAAGGATTCGGCTCGGGGGGCACCCAGGAAGATACGGTATAAAGCCATGAGATACGTCCTGATAGGAGATGATATGTTTTACAGGACCTTGGAGGGGCTGTTGCTTAAATGCCTAGGGCCGATCGAGTCTAATCGGCTCCTGCATGAAGTCCATGAAGGAACGTGCGGAACTCATCAGTCAGCCCATAAGATGAAGTGGCTAATCAGGCGATCAGGATACTACTGGCCCACCATGCTCGAAGATTGTTTTAAGTATCATAAAGGATGTCAAGCATGCCAGAGATTCGGAAAAATCCAGATGGTGCCAGCGTCCGTAATGAATCCCATTGTTAAACCGTGGCCGTTTAGAGGCTGGGGCATGGATATGATCGGCAAAATTAATCCTCCATCTAGTAAGGGTCATCAGTTCATTTTAGCTATCACAGATTATTTTACCAAATGGGTGGAAGCTGTCCCGATGAAGTCAGTAGCATCCAAAGATGTGATCCATTTCGTCAAGGAACATGTTATTCACAGATTTGGGATCCCACAGACTATAACAACAGACGGTGGCTCGGTTTTCATTTCAGAAGAATTCAAGAAGTTTGCTACCGATATGGGCATCAAGCTGATTAGGTCATCTCCTTATTACGCCCAGGCGAATGGGCAAGCTGAAGCATCCAATCAGAGCCTTATCAAATTGATTAAGAGGAAGATCGATGAATACCCCAGGCGCTGGCACGAAGTCTTATCAGAAGCATTATGGGCATATCGTATATCTTGTCATGGGGCAACAAAAACTTCCCCTTATCATTTGGTCTATGGACAGGAAGCCGTGTTACCGTGGGAAGTTACAGCCGGGTCCAGGCGCATAGAGTTCCAGAATGATTTATCCGCTGAAGAGTATGCTACTCTGATGAGTGATAATGTGGAGGACCTCACGGAACTCAGGTTATGGTCACTAGAAAAGATTAAGGAGAATAAGGCTAAAGTAGCCCGTGCATATAATAAAAAGGTCAAGCCAAAAGAGTTCCAGGTAGGAGATTTGGTTTGGGAAGCAGTATTACCGTTGGGAACCAAGGACGCAACATATGGCAAGTGGTCCCCAAACTGGCACGGACCGTACAGAGTCGATCAGGTCCTACCCGGGAACGCGTACATGCTCGAAGAGTTGGACGGCGTCAAGTTTCCGGTGGCAGTCAATGGCCAACATTTAAAGAAATATTTCCCAAGTATGTGGGCTGACGAACAGTAAAGTGATGGCACCCATCAGGCAAGAAGCCGATGCAACCAGCAGGATAAGAAGGGAGGCGAAGGTTGAGTCGACGACCTTAGCATTAGTAGGATAGGAAATGGGAAAGGGGCCGATGAACGATGATCGGCCCGTACAATAATAGAAAGGATCAGAACAGCCGATGCGTTGCCATCGACTTTAGAAATTTTTGCTGATGGCAATCGAAACATCACAAATTATCAAACAGCTGATACACCACCATCGACTTTAGGTTCATTACATGGAAACACAGTGGGTCTACTACATACAGATACAAAGGTTATCCTAAACAGGGCTACTGAAGGAAGGCGTCTATAGCGGCGATAGCATCAAGACGGATGCGGTCGACCTCAGCGAGTACTGCCTCATCATCTTCGTCCGCCCCCGGCACCACTTGTTTGCTCAAGTTGCTCAGCTCGGTCAAGTCCGCCTTCAGCTCGGAAGTCAAAACTTCTGCTTCCTGCTTGGAACCTGCAATGAGATCTTTCTCCTCCTGGATGCGCTGCTTTGTGGCCCGGACCTTGGCTTCAAGATCTTCCAGTTCTTTCTCCAAGAGGCAGAGCCGATGGGCAGAGGCAGACGTGTCAACCTTCGCGTCAAGTGCAGCCTTCTTCTTGTTGATCGACTGACACATCTCAGCGATGATGGTCCTTAAGAGTGATTGGGAACGCCGAGTCTTGATTCTACGGCGAGCTTCCGCCACCTTCGCTTGGAAGGAAGAAAGGTGTCCGGCCGGCAGGAGCTTGGCCTGGAGACTCACCGGGAGCTGGGAACTGATCTCGTCAAGGATCTGTTTAACTGCACTGGAGTCTTGAATCAGCGCGGAGATTGGACCCAACAGAAGCTCCCTCACGCGGAGGAGCCGATCAACAGTGCTGGTCAGGCCCGAGGAAGAGTCAGCGGCTTCCAGTATGGTCGATCCAATCGTGGCAGGATCAAACGCAAGGAGTTCTGAAAGGTCTAGGTTCTGGAAGAAAAGATGGTAAGCAAGGCATTGCAGGAGAAGACCGAAGCAATTGCAAAGGAAAAGGGAGAGACATACCTGCCCTGAAAAGGAAGTGGCGATGGCCAACGAAGGGGCGATCGGCTCCCGGGGGTGCACCCGTTCCGAAGGACGAACAGTAGCAGCAGAGGCCGCCTGAACCGCGCCCTCGGGAGGAAGGGCAACAGCCGACCGGGCAACAGTCGGCTCTGCGAAAGGGACGGCCGATGAGATAGCAATCGGCTTCGCGGGACGTACCCCTCGTGCAGGGGAATCGGCGGTGGCCGAAGCAGAAGAGGGCCCTTCCAAACAGGGGCCAGCAGGAGATGAAGACCCGATCGGCGCCTGCGGGCTCGGGGAGGTAACCGGGACAACGGCCGACGCAGAAGGTCCTCCAAGGTTGTTGCGCCTGGATCACGGAGAGTAATTAGGGCCATAATAGGCGCATTCACGTCCTCTGGCGCCCCTGAAGATGAACCTTTCTGGCATGGGGGCTCCTCCTCACTGGAGACTTCTACAACGGCAGGCTGCAAGAGAAGAGAGCGCCGTTAAAAGAAACATGAACAAAGACCCGATTGCAAAGCGAGGGGGGGAGCCAAACCTGGGCGACGACTGGAGATGGCGGAACAGGAGAAGACGGTGTAACTTCCTTCCGGACCTTTTTGACAAGAGTCTTCCTCGTCTTAGCGCAGGCTCGGGGGGCAACGGCCTCCGGGAGTCGTTTCCGCTTGGGAATCAGTTTAACAGCGCTCGGCTGAATCTGCATCACGCTTTTGGATGGAGGAGGCGCATTCTTGCCGAAAAGGACCACAGGAGCAATCGCCAGAAAGCAAAAAGGCGATCCGTCGTCGTTCATCGGCTCTGGGCCGTCTTCTCGCTGCAGAAACAGAAAAAGGATTCAAGAGGAGTCCAGTAAGAGTTAAGTTAAGAAATGTCAATTAAAGACAATACCTCTCCGGCAGGGATATCGTACTCAGGATGGATCTGCCGCAGCATTGGGCCCAGAGCTCTCCGGAAGACGTGAGTTTTCCACATCGACCACCATCCCTCGAAGCCGACGACCGAATAAGTGAAGGAAAGATTGGCAGGAATAGACAAGGGGAGGTCGGTGAACAGGCTGTAGCACCTTTGGGTGGTCAAGGCGTCAGGAAGGTCCACCCTGCTTGATGTCAATGAATGGAGAAGGAAGTGGGGAGGCACCTGCGCAAGGCCAAACTGCCGGGCTGCTACGACCGGCTGATAAAACTCATAACCAGGCTTGAGAATCCGGTTAGAGGTACTCATGCCGACTGGGAGAAGACAGGGTCGGACCATGATGGAGTAAAGGCGCCTAGTGTCTGCATCATAGGCAATATCGGCTAACCGGAAGGTAGCCGGGTTCTCAAAGAGCTCAGAATCAGTATAGGGAAAGAAGTTTGGGTTGTCAAGGCCTTTATAAAAGATCTTGAACCAACGGGAAGCATCTAAAGGATCCAGTTTTCCACCAGGAAGACTGTACAAGGCTTGCCCAAAGCTAGTGCACCTAATCTGTCTCCCACTCAGATCAGGGAAGGAGTTGCCGACTAAGGAAGGGAAATGAGGGTCGGAACTCTGAAAGTAAAGACGGGCCCACAACTGGATGAACCACCATGGTCCACCGGTTCTGATTTTCTTCTGAGAAAGAAGGCTGGAGGTCATCAAATGGAGGTATCTGTAAAGTTCCCCGAGAAAGAGTTTACCAAGGCTAACAGAATGACCCCTGGCCAGCTCATAAGCCAAGGAGAGGTAGTTCCTGGTTGGGGCAAGAGAAGGGCCACAGAAGAGGAAATGTTCAAGCCACAAGTTTAGAAAAGCTGTGTGCTCCTTCTCCGATACAGGGCCCTTGTTCTTCTGGTGCTGACTCAGGTATGTGCTCCAGTTAGTGCACTCGGTTTTGGAAGACAGTTTATAAGGGACAACGGGAAGGCTGTAAGCAGAAGGGCAGGCTGATGATATGTCCAAACCGGTGATCATCATAACGTCCAGCAGCGTTGGTGCTAATGGGCTGTGCCCGAAGAGAAAGCAATTCAGGGCATCAGACCAGAAATAGCCGATGGTCTTCAAAAGGTTCTCATCTTTCTCAAGGGGAGAGAGGGACAGAGACAGGGCATCGGCTATCCCGATGGACTCCCATAAGGGCTGGTAAGCGCTCGCTACTCTGTTGTACCAAACCATCCAGTTTTCAGGGGGATTCGGCCAAGCACGAAGGCTGTCCGACCAAGATTCTAGGTCTATATCCTGACTTACAAAGGGGATTCGATTGGCTTCACAAGAAATCAAATCTATGGGTTTCTCGTAGGAACGAGGCCCAAGGCAGAAAGAATTGGGGGAAGAAGGGTGCGGCAAGAAAATATCGGAAGCCTGAAAAAATCCCAAGAAAAACGAGATTGCCGAAAGGGGAATTAATCAACCACGCAGTAAAACTTACAGACGCTGGGTTAAAATTAATAAGGGGTCGGAGTTCACCTTCAGACCAAAGGCATCGGCGGCGGTGCGCGAGGACTCCGCCATCGGGAGTCTTGGATCGAGATCCTGGAGGGCGGATCTAGGTTTGGCGGCGCAAGATCGGATGTGTGTTTCAAGGACCGGGGAGGATCTTGCGGTTAGGGTTTGTGAGCAAAGGGGATCGGAGTTGATCTGAAATCCAGAATCCGTGGAGATTTGTGTCAGGTGAAAGGCCAGCGGAAGGGCAAAGTAAATTGAAGGGTCATTTCAGATCCGGACCGGTATATTCTGAAGCCGATGCGTTGCCATCGGCTCTTGAAACAGATCATTGTGCGTAAGAAGAATTGCCAATAAAAAAAAGAAAGTTCCATTCACAACGAGACGGTGATTACAAAAGAGGAGCTAACCGCTCCTAAAGATGGCCTAATGGGGATACTGCAGTCTACCACCAGTACACGCCGGAGGTCTTGCGGCGCTTGGGCGACGGAACAATGCTTGGGCCACTGTCGCCGGTGTCACTGCTGCTGCTGTTATCGCTGTCCCCGCTGTCGTCGCTGGTGAAGCTATCGTCGCCTTTGGCTCCTGCACCGCTGTCGGAAGTGTCGTCCGATGACCTGCCAAGAAGGAAAGTACCTGCCATCGGGTCTTCTTCGGAGGAGAAGGAATCGGCTCTT
Organism: Panicum hallii; assembly: GCF_002211085.1. Taxonomy (NCBI): domain Eukaryota; kingdom Viridiplantae; phylum Streptophyta; class Magnoliopsida; order Poales; family Poaceae; genus Panicum; species Panicum hallii. The sequence continues at coordinate 51,908,988 of NC_038050.1, forward strand.
TCCTCCGAGGAAGAAAGGTCCTCCCCCCAAGACGCGTCGTCTTCATCCTCCTCCAGCTCGGCCCCGAGGAGGGGTGCGAGATCCTCGCCATCAGTCAGGGATTCATCATCCTCCGACTGGTAACGGAAGTCCCACTCTTCTTCGTCCCAATGCAGGGGAGCATGGGCTTCGTAGGCGGCAATCGGATCATACTCCGGAGTTGGTTCTCGGGAGGATTCGGATTCATAAGAAATAACGGAGGAGGCAGAAGAGGAAGAAGCCATGGTAAAAGAAGAGGAAGGGAGTAACTGGTGATGGCTGCGAAAGGAAGATGATTGGGGAAGTTGCCGTGGGAGAGTTTATAAAGATAAATCGAGAGGTGGAGTGAATCGGCATTGTGACGGTTCCCGAGGGGTATGGTACAGAGCGGTCATATCAGTTGGAAGTCGGAAAGGTACGGATCGGAAGCCGAAGGGTCAAGGTGATTTTAAATGATTTCGGAATTACCATTGCCGAAACCAGGGGGGCATGTGTTATCGCCATATTCTAGACGGGCCAGAAGTGGGCCGTGGAGCAAGATGGGCTTGAGAGACGGTTATGATAAGCTTGCAGATCGGGTCCCGTACGGGCGTTTGGGGGCAGCAAGGCCATGGAAACTTAGGTTTAGGAAGTTAGGATTTGTGTCGTGTTTGATTAGGGTTAGTTAAGGAGAGCAAGTCTACAGACTATAAATATGTACCATGAATAAACAAGAGACGAGATTCAATTCTTCAACAACTCACGGCGCATCGCCTCCCCTGTTCCAGGGTCTTTTTCATCGGGTAAGTGCCATGTAGCCCCCTGATCACGCTTCGCGTGATCGGGGGCGCATTGCTCTTGCTTGTTTACTTCATGTGTTGCTCGTTCTGAAGCCTTGTAGATGGCGAGTAGCACTAGTTATCATAGCGTGCGTAGAGCAATGTTATTTTCGTATTATGATCTTGCCCTGTCCATTGTTCTCGCGTGCTCCGCGATTATTATGCCTAACCATGGATGTGATGATCGCGCCTTGCTTTGTCTATGTAGGTAGATCCAATCTGTTATGGCTAGTTTCTAGTAATTAGGGATTTAGCTCAATATGTGCATGATTAGGCCCTGCAAACGAGTTGAAAGTTCCGGCAGTATGTTAGTATCGGATCTTAGCCTGCGTAGAGGGTTCCTTAGGAATCGGCTCTTTAGCTGTTTTTAGGGTCTCTGTTCGGGTTGTTCGTTCTGATGCTTTGCGTATTCGTTAGGCTCAGTCACGTGTAGGACGTTCCGATCGTGCGGTGAGGGCTTAGCTGTCGTGGTTTGGATTAGATTTATATCTTTAAAGCAAGTTTTATTTCATCATTATATGCATGTATTATCTGATCTGAAGATCCGATCCGGTATTGCTGCAATCGGCTCTCTACAGCCGATGCCGGGGAGGAGTGATGAGCCGATCACGGCTCGGACTAATCTTTACGAGTGTCTGTGCTTGCAGGAATTTCACAAATCACACCTTCCTGATCAGGTACAGGATCAGGTGGCACGCCTAGCAATTCCAAGCCAGGGTGTGCGCCAGATCGCTGGGCCGTTGACCGAGGGACCGGGGCCCACCAGCCGTCCCGGAAGCCTCCCGGCTCCTCGTGTTGCCTGTCGCTGCTCGCCGGTGGGTTTCGATCGACAACATGGCCACATATGGAGTCGGATTTGGACGTTCTATATATGGTATATATATGGTTGGAACTAGAATCGCATAGAGCTTCCAATGGCACCAGTTCCATTTCAAAATTCCTTCTCAGTCGACGGGAATCGTATAAACAAGTGGGCGTCCAGAATTTGTCAGGGTGCTTGTTGTCGGTCAAAACCCACCGGCAAGCAACGACAGGCAACACGAGGAGCCGGGAGGCTCCCGGGACTGCTGGTGGGCCCCGGTCCCTCGGTCAACGGCCCGAGATCCGGCATCCAACCTGGCGTCTGGGTTGCTAGGCGTGCCACCTGACCTTGTACTTGATCAGGAAGGTGTGGTATGTTATCTATGTTAGTTTCCTGCATGCACAGACACATGTAAATATTAGTCCGAGCCGTGATCGGCTCATCGGGTGACTCCCGATATCGGCTGTGAAGAGCTGATTGTATCCAGTATCAGATCGGATCTAAGTATTTGAATAAAATACACATATCCGATGGTAAATATAAAACTTGCTCTGTAATCAATCAGCTAACTCAATCTACGACGTTTAATGTGGCAGAACCGCCTGAATTATTCCGGCTCATGTGACAGTTTATGTACTTGTAAGCTAGGCACATTATTTGTTAGTGTGAAGTATGTGCTTGTTAGTGTAAAGCTTATGCGTGTTTAAGTAAACCTTTTAAAAATTGAAATGCACATAAAAAGGGTATTTTTATAATTACGGAAAAACCTAGGGTTGTTTTTGCAAAATGTAATTGGATAAGAGGTAACTTCAAAATGAGTGAAGGGTGGTTTTGTAAACACGTTTTTCTTACTTTATCCCCTGTAAAAAAATATAATAATAATAAAATAATAATAAAATAATAAATAATATGTATTTATCCAAAAGTTTCATTTGAAATGTATGTGTTGAATTGTGTAAAAATTTGAGTAAAGTTGTGGAAATAAGGGTATTTATGTAATTTTATAAAAGTACAAGTCCTTTTATGCATGTAGTGGAATTATAAAAGTAACTTTCAAAGTTACTAACGGCTAAAGTGTAAAAAGGTGCAAGTCATCATGACATGTCTATCCAGTCATCATGACATATCATAAATAGGTCAAGTCATCATGACATGTCATAAATGCTTGCATTTAGGTCCTAAATATTATAAAATTTACACCCTTTAGGACAAAAATATTATAATTTTGATTTTATTCCAAGGTTTTAAATTAACACTTCATTCTTTGAGTTTTTGAATTTAAACTCTAAAACAAAGTTGTAGTATTTGAAAAGTTGCACAACTTTTATTTTAAACACTTTTTCATTTGAACTCTAGAATAGTGGAAAAACTTGGTTTACAATGAGGTCCTTGCATTTTCTGTAATTGCAGAAAAGTCCCTGGATGCATCCCACTTTGCTTCCTCTTCTGTTTCTTTTTCTGCGAGCTCTGCGCCGCCGCCTGCCGTACTGCGCCCTTGCTTCCTCATCCTTCTATTTAAGCTAGTGGGCAAGTTGTCAACGTATTCTCCTCCTCCTCCTATTTAAGCCCGCAAGCAAGTGCCATTTGCTCTCTTGCTCTCGCCCTCCTCTTCACTTCCTTCCTTCTTCTGTTCTTCGAACAGCACCATTTGCACCACCCGTCGCCATGGCCACCCGTGGGGACTTCCTCTCCGGCCATCCTCCACTGCCCCGCTACAATTCTTTGCATTCCAGGCTGCCTCGCCTCGCCCCGCACCTGCTCCGCTTCTCCTAGAGCCCAGCCGAGCCCCTGCCCGCGCGCCAGTGGCACCACCGCATGCCATGGCCGCTGCCGCCCCTGTTCACCGTGGGCAGCCATCATCAGCCCCTCCTTGCTTTCCAATCGACCCCACTGCTTGCTTCCACATGGCGCATTGAAGCTCCCCGACTCCACCTGAAAGTACGCCTAGAGGGGGGTGAATAGGCGATCGTCGCTTAAAACCTGCACACAAAAATCTCAGCCCGAGGCTGCCTGGCGGACTGTCCGCTGGGAGGTCTCGGGAATGGAATGCAATCTTTCGAAGAATAATACTTGTATACCAAAATCCACTTGAATAGAAAGACTCTAATACAAGTGAGGAACACTAAATGCGGAAGCAATCTAGCTCAAAGTGAGTACACACGTAGATCGGGCAAGAATACTAGACGTTGGTAAGAATAACAAAAACACAAGAAAGAAGTAAGATAATGAAGCACAAGAGACACAAGATTTTCACCCGAGGTTCAAATCCACTTAAGCATTCTACGTCCCCGTTGAGGAGTCCACAAAGGACCGGGTTCCTCTCAACCCTTTCCTCTCTCAAGCAACCACAAAGGTCAAACTTGAGCTCTTCACTAACAACAAGGGTAATACAAACTTCTCGATCCAACCACACCATGAGTTGGTTGTTCTTGAGCACCTCTAACCGTCTAGGAGCCAAGCTCCAAGAGTAATAGATGTGGAAAGCGATGGAGAGAGCCAAGAGATGCCCAAGAGAGGTGAATCTCTTGGGAAGAACTCGAATCTTGCTTGAATCTTGCTCAAACCCAACCCTAGACTAAAGATTTGGAGTGGGGAAGCTAGGGTTTCACTTTGGGGAGCTTTGGAGTGCTTAGAATATGCTTGAGACTCGGTTTCACTGGTTAGGCAAGAGTGTTTTGCGTTTGGGGGTTGTGGGGTATTTATTTGGTCTCACTGGAAACTAGCCGTTAGGCTGTTTTCTAGTGACCTGGCGGACTGTCCGCCAGGAGCTCTCGGACTTAGGCTGATTTAGCGATCTGGCGGACTGTCCGCTAGGAGCTCTCGGATTTGCATAAATTTCTACAAGGCTTACTCTCCAGATTTGATTTATTGGTGTTCTTCCACACACTTTCCACATCCCCCTTGATAGTACAGTATACCTAAACTCAAGAAAACATAAAACAAATAATTTTCTTCGCTTGCAACTCTTTTCTTGATCCGGTACCGTTCCCCAACTTTGAATGATCGTCGAGATTCACTCCTTTTCTTTTCTCCTTTTTGGTTTCTTTGACCCCTGCTCATTATACTCAATTGAAACATTAGATACTCATTTAGGTTGTTATTAATCACCAAAATAGGTCATTAGGCCTAGATGCACTTTCAATCTCCCCCTTTTTGGTGATTGATGACAACCCAAATGAACCAATAAAAATAATGAATTCAGTGGAGCTTGAGAAAATATATATGAGATGAGCTCCCCCTAAATCCATGCATCCACAAGATATTCATGAACTCCATTTCATAATGAGCATACCAAATAAAGTTATAGTACCAAGATGAGATATAACCAAGATTAGATAAACATAGATAAGCAATAGGTTCATAATCATAGCATCATCCATAAGCAGTTATTACAAGCCAATTTAGTTCAAATATGAGATAAGCAATAAACCCATAGTCTCACATACATCCAAATATCCAAATAAGTTTTTGACGACACTCAAGCTCACCGTGACTCTAAGAACACATGCTACGATACAATCTTTTCTCCCCCTTTGGCATCAAGCACCAAAAAGAGAAAAGACAAATGGAAGCTAGGAGCAGCAATCACTCATCATCCGCATCATCATCATCATCATCATCATCATCATCACCTACATCATAATGCTCCCACTCAGCTGGAAAGTCCCTAGGAGGAGAAGGTGGAAATGCGGGCCAATCCGTCTCCTCAATGCCAAGGTGGCGCTCAATCCTGTTGATGCTCTGCTGATTTGCCTGAGCGTGAGCGTAAACTACATCATTGGTGTTGCGGCATACCTTGAAGAGAGCTTTCAAGCCATGAATAAAAGCATTGCCTTTCTTGCGAGGATGAGTCCTAGAAGAGGAAGGCATCGCCGAAGTGGAGGGCATATCCATAGTGGGCTGGGGTGGAGAATGAGCTGATGGTGGAGACTCGCCTTCTGGTGGAAACTCTTGCTCCTTGGGAGGCTATGGACAATATGGTGCATGGACCGTGTCATATCCAAACTCCATTCTCGTCACGGCATTTATCATTCTTTGGATATATGGAGCATAGATAACTGGATTACTGCCATGTTGGAGCACGTACCTCAACTCCGTCCAGAAAAAGTGAAAGACACTAAAGGGCGGTTGATCGAAGTCCATAGCTAAAAGAAGTAACTTGACCGTACCATGAATGTTGGTGCGATCACCCCTCTTGGGAGTCAAGGTCTCCCAGAATATCCTGTTCATGATCTCCATATATGGACGTAGTCCATGAGTCGTGGCCAAATCCGGATCCTCATCCCGATAGAGAGTCATACGAGCTTCATCCGTTGGATTAATTTCATCATGAATCTCCATCTCATCTAGAGTGTCATCAAGCTTGAAGATAGTTGCAAATTGTTTGTATGAAACCCAGAAAGCACGCCCTTGAAGATTGAAATGAATAAAGGACGTCTTGCCCTCACCTTCAAACCAAGCAGTGGAGCAAAATTGAGCAACTAGCTCATTGTTCCAATTTTGGTTGAGGGCCAAGAATTCATAGAGGCGTTTCTTCTCACATTCTCTTATTACCAAGTCAAAAGTAGGATTATTTTTCTCACTCATTTCAACACAATTGATGTACTTGGAGATGGTGATAGCATTCTTCTTCTCAATAAAGACGGATATGTACCAATCAGCTTGGAATTTGCTCCAAAATCTCCTATCCGTGATGTACTTCTCATAATTATAAGGATTTTCCCTTCTTTCTTTGAAGACTACACCTCCTTGCTTTGTGATGTAATCAATTCTCTTCACTCCAACCTCACTGAAGTTGATCCTAGTATACTCCGGTCTGTGCATGATGTACTTCGGTAGGGTTGAAGTGGGGGATAGTCATCAAAAAGAGGAACCGATTCTTGAGGTCCAGCTTCATGTGGAGGAGCAGCCCTTTGACCTCTACAGCTTGATGCCCCATGGCTAGAACCACCCATTTGGCTAGCACGACTAAGCGGAATTTTGCGAGTTGGCTTCTTGGGGCGCTTAGGTGGAGGAACGACTTCGACTTCTTCAATTTCATCCGAATTTGAGTCGGAAGCGGGATCATGCATGAATTTGGTCCTCCTCTCATGCACCATCTGGACATGTATAGGAAGCATATTGCTTGATTAGAAGTAATGAAGGAATGAATGTTAACAAACACGGGAGTAGGCGGGAAAAGACAGAACAGACCCTTCCTGGCGGACTGTCCGCAAGGAAGGTTCGGTTTTGAACCTTCCCGCGAAATCACGCGATGTTAAGCACTAATTTGTTGAGGCTCAAACTTTGTAGGCATATTCTAGATGATAATGGAAGGCTAGAAACAAATTTGGAACAACTTGGGATGGATAGATTTGGAGATCGGGTTGAATCAATGTTTTAGGCATGAAAAGAGCATGAATAAGTGAACTTTAAACCTAGCCATCCATTCTTCAAGATTTTCAAGGAATAGCATGCTCTACTTAGCAGGAATCCGACGCTAAAAGCATTCCACAAGATATGCATCAAGTAGAAAGATCGATGGAAGTTTGCAAATACCTTGTTCTTGCCCTAGGTTGGACAAGAGAGGTTCCAATGGGTGGAAATCCAAGGGAGGAGGTCCTTGCTGCACGAAGAGGAGCTTCCCTTGTCGTGGAGGGGTTGAGGCCTTGGTTCCACGGACAATGGAGGTGGTGTCCGTGGGGAGGAAGAGAGAGTGAGTGAGAGGAGTTGATGTTGTGTTGTGTGTTTGAGAAAGAATGGGGAGAGGATGAGCAGCCACAAAGAGGGAGGAGGGCCTCTTGGACTCACACCCACAGACATGAGGCAGTGGGGCCACAAGGAGATGCATTAGAGATAAGAAGATGGCCTGCTCTGCTAGCTGACCCCGAGACCTCCTGGCGGACTGTCCGCCAGTCCTAGCGGACTGTCCGCCAGGAGCTCTCAGCCAGCAGACACTCTCCGCTCTCACTTGACCTATCCAATTATTCAAATAACCTAGAGAGTATATTGGATGTATATGATATAGGACATTTGAGATATAATACATGGTTTTTCAAGAGAACATCATGTAAAATGACCATGTTAACCAACTCGATCCAAACGATCAAGAAGATTCAAGATTTTTACAAACAAAGCATGCATTATTTTGAAAATCATTTTGTTTTTAAAAGTTTACCACTAGACAAGCAGGTGTGCAACACTTCATTCCACATTTCTAGAATCAATGATGTTTAGCTCATTCCTTAATGCACAAAATCTTTTCTCATCTAAGGGTTTGGTGAAGATATCGGCAACTTGGTCGTTTGTTCTCATATGAGAGATCTCTATGTCTCCTTTAAGATTATGATCTCTCAAGAAATGATGCCGGATATCTATGTGTTTGGTTCTAGAATGCTCACATGGATTTTCGGCTATTTTAATGGCGCTCTCATTGTCACATAGGAGAGGAACACGGTTAAAAGTATAACCGTAATCCTTTAGAGTTTGTCGCATCCACAAGAGTTGAGAACAACAATGTGCGGCTGCAACATACTCCGCTTCGGCCGTGGAAAGAGCTACGGAATTTTGTTTCTTGGATGCCCATGATACAAGGGACTTACCCAAAAATTGACAAGTCCCGAATGGGCTTTTCCTATCAATTTTGCATCCGGCATAATCCGCATCGGAGTAGCCAACTAGTTTGAAATTTGAACCATTTGGATACCAAAGACCTAGGTGAGATGTATGAACTAAATATCTCATGATTTTTTTAACAGCTCTTAAATGTCATTCCTTAGGGTTTGATTGAAATCTTGCACATAAACAAACGCTAAGCATAATATCGGGCCTAGATGCACAAAGGTAAAGCAATGAGCCAATCATGGATCAATATACCTTTTGATCCACGGATTTACCTCCAATGTCAAGATCAAGGTGTCCATTTGTGCCCATGGGGGTCTTGATTGGCTTTGCATTCTCCATGTTAAACTTCTTGAGTATGTCATGTGTGTACTTGGTTTGGCATAGGAATGTCCCTTCCTTGAGTTGCTTGACTTGAAATCCTAGGAAGAAGTTCAACTCTCCCATCATAGACATCTCAAATCGCTTGACCATTGTTTGACTGAACTCATCACAACAAGCTTTGTTAGTAGAATCAAATATAATATCATCGACATATATTTGGCAAACAAATAAATCATCACCGGCTCTCCTAGTGAATAAAGTGGAGTCGGCTTTTCCAATTTTAAAACCATTTTCAATGAGAAAATCCCTAAGGCATTCATACCATGCTCTAGGAGCTTGCTTAAGCCCATAGAGCGCCTTATGGAGTTTATAAACATGGTTAGGATACGCTTCTTCCTCAAACCCCGGTGGTTGCTCTACATATACCTCTTCCTTGATTGGGCCATTCAAAAATGCACTTTTGACATCCATTTGATAGAGCTTAAAGTTATGGTGAGTAGCATGAGCAATAAGAATGCGAATTGACTCGAGCCTAGCTACGGGTGCAAAAGTTTGATCAAAATCCAAACCTTCGACTTGTGAATAACTTTTTGCCACAAGCCGTGCTTTGTTTCTTGTCACCACACCATGTTCATCTTGTTTATTGCGGAACACCCACTTGGTTCCAACAACATTTTGCTTGGGTCGCTCCACCAATGACCACACTTCATTTCTTTTGAAGTTGTTGAGTTCCTCTTGCATGGCCATTACCCAATCCGTATCTTGTAGAGCATCTTCCACCTTAAGAGGTTCAAGAAAAGAAATAAAGGAGTAATGTTCACAAAAAGTAGCAACACGAGAACGCGTAGTTACTCCCTTTGCAATGTCACCAAGGATGTTGTCCACGGGGTGATCCCGTTGAACACTTTGGTGCACCCTAGGATGTGGCACTTGATTTCTTGACTCCTCTTGTTCGTCATCCTTTTCTTCTTCATCTTGTTCAACACCTCCCCCTTGATCATTGCCATCTTCTTGATGATCGTTATCTTGAGTTGGAGGAGATGCCTTGTTTGAAGATTGTTGACCTTGATCATTGCTTGATTCTTGAGGGCGTACATCTCCAATTGACATGTTCCTTAAGGCTGCACTTGGAGCTTCTTCATCATCTAATTCATCAAGATCAACTTGCTCTCCTTGAGAGCCATTAGTCTCATCAAATACCACATTACATGAGATTTCAACACATCCAGAGATTTTGTTGAATACTCGATATGCACGTGAGTTTGAATCATAACCAAGTAAAAAACCTTCCATAGCTTTAAGGGCAAACTTAGAACTCTTAGCTTTCTTGTTAAGAATATAACATTTGCTTCCAAAAACTTTAAAGTATGAAACATTAGGTTTGTTACCGGTGAGAAGCTCATAGGGAGTTTTCTTTAGTAGACGATGAAGATATAGCCGGTTGATGGCATGACAAGCGGTGTTGACCGCTTCCGCCCAAAACCGGTCGGAAGTCTTGTACTCGTCAAGCATTGTCCTTGCCATCTCAATGAGCGTGCGGTTCTTCCTCTCCGCCACCCCATTTTGTTGAGGTGCATAGGGAGCGGAGAACTCATGCTTGATTCCTTCTTCATCCAAGTAGTCATCTACTTGAGTGTTCTTGAACTCGCTCCCGTTATCGCTTCTAATCTTCTTGATTCTTAAGTTGAACTCATTTTGAACTCTCCTTAAGAACTTCTTGAGAACCCCTTGAGTTTCACTTTTATCATGCAAAAAGAATACCCAAGTGAAACGTGTATAATCATCAACAATGACTAAGCCATATTTGTTACCGCCGATGCTTATGTAGGCAATAGGACCAAACAAGTCCATATGAAGTAGTTCCAATGGTCTACTTGTTGTCATGATGTTCTTGGCGGGATGGCTTGACCCAACTTGCTTTCCTGCTTGACATGCTCCACAAGGCCTATCTTTTTCAAACACAACGTTGGTTAGTCCAATGACATGATCACCTTTTAGGAGCTTGTGAAGATTTTTCATACCAACATGGGCTAGGCGGCGGTGCCACAACCAACCCATGTTGGACTTTGTGATTAAGCATGTATCAAGTTGAGCTTTATCTTTGGTGAAGTCCACTACATAAAGCTTTCCCTTTAATACACCCTTAAACACAATTGAACCATCACTTCTCCTAGAGACGATCACACCCTCATCATTAAAAATACAATTGTAGCCCATTTGTAAAGTTGTGATACAGATAATAAGTTGTAGTCCAAGGTTTCAACAAGAAAAACTTTTGAAATGAAATGTTCGGAAGATAGAGCAATGTTACCGACACCCAATACTCTTCCTTGGCTATTGTCACCAAAGGAGATTAAGTCAGTTGGATCGTCATTCTCTTCATAAGTTGAGAACATGCTTCTCTCTCCGGTCATGTGGTTGGTCCATCCACTATCAATGATCCACTTCGATCCACCGGAGGCATAGCCCTGCAAAACAAGTTTAGGCTTTGTTTTTAGGTATCCAAATTTGATTGGGTCCTCTCGCATTAGTCGTAAGTGATTTGGGCACCCACACACAAGTCTTTGGACTCTTGCGGTGTGTCCCAACATATCTAGCAAAGACTCTACCAAACTTGTTCCTCATAATCACATATGATGCTTTAAACTCATGGAAATGCATAATAGAAAGTTTTGATGCACTAGAGAAAGTGGGACGGAAGGCCGGAAATCTGCCACCCGAGGGTTCCTGGTGGACTGTCCACTGGGTCCTGGCGGACTGTCCGCCAGGCACTCTCGGGTGCCCAGTACCGAAAGCAATTTTCCCACTTGTTGCTTCCCTCACAAACTTAGGGAACTCATGCCCATTGATCTTGACTCTTGCATTATGCTTTTCAAAATGTTGAAAACCAATACCATCCTTGATGTTGGGGCGTCTTGAGTTCAAGTATGCACCTCTTGCATATTTGAGTTTTTCCTCCTCAAGATCCTTCTTCTTTTGTTGTGCCTCACCTTCTAAGGATGTGATCTTGACTTTCAAGCTTTCAATCAACTTTACATTAGTAGCACAAGCATCAACATCAATATCCTTGCATCTAATGCATGATTGTGCTATGGAGAGATTAATTGATGGGTTATGTTGAGATGTTGAGGCATTGGACAAGAGAGTGTCAAATTGCAATTCAAGGCTTTTGTTTAAGCAAATAAGTTCATCTTGAAGTGCAACATTTGCACTCTTGAGACTAGTGTTAGTCTCCTTGCTTTCCACAAGTTCCTTGTCCAAGGCCTTACATTTTTCTTCTTACTTAGTTATGAGCTCCTTAAGTTCAAGGTTTCTCTTCTTTTCAAGAATGAGCAAGTCCTCTTGTTTCTCAAGGAGGTCATTCTTCTCATTTAACTCCTCCATGAGTTCATTAAACTTAGCAATAGCATTTTTATCTAGATTCTTGAGCATGGCAATCAAATCAATATCATTATCATTTCCACTAGAGCTACTAGATGAACTTTCATCATCACTAGTGGTGTACTTAGGAGAAGAACATGGGATGGTTTTTTCCTTTCTTTTACCTCCCCTTGCCATAAGACAAGTGTGAGTGATGTTTTTCCCATCCTTGAGGTTGGGGAAGAGAGAAGTCTTGTTAAAGGCAAGTGTGGCCACTTCTTCTTCATCCGAGTTGGAGCTCTCATCATCGGAGTCCCACTCCTTGCCAAGATGTGCTTCACCACTTTGTTTCTTTTTGAAGAACTTCTTGTCCTTGGTGAAGTACTTCTTCTCCTTGTTATCCTTCCTCTTCTCTTCCTTGTCCTCTTTCTTCTCATATTGGCAGTTTGCAATGAAGTGCCCACTCTTGCCACAATTATAGCAATTTCTTTTTGTCCTTCTTTTGGAGCTCTCATGCCTCTTGTTGCCCTTGTAGTTGCGGTTTCTCATCAATTTGCTGAAGTTCTTCATGAGAAGAGCCATGTCATCATCATCAAGACTTGAACTATCGCTATCATTGTCACTTGATGAGGTTTCTTGCACTACTTTCTTGCTCTTCTCCTTCTTGTTTGCCTTGAGGGCAATGTCTTGCCCTCTTGAGGTTGAGGTTCCCTTGGACAAGCTCTTCACATACTTGGCTTCACTTTCCATCATCTCATGGTTGATAATCTTGCCAAGTACTTCTTCCGGTGTCATCTTCTTGTAGTTGGGACTCTCCCTTATCAAGGTACATAAGGTTATGTTCCTTACCGAAAAAGCCCTAATCATCCTCTTGACCACTTCATGGTCGGTCCACTTCTTGCTTCCAAGACTCCTCACTTGATTGATCATTTTCTTGAGCCTTGTGTACATCTCTTGTGGGGTTTCATCATCCAACATGGCAAACCTCCCAAGTTCTCCTTCAATCATCTCAATTCTTGCTTTCCGAATGGTCTTGGTGCCTTCATGTGCCACTTTGAGAGTATCCCATATCTCCTTTGCACTTTGCAATCCATCCACTTTATCAAATTCCTCTCTACTCAAGGATGAAAGGAGGATGGTTGCGGCTTGAGCATTGCGGTGGAACAATTGTTGCATAATTGGTCCAAAGCTTTCATCGTCACTCTCCGGTTGATCGATACCTACACAAACAATCTCCCAAAGACTAGGGTGAAGAGAAAACAAGTGCCATCTCATGTTAGTCCTCCATTGAGAGTAGTTAGTTCCATCAAAGTGTGGGGGTTTTCCAAGAGAAACGGAAAGAAAATTGTTGTTGGAACTCATGTTATCATAGTTAAAAGGAGTGCGAGAGTAGTTAGAAGTAACCGATTTCTTCTTCTTTCTTCTCTTAATGTGGATGGACCCTTCATCACTACTTGATGTTGAGGTTGAGGATGACTCAATCACTATTCTCTTGCTCTTGCTCTTGCTCTTACTCTTTTTCTTGTGATCTCCACTCTTCTTGGAGCAATCGGATACATCGAACTTGGCATTGTCATCTTCCTTGTGCATCTCACCTTCTTTACCCTTGTTCTTCTCAAGACTCTTGTGTGAATCTTCTCCGGCCATGATCTCCTCGAGTTGTTAGACTCAAATTTGAGGAACCACGCTCTGATACCTCTTGACAGTACGCCTAGAGGGGGGATGAATAGGCGATCGTCGCTTAAAACCTGCACACAAAAATCTCAGCCCGAGGCTGCCTGGCGGACTGTTCGCTGGGAGTGTCTGCTGGGCACTTCCAACATCCGCTGGGAGGTCTCGGGAATGGAATGCAATCTTTCGAAGAATAATACTTGTATGCCAAAATCCACTTGAATAGAAAGACTCTAATACAAGTGAGGAACACTAAATGCGGAAGCAATCTAGCTCAAACTGAGTACACAAGTAGATCGAGCAAGAATACTAGACGTTGGTAAGAATAACAAAAACACAAGAAAGAAGTAAGATAATGAAGCACAAGAGACACAAGATTCTAATCATCTGATTCTATTCAGCTTCGGAATCTCGGGACGAGATTCTTTTTAGGGGGGAAGGCTTTAACATCCAGGTAGTTAGCAACCTAGACACTAAGTTTGGATGTCTTGTATTTATGCATGCTATGGTGTATACAAGTTGTAAAGAGAGAGCTAGGGGTATATTTGTAAATTATGAATTGTAAAAGTCCTTGAGTGTAATTGGGTGAATTTATTATTAAGTGTCAAATCTAAATGATTACAGAAAAGAAAAGTGCAAAAGTTAAGTAAAACCTAAGAAAAATAGACTTTTGTTGGAAACTAAGGACCTATGTGTGATTAACACAAAAATATAAGGGCTTACATGTGAAATGATTGATACATGTAAGTAAAATTCAGGTTTATTTGAGGACCAATATGTAAAAATACAAGTAATCATGACATTCCAGGAAAATTTGTAAACATACCCAAAGTTTGATCAAATGTATTTGAATAAAGACAAAAGTAATTCAAATTCTACCTTTATTCATAAACTTAACTTAAAGAGTTGTAAACTTTGATTTTCTGAACCTAATCCCTAAAACAATGTTGTAGAGTTTGAAAAACTCTACAACTTTCATGTTGAGCATTTTCTCATTTGACCTTTGTAGCAGTGAGAAATCCTAGTTTACCGAGAGGTCCCTGAATTCTTTGGAAATCACAAATAAGTCCCCCGGACCCCTTTCCCCTCTTCTTCCTCCTCGCGCATGTGGGATCCCTGCTCTGCTCGCCTGCCGCCGGCAGCGCTGCACCTCTGGCCGCCGCTTCACCGCCGCCGCAGCGCCACCTCCTGCTGAGATCAATTCCACGCGTCGCCCTCTTACTTCCCCGGTCCAGTTCCTCTCCCCTGGTGGCCTCCCGCGCGCGCGCCACGCATACCCGAGCGTTCGTCGGCTGCCACCTCCTCGTCGCCGTGGAGCGCTCACCACAGAGCCTTAACTTCCTATCTCTCGCGCGCAACAGCATCACTTCAACGCCTACATTCTATTCTGCCAGTTCCAGTAACCAATTTCGAGCACTTGACCCACATTCCACCGCCGCCGTCTCCTTTTTCTCCGGCCACGCACGGCACGCCCGTGGGCAGCCATCACCAGACCTCCTCCGTCCCAATCAACCCTTGTGCAAGCTTCCCCGTAGCTCACTAGTGCTCATCGACCACCAGTTGTCCTCCGATTGCAAACGGAGCTTCGCCTCCGACGAGTGCCGCCGTCGCCGCCTTCGGCCTCACCGTGGACAGCTCACTCCGGGCTCTCCCGCGCCACCACAACCTCTTAGCTAGCACTACATCATCCCTGTGAAGCTCCACGACCCATCCATTAGCTCTCTAGTCCAGCACCTCGACTCCCCGACGCTCGCCGGCTTTCCTCCTCGCCGCCGCCGCTACTGTATTCGTCGGTCACTCCTTTTCCAACATGTATTCGTCCAATTGGTTGCACCTACACCTTCCCCGTGACTTACTGAAGCTCGTGCGCAGGTTTGCTGCCAACGTCGCTCACCGGAGCACCGTCGTCGTCGTTCACCTCTCCGCCGCCATCTTGGGTCCTCGTCGAGATCCATTTTTCCGACCATCCCAGCCCTCGACGCGAGGTGCAACAGAACCCTCGTGAGCTCCTGCATCCTCTCCTACCCTCGGACCTCGCCGCCGGCGACCTGTCTTGCCGGAACACGACCGTTTATATCTACTTATATTTATCTCTTTATTAAGTTCTTAAGAATTGTTTGGAACCCTAGTTGCATAATTCTAGGAACCAATGTACTGAACACTAGAACTCGAGTCCGACTAGCTGCTATGCTAATACGACCGGTAGAAGTCGAGTGATTCCCTGTCACTCGCGCGATATAGGAATTGTGATGTTTACATTCATGTTATCACTATAAGGATGACGGACGGGAGTTTTGTGAGATATCATGGTTGAGGTGATACCCCGTCTGTGTTATGAAACTGGATAAGGTCGCAGTGTGTGGTAGCGGTGGTTAAGCGTTTGAAAGTACTAGCCACATGCCGTGAAATATGGTAAGCGGTAAGCCTAGTAGCCAATCGGCCCGAGGAGTGGACATACCCCCCACCACATGTATTTGGTTCTTTTGGTTACTTGGTTCGACGTGTAGGAATACGTGTTGCTGGGCAACCAGGAGTACGGGTTTTGTAGTCGCGCTACAGACGTACGTCCTGCACTTTGGAAGTGCGTATGGTCCTGCAGTCGCTTATGGTGGATCTGATCCACGAGTCGGACTGAAAGGTAAACGGTTGCTTCAGAACGACCCTTTGGTGTTCCAAGCGTGTGTGTTAGGTTTACCCTTGCAAGGTTTTGAAATTCGATTCAGAAATCGTCCGTTTCTCGCGGAGATTGAGACTGCTTAATCCCTTTGCCACATAGAGTAACAAGAGTAACTTTATGATTATTAAGGATGATGTTTCATTAAAGATACTACCATGTTTGAGTAGACATAGGTGTTTACCTAGAATGGTTAATCAATTAGAACCTGAAAACTAAAAGTTGAAATTAAGGATCTACTCTTTGTTGCTTTTCAGCTGAAAACTCTAACCAAAACCTGAAAAGCCTGCATAAGTCTAGGTACATGGCTAAGTATACCATGAGCGGGTAAGTCTTGCTGAGTATTAGCATACTCAACCTTGCTTTGTAACTATTTACTTCAGGTAACCTCCCTGATGAGCCAGCTTTCATTACACCATGGCCCTACCCCTTGCCTGATGGTTGGTCCGTGGAGTGGGATCCGTCCCCGGCCAACACAGATTCCGCTGAATGATATGATGCCAGGGCTAGCATGATATCTGTAATAACGACGTGTACAGTGTTCGTGTTTTCAAACTCCGCTGTTGTAGCTTAAAACTTGAACTGTTTTGTAATAATGTCCCTCGTTGGACACTAATGTTACTTTTATATGCATATGTAATATATTTGCCTGTGATGTAAAGTGTAATGGCATTTATATCTCCGGACTCGCCTTCGTGCGAGGTACCTTGTTGGATCCTGCTTTCGGTGGTTTATCAGGACATTACCCGACAGGCCGAGGGATTATACCGTTTGAAGCACGAGGTAGCCCTCAAGAGAGGACTCGCGTACTTGAGCCGGTATAATTCAGGTTGGTTCTGCCACAGCTGGTATCAGAGCTAACAAGTGTACCCTGGAGATATATTTAGCCTTAAAAATAATTTATAGTATAAAATTTGATTAATCAAGTATTTGCGAACTACGTTGGGTTCGTTAAGGATTATGTATAGTACGTAAAGCCCTAGGGTAATGATATTAAGGGAATTAGAGGTGGCTGTAATATATATATATAACTCTAACTCCCAGCATTACTTTTCTGTTGAAACTTAACTTCATGTACAACTCAACTTTACTTTCTGTAACGACACCTTCGATCGTGAGGTAAGAAGGTAAGGATCCTCAGCCAACTGAGGGAGCTTGGCCTTCCTGTCGGTGATGCGAACCGAACGCTGTTTCTCAAGCAGTGGCTTACTTGAGATACTGCCAATGTACCAACTTTGGTTGACTACATTGGGAGTAGATGGTTCGGCGCAGGGTATGGCGATCGCTGTTCATACCCCCGCATTTCGCGGTACCCCCCATGAATACGTTATTCGATAACGTATGTTAACGTTGTCTGTACGGCGGTAATTGTACAGATGCTGTTTCTATAGTGAGCAGTAATGAATGGGAACGCTTTCATGACATGCTGGCATGAAAGGTTCATTGTATATATATATATTGTGGTTTTCTGCAGGTACACTAACCACGATTACGAAACTAGGACGAATAGGGCTTATTGACTAGTTAATAGTAAGAGACGTATGTATTATGCTACCGAGATTAACTACGTAAGTCCGAAGATATTCGGCAATTATTTTTGGTTGAGAGGTCGACTAGTGCGTGCATGCATAATACACTAATCAACAAAAATCGATGCATAAATATTTATTATCTGTTGGTTTTTCTTAGTTTGGGTAAGTAAAGATCTTTAGTCGAGTATCTTAAGTATCCATCTGATTTCCAGCCTTTGCTGTTATCGGAATCAGCTATCTTAATCTATTTACCTTGTAAGTTCTCAACAGGGTAAATATATCTTACCATTTGCATTGTTGTCACAGATGGCTGCTCCTTCCAATGCCTTTTGGGATCAGGAGGGGCACTTCCACACCAATGCTTTACATTGGGAAGGGTTTTCTCGTCTCTTGTGGGAATCCTTAAGTCTGTTTCATTATACAGAGCCTCCTCAATACGATGGGGTGGAATACCGTGAAGAAGGAGTTCCTCGTTGCCGGGTTAAAATGATAATTCCTCAACACCCTTTCCGCTCCTCATGGGATCCCATAGAAGTGGAAGTGGTTGGATATCGTTTGGTTGATACCCTTGAAACTGCTGCCTTGGAGGCGATCAAACTTTTCTGCAACCAACACCCGACAGAAGTTGCTGCATATCCTATTGGTTTATTTCCTACCATAGACCCTGGTAATTTGGAATGGAACTTTCGGACAGAGCATCTTGGTCATATGTTAGGAGATCTGGCTGAAGAAACTATCCGTAGCCTTACCCGGTTCATGGATGTACAACACCATTATCAGATTCTACTAAGTCATGGTATGGGTCAGTTAACTTGTGCGGCTCAAAGTCACTATCAGAATGCTGATCGCCAAGTTACTCAAATAGTGGAATTACAAGCCCTGGTGACTCAGAAGGATGAAATCATCGCAGCACGGGATGAGACTATTCTTCATCGAGAAGATCAGATCAACGAGAGTGATCATATAATCACTCAGCGCGACACTGTTATTGAGTTCCTACAGGCACAAATCCACGATTTGATACTTGAAGCTGATGATGCTCAGGCTCAAATTGAAGAACTGCAGCAGCCACCAATCCCTCCAGCTGCACCTGCAATGCCTGAAGAAGAAGAAGATCCAGAAGAGATTGAGGGTGTTTCAGAGATTGACTCTGAGCACGGGGATCCTGTTCTTAGTCCCTATCACTCTCCCTCTGGCAGTCAGTCGTCTATAGGCAACTTCGACGATTTTTAGTTTAGTAAATCGTCGACTATTTAGATGTAACCTATGGGAGTGCAATAACTTAAGTAGTAAGAGACTTATCTAGATCTCGTGCCATTTGTTGTAACCTAGATGGCCTGCGTAGGGAACTTCGGATATGTGTTGTGGAGAACAATCAGAATCAGTGTTGTAATATAAGTTTTCTGTTTCATCATCTTATTTACTATCCTTAAGTTCTGAAATGAGATGATTGAATGGAATGTATGCATTGTTATTCTAAGTGATTTATCTTTTGAAATTGGGAGTAAGGCTATATGGTTAATGATGGACATGTCCTTTGTTTCAGATGGTTGGAGCCACGCGCGGAACCCCGGAAGGTTTCCGGGCAGATCAGGCTAGCGGTTCTCAACAACCGCCACCACCACCTCCCAACCTTGCCGAGGTTATGGCTCGGCAAACTGAGCTGCTCAACTTGCTGGTACAAGCACAACAGAACCAGCAACATCAACAGTTCTGAGGGGGTCGTGATGACCGCAATCCTCCCGTGGCTAGTTATCAGGATTTCATCAGTATCAGCCTCCCTTTTTCAGTAAAGCTGAAGAACCCTTGGATGCTGATGCTTGGCTCCATATAATTGAATCAAAGTTCGCTTTATTGACAATACCTTGTGCGGACTCCAGTAAAGATTCCTTCGCCGCCCAGCAACTCTGAGGTGCTGCTCGGATATGGTGGGATAATTTCTACGCCATGCAGCCCGCGGGGCATGTTATCACTTGGGATGAGTTTCGGGCAGCCTTTAGAGCACACTATATTCCAGAAGGATTGCTGGAGCGAAAGCTGAATGAATTCTTGGCACTTACCCAAGGCACCAGTACAGTCCTGCAGTATGCACAGAACTTTAATCATCTATGTCAATATGCAGGATATCATGCGGATAATGACGCCAAGAAACAAGATCGTTTTCGTCGGGGTCTTAATACCAAGCTCAAGGAACGCCTGAATCTTGTGAGGGCTAATACTTTCAGCGAGCTGGTTAATATGGCCTTAACTCAAGAAGATTGCATCGTGGCACATTATGCTGAGAAAAAAGAGAAAGAACCCTACTGGACCCTCGAGTGCCCAACCACCGAGGTATCGGGTTGTTCCCAACACACCGTCCAGAGCACCGCAGTGGAATGCCCCAACTGGTAGACTGGTTTTCAGGCCGCCCCAACAGCAACGAAGGTATAGACCTCCTTTTCCTCCGCAACAACCACAACAATCTGGCCAGCGGCCAAATGTTCAACAAGTGCAACAGAGAAGCAGCAACTATCGCTGTTTCAACTGCGGAAGTGCGGATCATTTTATCATTTTATCAAGAAACCTAACCAAGGGCAGAGTTCTACTCAGGGTAACCAGAACAAGGGCAAGAAACCGATGATGCAGGTCCGGCAAGGACGGATTAATTTCACTACTCTTGCCGAGCTTCCGGACGGAGCTTCCGTCATGTCGAGTACATTTTCTATTCACCACCAGCCAGTTGTTACATTATTTGATTCAGGAGCAACACATAGTTTCATTAGTAACAACTGTGGTACCCGGATAGGACTTGATCCTTGTTTTACTCAAGGGTCGTATATGATCTCTACCCCTGGAGGAAATATTACTTCCAACCAAATAGTTAAAAGTGTGCCAATTCAGTTAGGTAGTAAAGAGATCAAAACTGATTTGGTTTTACTAAGTTTGGAGGGTATTGATGTTATACTTGGGACAAACTGGATGACTAAACATCAAGTACGGCTAGATATTTCTTCTCGAGTTGTTGAAATTGATTCACCATACTATGGAATCACCACCCTTTATCTGCCTCAGCCAGAGTGTCTGCACCCTTGCACTTATACTATCACAGATATCAAAGTCAAGGATATTCCTATAGTATGTGAATACCCCGATGTCTTTCCAGACGACTTGCCTGGAATGCCACCAGACAGAGACATTGAGTTCATTATTGAACTTCAACCGGGCACCGCTCCTATTTCAAAGAGACCGTATCGCATGCCTCCAAATGAATTAGCAGAACTGAAAATTCAGCTCCAAGATCTTCTTGATAAGGGTTATATATGCCCAAGTGCCTCACCTTGGGGTTGTCCTGCTCTCTTTGTTAAGAAGAAAGACAATAGCCTACGGCTATGTGTCGATTATCGTCCACTCAATGCGGTCACTATCAAAAATAAGTACCCTCTTCCCCGCATTGACATTTTGTTCGATCAACTAGCTGGAGCTAAGGTCTTCTCTAAGATTGACTTACGCTCTGGTTATCACCAAATAAAGATTAAACCTTGTGACATTCCAAAAACAGCCTTCTCAACCAGATATGGACTTTATGAGTATCTGGTTATGTCATTCGGGCTTACTAATGCACCGGCATATTTCATGTATCTCATGAATTCAGTATTTATGCCGGAACTCGACAAATTCGTCGTGGTCTTCATTGATGACATTCTGATATACTCTAAAACTAAAGAGGACCATGCCAATAATTTACGTGTCGTCCTTCAACGACTACGTGATCATCACCTTTATGCCAAATTCTCAAAATGTGAATTCTGGCTGGATAGTGTGAAATTTTTGGGACACACTGTCTCTAGTAAAGGCATATCGGTTGATCCAACCAAAGTCCAAGAGATTATGGACTGGGAACCTCCAACTTCAGTCCATCAAATTCAAAGTTTTCTTGGATTGGCGGGATACTATCGCCGATTCATTCCAGACTTTTCCAAAATAGCTAAACCCATGACTGAGCTATTAAAGAAAGAAATTAAATTCTGCTGGAATGACAAATGTGAGGAAGCATTCCATACCTTGAGAAAACTCCTAACAACTGCTCCAGTGCTAGCTCAGCCAGATAGCACTCAACCTTTTGATGTCTATTGCGATGCTTCCGGAATTGGCCTTGGTTGTGTTCTTATGCAAAACAATCGGGTCATTGCCTATGCATCAAGAGCACTTCGGACACATGAGCAAAACTATCCAACGCATGATCTTGAATTGGCATCAGTTATCCATGCTCTCAAGATCTGGAGACATCATCTTATGGGCGCTAAGTGTAATATCTACACTGACCATAAGAGCCTCAAGTATATTTTCACTCAAGCTGACCTAAATATGAGGCAAAGGCGTTGGTTGGAATTGATCAAAGACTATGACCTTGAGGTACACTACCATCCAGGCAAAGCCAATGTGGTTGCGGATGCACTTAGCCGCAAGTCACATTGTCACTGCTTATCCATATCCACCTTTAGTGACACTCTTTGCCATCAGATGAGGAAACTCAATCTAGAGATCATTCCTCAAGATAGTCTGAATCTGCTATCCATTGAGTCTACTCTACAAGATAGAATCATCATGTCGCAACTACATGATGAGGGTAGCAAAATCATCAAATCAAAGCTATCTCTGGGAGAAGCCAAATATAAGTGTTTTCACACCGATCATCAAGGAGTCCTATGGTTCAACAATCGCATTGTTGTACCTAAAGATCATCCACTACGTAGACAAATCCTTGATGAAGCCCATCTATCCAAATTCTCTATTCATCCTGGTAGCACCAAAATGTATCAAGATCTACGACAACATTTTTGGTGGACTAGAATGAAGAGAGAAATTGCCAAATATGTATCTGAGTGTGATACTTGCCAGAGAGTCAAAGCCAGCCACTTAAAAGCTTCTGGTACACTTCAACCATTACCTATTCCGTCATGGAAATGGGAAGACATTAGTATGGATTTCATTGTTGCTCTTCCTAACACCTCCCAAAAACATGACTCCATATGGGTAATTATCGATAGACTTACTAAAACAGCTCATTTTCTCCCTGTGCATACCACTTACTCTGCTAAAAGGTATGCCGAAGTCTATCTGGATCAAATTGTTCGATTGCATGGGGTTCCAAAAACCATTATCTCTGATCGAGGGCCCCAATTTAATGCACGTTTTTGGAAACAATTACAATCAGCTCTGGGAACTAACCTGATTCGAAGTTCCGCATATCATCCCCAGATTGATGGACAAACTGAGCGAGTTAACTAAATCCTTGAAGACATGCTCCGAGCTTGTATTATTCACTATAGTACAAGCTGGGACAAATGTCTTGCTCTAGCTGAATTCTCTTACAACAACAGTTACCAAGCTAGTCTTCAAATGGCTCCTTTTGAAGCGTTATACGGTCGAAGATGTCGAACTCCTTTGAGTTGGTCTGAAACCGGTGAACGCAAAATCTTCGGACCAGACTTAGTCATCGAAGCCGAAGATAAGGTCAAGGTTATTCAAGCCAATCACAAAACCGCTCAGTCTAGACAGAAAAGCTACGTGGATAAGAGGAGGAAACCTCTACAATTCCAAGTAGGAGATTTTGTCTATCTCCGAGTATCTCCTACCAAAGGTGTCCAACGTTTTGGTATAAAAGGGAAATTAGCACCCCGATATGTCGGACCCTTCGAAATCCTCAATGTTTGTGGCCCAATGGCTTACAAAATTGACCTTCCATCTCAATTGGCTGCTATTCACAATGTCTTCCATGTCTCTCAGCTTAAGAAATGTGTTAAAGTACCCACAGAAATCGTGGAGACCTGTGCCATTGAGATTGAACCTGATCTATCTTACATCGAGCAACCTGTTCGAATTTTGGATACCAAGGAAAGGCTCACCAGAAGAAGGACAGTTAAGATGTATAAAATCTTATGGGATCATCACACCGAGGAAGAAGCAACTTGGGAGACAGAATCTTATCTTCAACGAAATTTTCCGAATTTCCTTCAAGCCAATCCTCAAGTCTAATCATCTGATTCTATTCAGCTTTGGAATCTCGGGACGAGATTCTTTTTAGGGGGGAAGGCTTTAACATCTAGGTAGTTAGCAACCTAGACACTAAGTTTGGATGTCTTGTATTTATGCATGCTATGGTGTATACAAGTTGTAAAGAGAGAGCTAGGGGTATATTTGTAAATTATGAATTGTAAAAGTCCTTGAGTGTAATTGGGTGAATATATTATTAAGTGTCAAATCTAAATGATTATAGAAAAGAAAAGTGCAAAAGTTAAGTAAAACCTAAGAAAAATAGACTTTTGTTGGAAACTAAGGACCTATGTGTGATTAACACAAAAATATAAGGGCTTACATGTGAAATGATTGATACATGTAAGTAAAATTCAGGTTTATTTGAGGACCAATATGTAAAAATACAAGTAATCATGACATTCCAGGAAAATTTGTAAACATACCCAAAGTTTGATCAAATGTATTTGAATAAAGACAAAAGTAATTCAAATTCTACCTTTATTCATAAACTTAACTTAAAGAGTTGTAAACTTTGATTTTCTGAACCTAAGCCCTAAAACAATGTTGTAGAGTTTGAAAAACTCTACAACTTTCATGTTGAGCATTTTCTCATTTGACCTTTGTAGCAGTCAGAAATCCTAGTTTACCAAGAGGTCCCTGAATTCTTTGGAAATCACAAATAAGTCCCCCGGACTCCTTTCCCCTCTTCTTCCTCCTCGCGCATGTGGGATCCCTGCTCTGCTCGCCTGCCGCCGGCAGCGCTGCACCTCTGGCCGCCGCTTCACCGCCGCCGCAGCGCCACCTCCTGCTGAGATCAATTCCACGCGTCGCCCTCTTACTTCCCCGGTCCAGTTCCTCTCCCCTGGTGGCCTCCCGCGCGCGCGCCACGCATACCCGAGCGTTCGTCGGCCGCTACCACCTCGTCGCCGTGGAGCGCTCACCACAGAGCCTTAACTTCCTATCTCTCGCGCGCAACAGCATCACTTCAACGCCTACATTCTATTCTGGCAGTTCCAGTAACCAATTTCGAGCACTTGACCCACATTCCACCGCCGCCGTCTCCTTTTGCTCCGGCCACGCACGGCACGCCCGTGGGCAGCCATCACCAGACCTCCTCCATCCCAATCAACCCTTGTGCAAGCTTCCCCGTAGCTCACTAGTGCTCATCGACCACCAGTTGTCCTCCGATTGCAACCGGAGCTTCGCCTCCGACGAGCGCCGCCATCGCCGCCTTCGGCCTCACCGTGGACAGCTCACTCCGGGCTCTCCCGCGCCACCACAACCTCTTAGCTAGCACTACATCATCCCTGTGAAGCTCCACGACCCATCCATTAGCTCTCTAGTCCAGCACCTCGACTCCCCGACGCTCGCCGGCTTTCCTCCTCGCCGCCGCCGCTACTGTATTCGTCGGTCACTCCTTCTCCAACACGTATTCGTCCAATTGGTTGCACCTACACATTCCCCGTGACTTACTGAAGCTCGTGCGCAGGTTTGCTGCCAACATCGATCGCCGGAGCACCGTCGTCGTCGTTCACCTCTCCGCCGCCATCCCAGCCCTCGACGCGAGGTGCAACAGAAACCTCGTGAGCTCCTGCATCCTCTCCTACCCTCGGACCTCGCCGCCGGCGACTTGTCTCGCCGGAACACGGCCGTCCTTCCCTTGCTCTGCGTGTGCCTTCAGCTTAGGGACCTTGTGTTAGAAGACTTGAGAGTCTAGGGGGCTATCTGCACACCCTTAGACTCAGATAAATAGTACCCGAAGGACCCCCTTATGTAATTATGCTGCCAACTTTGAAATTTTATATCAATTCAGGGAAAAATCATAAAAATGTAAACTAAATTTTGTTGGAATCCTTTGTTAAAGATCTACAACTTTACTTAAGGGATAAACTTCAGTTTCTATATGTTTTGTACTCTAATTTAAATGTTAAGTTTAGTTACTTATGGGCTTAGGAAATGCATAGAAATTAATTAAAAAAGATAAAAATGTGAAAGTAGTTGGGTTAATTTTCTTTTAACATGTAGAATTTAAGAAAAATAATTGTCCTATCATTAAGTGATATTTCTTAGCATATAAGTTTAATTACAACTAATACATAAGTAAACCATGTATAATTAATTAAGATCATAAATTTAAATGCTCTAAAATCAAGAAAATATTTTCCTAGTCCTGTTCTATAATAGTGTAGTCTATTACTAAATTTCCAACCTAAGATGAGGTGGTAAATAACTAAAACAAATTGAACATGTAATTGTAAGTACATAATTTAATATCAATATGGAATTCATATAAATAAATAGTACAAGCAATAGATAAAATAATTTAATTATTGGGCATCACCCCAACCTGTTGCTCCATGCCTCTAGTTAGAAATTCAACATAGTTATCCCTGCTAGTTAATGTATCTGGATAAAATAATTAATACTCGATAAATGACTGCCCAGTACAGGGTAGTTAGGTTGTTTATTAAAATATAATGTCCTTTAATTGGATTGCAACTTTATCGAGAATTAAAATAAAAATATATGTATTCCATAACTTATAACTGTGCATCTCATGTAGACTCGACCACACTCGCCGACGGTGACTACGAACTCGTTCTGGAACAAGGAGTGGAATCCGCTGAAGATCCCGGGAACGTCGTCGAAAGTTTAACTGAAGCTCCGAACCAAAGTTCGGATAACTTTGACCCTACCGCTCCCAATCCCACGCAAGAAGGCAAGCTCCGGACATAACCTATTATTTTATTACACTGCCATTTATATCTACTTATATTTATCTCTGCATTAAGTTCTTAAGAATTGTTTGGAACCCTAGTTGCATAATTCTAGGAACCAATGTACTGAACACTAGAACTCGAGTCTGACTAGCTGCTATGCTAATAGGACCGGTAGAAGTCGAGTGATTCCCTGTCACTCGCGCGATATAGGAATTGTGATGTTTACATTCATGTTATCACTATAAGGATGACGGACGGGAGTTTTGTGAGATATCATGGTTGAGGTGATACCCCGTCTGTGTTATGGAACTGGATAAGGTCGCGGTGTGTGGTAGCGGTGGTTAAGCGTTTGAAAGTACTAGCCACATGCCGTGAAATATGGTAAGTGGTAAGCCTAGTAGCCAATCGGCCCGAGGAGTGGACATACCCCCCACCACATGTATTTGGTTCTTTTGGTTACTTGGTTAGACGTGTAGGAATACGTGTTGCTAGGCAACCAGGAGTACGGGTTTTGTAGTCGCGCTACAGACGTACGTCCTGCACTTTGGAAGTGCGTATGGTCCTGCAGTCGCTTGTGGTGGATCTGATCCACGAGTCGGAATGAAAGGTAAACGGTTGCTTCGGTACGACCCTTTGGTGTTCCAAGCGTGTGTGTTAGGTTTACCCTTGCAAGGTTTTGAAATTCGATTCAGGAATCGTCCGTTTCTCGCGGAGATTGAGACTGCTTAATCCCTTTGCCACATAGAGTAACAAGAGTAACTTTATGATTATCAAGGATGATGTTTGATTAAAGATACTACCATGTTTGAGTAGACATAGGTGCTTACCTAGAATGGTTAATCAACTAGAACCTGAAAACTAAAAGTTGAAATTAAGGATCTACTCTTTGTTGCTTTTCAGCTGAAAACTCTAACCAAAACCTGAAAAGCCTGCATAAGTCTAGGTACATGGCTAAGTATACCATGAGCGGGTAAGTCTTGCTGATACTTCAGGTAACCTCCCTGATGAGCCAGCTTTCATTACACCATGGCCCTACCCCTTGCTTGATGGTTGGTCCATGGAGTGGGATCCGTCCCCGGCCATCACAGATTCCGCTGAATGATATCATGCCAGGGCTAGCATGATATCTGTAATAACGACGTGTACAGTGTTCGTGTTTTCAAACTCCACTGTTGTAGCTTAAAACTTGAACTGTTTTGTAATAATGTCCCTCGTTGGACACTAATGTTACTTTTATATGCATATGTAATATATTTGCCTGTGATGTAAAGTGTAATGGCATTTATATCTCTAGACTCGCCTTCGTGCGAGGTACCTTGTTGGATCCTGCTTTCGGTGGTTTATCGGGATGTTACCCGACAAGCCAAGGGATTATACCGTTTGAAGCACGAGGTAGCCCTCAAGAGAGGACCCGCGTACTCCAGCTGGTGTAATTCAGGTTGGTTCTGCCATAGGCCAAACCCTCATCGCTGGCGAGAACACGCCGGTCAGACGCCACGGCCGTCGTCTTCCCCTGGCAAGGACCCAATTGTAATCTAGATTTATGTATTAGGGTCCCATATGCAAGAAACCGAGGGCCTCTCTGCAAAACTCTTTTATTATGTCATGTGTGCAAAGCAGCTAACTTGTAAAATTCGTAGGAAATTGTAGAAAAATCATAAAAATACCAAACTAGTTTTGTTTGAATCCTTAAGTTATCCTCGACTACTTTTATATAAAAAGTTTAAGCTGTATGTGTGTAGTTTTTGATGTAAATTAAATACTAGGAATTGAGTGTTTTAATTGTATCTCGTGTTATGTGCATGTGTTGTGGCTGATTTTTGGAATGTGTAGCTCTGTGTAAAAACCTCGAGTTCTTTACTGTTCAATTACTTAGAAATTCGAGTACTTTTGTTGTATGTTGATGCAATGCTTAGATTTTATTTAAGGATGTTTCTGTTAATATTTGTATCTGAAATTTATACTCTAACTTCCTTTTCACATGTGTAACCCATAGTAAAAATATTAGGATTAATATTAGGCTATACACTAAATTATGAATTTATGCTTATTTTCAAAGAAAATTCATGAACCATAGCTCTAGTTCATGAAAAATTATGAGAATATTTTGAGGTGTTATTCTCGAGTAGTGTAATATGTTCACAAATTCTCAACTCATGATCAGGTGTAGAACAACTAGAATAAATAGAACTTGATATAATAATACTATATTCCTAATTAATCAAAGTAGGTCCATAATTAATGATAACCTAGAGTTATTAAAGATAATTAGCTAGTCAAATAAATAAAGTTATCGAATGTAATTAGTGTGATTAATTAAGATAACCAAACATGCTACTTAATGTAGTTAATTTAAATGTTTGGCGTAAACGACCATGTTACTTAATGTAACTAGGTGGTTTACTTAATACTCGATAAATGATTGCCCAGTAAAAGAATGAATGATATGATTGGTAAATAGAATGTTGTTTATTTTGCATTGTTGATAAGTCTGGTAGTATTAGTTTATAATTTAGTGGTGCTAAACCAATTTACCTAAAAGTATGCATTACAACTTGTATGCCATACTGATGTGATAGATCTGTGTGATGTTTAGTAACCCCTTTCACACGAGTACTCATGCCTTTGCCCTTGTCTTGATTGCAATCTTGTTAGAGCCCCTTTCTATATAAAGATCCTGGTTATGCCTTGTGTATCGACTGCTTAGTCAATACACCTTTGTAGCTATGCTTCAGCAATCGGCTACTAGCTCAGCCGATTTTTGATAGGCATGACCCTATCGGCCATATGCCTTTTGGCTACGCGTCTGTAGGACACCCATCGGCTATATGCCTACCCACCACACGCCTTTTTTAGCTGCACATCTATCGGCACAAGCCTATCAACCACATCCTCTTCAGTCTAGTTCCGCACTTGTGGTTCCATCAGCCTAGACCAAGTTTAGTGTTCTATTCCACCTGGTTCTTGTAGCAAGTTCGGTTTAGATGACCCCATCGGCTGTACATCAATTGATTGTTGTACTGACGTAATCAAGTCGATGCAACCACCCCTAGTTACCTAGGATAACACTTAAGCACATCTCAGTTAGGCACAGTCAGTGCAGAGTAGGACAATCAGCTATACGGCTGATATGCCCCAGTAGATATAGGAGAACATTAAGGATGAAAACCGGCTACACAGCTGATCCACCAATCGGCTGAATACGCTGAGACACAGATCGTACGGATACATAGTTCGACTAGTCTACCAATACACCATCAGCTAGTTACTCGCACTAGTCAACTAGCTATGCCGATACATCACTCGACTAGTTCTACGCAATGTGTAAATCGGCTAATGTGCCGATGCACTAAATCGGCTAGTAGGCCAAATAACCGATCGACTAGTACATGTACACAAATCGGCTCAGCCGATGTTCACTAATCGACTAGTTTTGGTAAAGCATGGATCGGCTATGCTGATACGCACGCGATCAGTTAAGTACGCCAATACTCACACAGATTAGTTAAGACACAACTGCTTTAGGAAACACCCCTCTGCTAAAATAATCGATGCTTTCATCGATCAATTAGGAAACCGATGCACTTATCAATCGGCTAAACCTGATGCACCCTCATCGACTAAGGCAAGCCGATACATGAACCATCAGTTAGGTAAAAATATGCTGATAACTAGATCTAATTAGCAAGATCCTTTCTTGTTCTATCCTTAAAACACTGTACCTTTAATATTCCTACCTCGATCAGCCGATTTTAATCAGTTGTCCAACTAAAGCTCTACCCAAGTTAGTTTCTGATCTTTTTAATTGTTATGTGAGTAGTATGTTAAATGAGTGTTGGATTGCAACTTTATCATAAAGGAAATTAGTTTTGTGTGCACACTTTGAATATGATATTGCATTGCATGTAGATACGACTACTCTCGCCGACGGTACTTACGAATTGATTCCGGAACCCGAAAAAGGTGTTTCTGAAGACCATGTGAATGTTGTTGCAAGATTCTCTGAAGGCCCAAACCCAAGTTCGGAAGATCTTAACTTTATTGACTCCAGCCCCACCAGTAAAGGCAAGCCCCGGTGCATAACTCAGTATTTCAAATTACTACATTATGCAATCTTATACTTATAAAGTATATCCTGCATTAAGTCTAGGAGTTGAAATGGAACCTTAGATGCATTGATGCTAGGAACCTATGTAATGTGCCTGAGTCCATATCGGCTAGATGCTTTGCTAATAGGACCGGTAGAAGTCGAGTGATTTCCTGTCACTCGCGCGATATAGGAGTTGAATGTTTACTATCTTGCAATCACTATAAGGATCATGGATGAGGTCATGTGCAGTAACATGACCTGGAAGCTTACCCCATCTGTGTTGATAAAAGTTGATAAGGTCGCAGTGTGTGGTAGTGGTGGCTAAGCGTTTGAAAGTACTAGCCACATGTCGCGAAATATGGTAAAGCGGTAAGCCTAGTAACTGAATGGCCCGGCAAATGGACATGTCTCCACCACTCGATTATTTTGGTTTCTGTTGTACACACGCACTGACGTGTGGGAGTGCGTTCTGCATAGCAGACAGGAGTACGATCATGTAGTCGCGCTACAGACGTACGTCCTGCACAATTGGTGTGCGTACGGTCCTGCAGTCGCTTGTGGTGGCCCTGATCCATAACCCGGAATATGAGGGAAACGGTTGCTTCGGAATGATCTTTGGATGTTCCAAGCGTGTAAGTTAGGTTTACCCTTGCATGGTTTGAAATTCGATTCAGGAATCATCCGTTTCTCACGGAGATTGAGACTGCTTATTCCTTCTGCCACATAGAGTAAGAACAGCAACTAATGTTGGAATAATCTTGATGGATGATAATCTCTACCTTGCTTGTCTAGCATAGGTGCTTACCTAGAATGGTTAATGAAACTAGAATCTAAAGCTAAAATATGAAAGTTAGCTCATACTCTTTGTTGCTTTTTAGCTGAAATTAAACCCAGAATCATTATAAGCTTTCATAAGTCTAGTTACATGGCTAAGTATACCATGAAATGGGTAAACCTTGCTGAGTATTAGTATACTCAGCCTTGCTAGTTATATATTTTTCAGGTAATGTCTTTGAAGACCCTACTCTTCCCCTGTCTTGGCCCTGTGCTCTGCCAGATGGTTGGTCCGTGTAATGGGATCCGTCCCCGGCCAACACTGATGATACCGAGTGATGTCGTGCCCGGGCTTAGCATGACATCCGTCTTGACGACGTGTTGTAAATCGTCGTATTTGTTTTCCGCTGCCAAGAACCTTAACTTTAATGGTTTGTAATAATTTTACTAAATGTGGAACTTAGTACTACTTTTGGAAACTCTTGTAATGTAATTCCTTGTGATGTAAAATATGATGGTGACTGTATCTCTGGACTCATCTTCGTGTGAGGTAACCTTATTCGATCCCGAAAGTTAGGTGGTTTCATCGGGACTCTACCCAAACGGCCAAGGGGTTACACCATTTGAAGTACGTTGGAACCCTTGAGAGAGGACTTGCGTATTTGAGACTGTGTAATTCAGGTTGGTTCTGCCACAGCTCAAGTGCGCTAGTCATCACTATATAGCCGATACTAACTCAATGCACTTCAAACGGAACAACCCATTGGTCTATCGGGTCTCCGCCCGATGCAACCACGGTTCAACAGGATCGAAGCAGGTTTACCTCGCGCGAAGGCGAGTTCACAATCACATCACAACTCACCAACTTTTAATTTACATAATAATGAACATTATTACAAACCATTTCAAACTTAAATATACTTATAGAAACATTGTTTCGAACAACAAGCTAAACAGCTTGCCCAGGTTCACAGCGGAAGAAAAAATTTACGCGCGACTACACACGTCGCGGAGGTTGACACCCCACTCAGCCCGAAGTATTACGTCATTCAAGAGGGTCACTGCCAGCCGGGGATGGATCCCACTCCACGGACCAGCCAAACGGAACAGAAGTTGGCCATGCGGAACTATCCGTGGGGTTTTCAAAGGTCATACCTGAAAAATAGACTAGCAAGACTGAGTATACTAATACTCAGCAAGACTTAACCGCTTCATGGTATACTTAGTCATGTAACAAGACTCATCAGGGCTTGAAATGGTTCTGGTTTTATTTTCAGCTAAAAAGCAACAAAGAGTATGATCTAACTTTCATATTTTAGCTTTCAGATTCTAGTTTCATTAACCATTCTAGGTAAGCACCTATACTAGACAAATAGGGTAGAGATTAACATCTATCCAGATTAGTCCATAATGATTACTGTTCTTACTCTATGTGGCAGAAGGAATAAGCAGTCTCAATCTCCACGAGAAATGGACGATTCTGAATCGAGTTTCATAACCTTGCAAGGCAAACCTAACTCACACGCTTGGAACATCCAACGATAGTTCCGAAGCAACCGTTTGTCTTTCATTCCGAGTCGTGGAACAGGGCCACCACAAGCGACTGTAGGACCGTACGCACACCAATTGTGCAGAACATACGTCTGTAGCGCAACTATATGACCGTACTCCTGTCCGCTGTGCGGAACGTACTCCCGCATGTCGATGCGTGAGAAAAACCAAATTACGGGTGGTGGGAGGTATGTCCACTCCTCGGGCCGATTGGTTACTAGGCTTACCGCTTTACCATATTTCGCGGCATGTGGCTAGTACTTTCAAACGCTTAGCCACCACTACCACACACTGCGACCTTATCAACTTTTATCAACACAAACGGGGCAACCTTCCGAGTCATGATACTGTACATGAACCCGTCCATCATCCTTATAGTGATTGCAGAATAGTAAACATTCAACTCCTATATCGCGCGAGTGACAGGAAATCACCCAACTTCTACCGGTCCTATTAGCAAACCATCTATCCGATAAGGACTCAGACACAATACATAGGTTCCTAGTATCAATGCATCTAGGGTTCCATTTCAACTCCTAGATTTAATGCAAGATATAATATATACATATAGGATTGCATAAATGTAGTAATTTGAAATACTGGGTTCTGCACCGGCGCTTGCCTTCTTGAGCGGGGCTGGGGGTAGAAGTGTCAAAGATTTCCGAACTTTGGATCGGAGCTTCAGTTAGAGTCTCAACGATGTTTACTGGGTCTTCAGAGAACCCTTGCTCATGTTCCGGGACTAGCTCGTAGTCTCCGTCGTCGAGTGTCGTTGACTCTACATGATATGCAAGGATTTTGATTTAGATGGTTCTCGAGTTAAGAGTTTTGTTTCACGATAAAGTTGCATTCCAATAGATTAATACACATAAATTCATAAAGCAAGAGGTTTAAATATAAAATTATTATTAGTATCCTAATTCAATTATCCCAACAAGTTGAATTAATTGAATTAGGTTAACCAATTTGATTTTTAATTTGAAATTCATAAAGGCTATGGCCTTGAATTTTTGTGGATAAGCTTATTCCTAGTGGATAAGCTTACTATGAACTTTTCATAATTTTCTGAAAATAGACACTAGGGTATTTGAATTTAGTTCAAATGTTAGGTTTAAATTCAAATCTTAGGTAAAACAGTACTATAAATTCTTGAAAAATTATTTATGAACTAACTATCAATATATCAGCATATGGTAAAAATATCTAAGCATGAAAAGCTTAGGAACATGTTTGAATAAATTCAAATCCTTTCAAGTTTGATTTGCACAAAATTAAAGTAGCTGAAACTAGGTGCAATACTGGAGCTGAAATTTTTACACAAGCTTGTATTCACCTTGAACAGACTACACACCAAAAATCAAAGGAAAAAGAGCTAGCATGCAATAGTTATGCACAAGATACCCTTTTGCTAAAGTTTAAAATAAATCAAAAAGTATTTAGTTTCAAACCAGACTTTATTAACAAAAGTTGTAGAATTAGACTTCTGGATTCCAGCAAAACTAGTTTGGCAATTTTTGGATTTTTCTACAAATTCCTATGGATTTTACAATTTGGCTGATTTGAATTAGGGAGGGGGTACTGATTTCCTACAGATAGGCCCTTGGAAACATTTGAATTGTTACAAATAGGTCCTTGGCTGGGTGTTACAGAGGGGGCAGATCGACGGCGACCAAATCTGGCGAGGGGGCTCACCGGCGGCGAGGGGCAAGTGAGGGGAAATGTTCAGGGACTCACGGCGGTCTCAGGGGTGGCCGGGGTTGAGGCAGAGAGGGGCTGTGGCGGCATATCGACGGCGAAGCCGAGCGGGCGGCGAAGCTCCGAGGGCGGCGGCGGTGTTCCGGTGGCTGGGGTGCCGGAGGGCGGTGAAGAAGCTGCTGGGAAGCTTCTACGGGATGATGTGGTGCTGCTGGTGCCCTTGACTGGGGCTGAGGGGCTCTGTAGCGGCGAGTCGACGGCGAGGCCGAGCGGCGGCGAAGCTTGAGCTCACCGGCGCTGCGGGGGACGACGCTCGGGTGCGGGAAATTGGAATTGGATGGGTCAGTGAGCTGCAGGGGGTTGTGGTGGTGCTACTGGAGCACTGAATCATGGGTGGGAGGCAGCGTGGGCGGCTGGCGACGGCGGCCAGAGGCTGCGGCGGAGGTCCGGTGAGGTGCGGTGGTCGGGATAGAGAAAAGTGAGCAAAATGGGCATGTGCTAATGCAAGAGTGAGTGCATGGGGAGCTCCAGGATGTGCTCGGAGTCCAGAAGAAGGCGTGGTTGTGCGGGAGCAAGAGTTGGCAAGCCGGCGGGAGGCATGGCGGCTCGGGCGGCGGCGACGCAACGTGGAGAGGCAGGAGCAGGCCAGCGCGGGTCGGGGAAGCGGCAGCGCGGGTGCTGGGGCGGTGCGCGGCACGGCTTAGAGCGGCACGGGGTGGCCGGTGCGCGGCACATGGCCGGCGAGGGCGGCGGGGCGTCGGGCGCAGAGAAACAGAGGAGCCGAGGGCTGGAGGTAGATGAAGGGGACCTGTTTGCAATTTCCTAAAAATGCAGGGACCCCACTGTAAAGCCTAGATAACTTTCAAACCATAGCTCAAATGAAAATGTGCCCAAAAGCAAAAGTGTAGGGTTTAACAACATTTACAACTTTGCTTTAAGGTTCAGTTGCAAAAGAGTTAAGGATTTGAAACTAACATAAAACTTGGCAAAGTTTTAAACTTTAATTAAATCCTATTTAAAAACTACACTACACTTGCATCCTTTGAGTAGTTTCACCTATATTTGCGATTTAAAAGCAAGTTCTTGACTTTTGCAAAACAACCTTCGTATATTTTGATTTTTACCTCCCCTTCTCACCCTTTTAACACTTAAGGACCTAATTTTTTTCAGAATTACATAAATATCCTTTTTCCCTTTGCATTCAAATTTGAACACACATACACAAGATCAAATATGCACACTTTATAATAGAATTTAGTATGTTTATAATCCTAATACCTGAATGTCACAGCCTTCCCCCTAAAAAGAATCTGGTCCCAAGATTCCAGAATAGAATGGAATTGGACGATTAGATTTGGGAGTTGGCTTGAAGGAAATCTGGGAAATTTCGTTGAAGATAGGATTCGGTTTTCCAAGTCGCTTCTTCTTCAGTATGATGATCCCACTGAATTTTGAACATCTAGATAGTTTCTCTTCTAGTGCTTCTTTCTTTAGTGTCTAGCACTCTGATTGGATGTTCTATATAGGTTAGATCAGATTCAATTTCGATGGCTTGGGAATCGATGATTTTAGTAGGAACTTTGACACATTTCCTAAGTTGAGATACATGGAAGATGTCATGGATGGCCGCTAACTGAGGAGGAAGTTGAAGACGGTAAGCTACGGGTCCACAGATTTCGAGAATTTCAAAGGGTCCGATATATCGAGGGGCGAGTTTTCCTTTTACGCCGAACCGTTGAATACCTCGAGTGGGAGATACTCGAAGATATACGAAGTCTCCGACTTGAAAGTGTAATGGCCTTCTTCGTATGTTAGCGTAGCTTGTTTGTCGAGATTGGGTTGCCTTTAGATTGTTTTGAATAGTCTTCACCTTTTCCTCTGCTTCAGTGACCAGGTCGGGTCCAAATATTTTATGTTCGCCGATTTGTGACCAACTCAAAGGAGTTCGACAGCGGCGACCGTACAATGCTTCAAACGGAGCCATCTTGAGACTGGTTTGATAGCTGTTGTTGTAAGAAAATTCTGCTAATGACAAGTATTTGTCCCAATTCTTGTCATACTGAAGTACATAGGCTCTAAGCATATCCTCCAGAACTTGATTTACCCTTTCAGTTTGTCCGTCTGTTTGAGGGTGATATGCGGAGCTTCGGATTAACTTAGTTCCCAGAGCATATTGAAGTTGCTCCCAGAACCGAGAGATGAATTGTGCTCCACAATCATAAATGATCATCTTGGGCACTCAATGAAGATGAATGATTTGATCTAAATAGATCTCAGCATACTTTTTGGCATTATACGTAGTATGCACGGGAAGGAAATGGGCAGTCTTGGTTAATCGATCAACGATTACCCAAATAGAGTCATGTCTTTCGAGGTGTTGGGTAAACCAACAATAAAATCCATGCTGATATCCTCCCACTTCCAAGAGGGAATGGGTAAAGGTTGAAGAATACCAGCAGTTTTGAGATGACTAGCTTTAACTCTTTGGCAGATGTCACACTCCGAGACATACTTTGCAATTTCTCGCTTCATACGAGTCCACCAAAAGTTCTGTTTCAAATCTTGGTACATCTTGGTACTGCCAGGTTGTATAGAAAATTTGGACAAGTGGGCCTCATCCAATATCCGCTTACGAAGCTTATGTTCCTTAGGTACAATGACACGTTCGTTGAACCATAGAACCCCTTCATGATCTATTCGAAAGCATTTGTACTTTCCTTCTCCTTGTGCCAACATCTGCTTAATGATTCTGACCCCTTTGTTACGCTGTTGTGCCAGAACAATGTTATCCCAAAGTGTAGCTTCAATTGAGATATGATTTAGGCTGCCTTGAGAAATGATCTCAAGATTGAGCTTTCTTATCTCCCAGCAAAGCGTCTCATTGAAAGCCTCTACTGCTAAGCAAGAGCAATGTGCCTTGCGACTAAGTGCATCCGCCACGACATTGGCCTTGCCTGGATGATAGTGTACTTCCAGATCATAGTCTTTGATAAGCTCTAGCCAGCGTCTTTGCCTCATATTTAGATCCGCTTGCGTGAAGATGTACTTGAGGCTTTTGTGGTCAGTATAGATATGGCACTTTGTACCCATCAAATGATGTCTCCAAATCTTAAGTGCATGGATGACAGCTGCGAGTTCAAGATCATGAGTAGGATAGTTCTACTCATGAGTCCTGAGTGCTCGTGATGCATAAGCAATCACTCGGTTGTCTTGCATAAGCACACAACCAAGTCCGATTCCCGAAGCATCACAATAGATGTCGAAAGGTTTGGAAACATCCGGTTGAGCTAGAACTAGGGCAGTAGTGAGATGTGCTCTGAGGGTGTAAAATGCATCTTCACAGTTCTGATCCCAGGAGAATTTAACGCCTTTCTTTAGTAGTTTAGTCATAGGCTTGGCTATTCTTGAGAAGTCAGGAATGAAATGACAATAATAGCCAGCTAGACCAAGAAAACTACGGATCTGATGGACTGATGTTAGAGTTTCCAATCCATCACTTCTTGTACTTTACTAGGGTCAATGGATATACCGTTACTGGAAATAGTGTGACCCAGAAATTTAACGGTATCTAGCCAAAACTCACATTTAGAGAATTTGGCGTACAAGTGATGGTCTCTTAGTCTCTGAAGAACAATATGGAGATGGTTCCTATAATCTTCCGGATTTTTAGAGTAGATCAGAATGTCATCAATGAAGACCACAACAAATTTATCAAGTTCTTGCAGGAAGACAGAGTTCATGAGATACATGAAATATGCTGGAGCATTGGTAAGACCAAACGATATGACCAGATATTCGTAGAGTCCATATCTGGTGGAAAAGGCTATTTTTGAATGTCACTTGGTCTGATCTTGATTTGATGATAGAAGGAACAAAGATCAATCTTAGAGAATACTTTGGCTCCGGCTAACTGGTCAAATAGAATGTCAATGCGGGGCAGAGGATACTTGTTTTTTATGGTCACCGCATTGAGAGGGCGATAATCTACACATAGCCTTAAGCTATTGTCCTTTTTCTTCACGAATAGGGCTGGACAACCCCATGGTGAAGCACTTGGACGAATGAAACCTTTATTAAGGAGGTCCTGAAGTTGGATTTTTAACTCTGCCAGCTCATTGGGTGGCATACGATAGGGCCTCTTAGAGATGGGGCTGTGCCGGGTTGTAGTTCTATAATAAACTCAATATCTCTGTCCGGGGGCATTCCAGGCAAATCATCTGGAAAAACATCTAGGTATTCGCAAACAATAGGGATGTCCTTTAACCTGATCCCTTCTACAGCATAGGCATAAGAGTTACTGCATTCCCGTTGTGGAAGATAGAAAATGGTAGCTTCATGATCAGGTGAATCTATCTCCACAGTTCGAGAAAAGATATCTAATGATACTCGGTGCCTAATCATCCAATCCATGCCTAGGAGGACATCCATTCCTTCTAGGTCCAATAACAGTAAATCTGTTTTGATCAAATTACTACCCAGCTGAATTGGCACCTTCCTATAGATTTTATTTGATGAAATTTTACCGCCAGGAGTCGCTATCATATAGGCCCCACTAGTAGGATAGAGATCTAAGCCTACTTTTGTTCCACATTTTTAACTGATAAAACTATGGGTGGCACCAGAATCAAAAAGTATAATCACAGGTTGATGGTTTATAGAGAAAGTACCCATCATTATTGACGCACCCTCGGGGAGTTCGGAAAGAGTCGTGAAGTTCACCCTTCCCTGGCGGACTTGTGCCATCTACTTCTTGCCCTTGCCCTTGCTGTTCGGGTTGGATGTCTACCCTTGGAAAGATCTTCGGGGTTGGGGGCAATCCTTAATGAAATGGGACGGGCTGCCGCAGTTGAAACAACGATAGTTGCTGTTTCCTTGGTTGGATGGCGGAAAGCTCGGCCGTGGGCCTTGCTGCTGTTGTTGCTGGGGTTGTGGTGTCGGTGGCCAATTGAATCGAGCCTGCTGGGGTGGCCTAGCTACCCATCTGCCTGGTATATTGTTTCGAGGCAGTGCTCGGGTAGTAGTGTTCTGGACCAACCGATACCTTGACGGTTGTGCAGTTGAGGGTCCAGTGGGTGTCTTCCGTTTCTTTTCTGCCCTGTGGGCTGAGATGCAATCCTCTTGGGTAATGGCCATATTGACCAATTCATTGAAGTTGTCAGCCCTTACCAGATTTAACCGTTCCTTAAGCTTGGTATTCAGACCTCGACGGAAGCGATCTCGTTTGCGGGTGTCAGTTTCTGCATGATAACCCGCGTACTGGCACAGGTGATTGAAGACCTGTGCATATTGCAGAACTGTGCGGGTTCCCTGAGTCAAATTCAGAAATTCATTGAGCTTTCACTCAATGAGTCCCTCTAGAATGTGGTGTGCTCTGAAAGCCCTCCGGAATTCGTCCCATATGACGACATGACCAGCCAGCTGCATGGCATGGTAATGGTCCCACCATATGCGGGCAGTGCCGTGAAGTTGTTGGGCTGCGAAGAGGGCCCTGTTCTCATCTGAGCATGGTGCAGACAACAATGCGAACTTAGACTCTATAGTACGGAGCCATGCATCAGTATCGAGGGGCTCGTCTGCCTTATGGAACAGTGGGGGCTGAGTACTGAGAAAATCTTGGTAACTAGCCGATGGGTGTTCATCACGACCTCGGGACTGGTGATGAAATTGGCCCATCTGAGCCTGCACTAGCTGGTTGAGGAGTTCTATTTGTCGGGCCATGACCTCTGCTAGATTTGGCGGGGCTGGTGGCGGTTGCTGAGAACTACTAGCTTGATCTGCCCGGAAACCTTCCGGGGTTCCACGAGTAGCTCCAACCATCTGAAACAAAGGAGATATCCATTATCAACCATATTCGTACTCCTATTTTCAGATGATATACTGTTGCCAAACAGATATGTAATTCACATGCTCTGTTCAATCAACTCATTCCAAGTGCAAAGATATTGCAACAAAATAACAGAACACGAGGCTTAGATTACAACGCAGATACTGGTTGTCCTTAACATCTTACATCAGAATGGTTCGACTGCTACAGGTCAAGCCATATGTACACATGCCACATATACTACAACAAGTGGCTCTAGGTTTAGATAGGCTACTTACTACCTATGTCACAACATTCTATACTAGGTACATCTGAAAGATCGATGATTTAGATGGACTAAAAATCGTCGAGGTTGCCTACGGAGGACTGGCTACCGGAAGAGGAGTGATCTGGCTGAGGATTGGGTTCTGGGTCTCCATGCTCGGAGTTGAGATAAGAAACTCCTTCGATTTCCTCCGGGTCTTCTTCTCCACCTTCATGTGCTACGGGTACAGCAGGAGGTACTGGCGGTTGCTGGAGTTCATCGATGTGAGCATGGGCGTCATCAACCTCAAGGATAAGGTCATGAATTTGCTCCTGGAGGAACTCGATTATAGTGTTGGGTTGAGTGATTATTGCATCACTCTCATTGATCTGATCCTCCCAATGAAGAATAGTCTCCTCACGTGTTGCAATAATTTCCTCCTTCTCGGTAACCAAGGCTTGAAGCTCTATTATTTGAGTGACTTGTCGATCAGCATTTCGATAGTGGCCTTGAGCTATACCAGTCAATTGACCCATACCGTGACGTAGCAGGATTTGATAGTGATGTTGAACATTCATAAACCTGATGGTACCACGGAGTGTTTCTTTAGCTGAATCTCCCAACATGTGACCAT
Source organism: Panicum hallii (assembly GCF_002211085.1). Classification (NCBI taxonomy): domain Eukaryota; kingdom Viridiplantae; phylum Streptophyta; class Magnoliopsida; order Poales; family Poaceae; genus Panicum; species Panicum hallii. The sequence goes on from NC_038050.1 coordinate 51,950,334, forward strand.
AATGGGCTATCCTGAAATTTCACTCAGGATCACTGGAATCTATTGCAGGGAATAGGCCGATAGGATACCCTGCAACTTCCATGGGGTGTCGACGAGACGATAACCAACCACATCAACCTTGATGGGCTGCCACTGAGAGCGAAAAGGGTGCTGAGGAATAGTCATTTTGACTCTGCACCGGGGAACACCCTCCTCTCTATACTCCACTCCATCGTACTGGGAGGCTTGGTGTAGAAGAATAGACTAAGTGATTCCCATAAAAGATGGGAAAAACCCTCCCAGTGCAAGGCATTGGTATGGAGATGCCCTTCATGATCCCAGAAGATGTTTGAAGGAGCCGCCATCTGAAACAAGAATTCAGATGGTGAGATTTGGAAGAATACTGAAAATCCAACTAAGGCTGTCACAAGAATCCTATTAAAACCATACTAAAGATAGACAACAGTTTACCTGTCCTTAAAAGAACAACACATTCAAGCATTCATTTTGTTTATTAATGGATTATGCATGCATGTACTAATTGACCTCACAACCAAAACAACTCCCGAATATCTTCGGACTTACGTGGTTAATTTCGGTGGCATAACACATACGTCTCTCACTAATATCTAGTCGATAAATCCTATCCGTCTTAACCTCTTAATCATGGTTAGTGTACCTACAGAAAACCACATTCATAATATATGAACCTTTCATGGCAGCACGACATGAAAGCATCCCCAAACTGTACTGTTCACTATAGAAACAGCATATGTACCATTACCGCCGTACAGACAACGTTAACATACGTCATCAAAACAATGTATTCATGGGGTACCGCAAAATACGGGGGTATGAACAGCGATCGCCATACCCTGCGCCAAACCATATACTCCCAACATATTCAACCTAAGTTGATATATTGGCAGCATCTCAAGTAGGCCACTGCTTGAGAAACAGCGTTTGGTTCGCATCACCGACTAGAAGGCCAAGCTCCCTCAGTTGGCTGAGGATCTTTACCTTCTTACCTTTCCATCGAAGGTGTCGTTACAGAAAATAAGGTTGGGTGGTGCATAAATTTAAATTTTGACAGAAAGTACTGCTGCAAGTCAGAGCTATATATTTTATATATATATATTAGTAGCCACCTGATTACTCCCATATAAATCCCTAGGGCTTTGCGTTGTAAGCACCAACCTTAACGAATCCAACGTACTTCGTAAATTCATTTGTTAAGCAAGTTTTTATCCTAAAAACATTTTTAAGAGCTACTGCAGTTGGAAGAGTAAACCTACAGCTCTGAAATCAGCTGTGGCAGAACCGCCTGAATTATTCCGGCTCAAGTGCGCTAGTAATGGCTATACAGCCGATACTAACTCAACACACTTCAAACGGAACAACCCATTGGTCTGTCGAGTCTCCACCCGATGCAACCACGGTTCAACAGGATCGAAGCAGGTTTACCTCGCGCGAAGGCGAGTTTACAATCACATCACAGCTCACCAACTTTTAATTTACAGAATAATGAACATTATTACAAACCGTTTCAAACTTAAATATACTTATACAAACATTGTTTCAAATGACAAGCTAAACAGCTTGTCTAGGTTCACAGCGGAAGAAAAATTTACGCGCGACTACACACATCGCGGAGGTTGACACCACACTCAGCCCAAAGTATGACATCATTCAGGAGGGTCACTGCCAGCCGGGGACGGATCCCACTCCACGGACCAACCAAACGGAACAGAAGTTGGCCATGCGGAACTATCCGTGGGGTTTTCAAAGGTCATACCTGAAAAATAGACTAGCAAGACTGAGTATACTAATACTCAACAAGACTTAACCGCTTCATGGTATACTTAGCCATGTAACTAGACTCATGAAGGCTTGAAATGGTTCTGGATTTATTTTCAGCTGAAAAGCAACAAAGAGTATGATCTAACATTCATATTTTAGCTTTCAGATTCTAGTTTCATTAACCATTCTAGGTAAGCACCTATACTAGATAAATAGGGTAGAGATTAACATCCATCCAGATTAGTCCACTACTGAAGGAACTCGTCGATGGCTGTGATAGCCTCAAGGCGGATGCGATCAGCTTCAGCAATTACTGCTTCATCGTCCTTGTCCGCACCTGACACTATCTGCCAACTCAAAACACTCAGCTCTGTGAGTTCTGTCTTCAGCTGGGCAGTCAGGTCCGCGCTTCTTGTTTGGAGCTGGCTATGAGGTTCTTCTCTTCCTGGATGCGCTGCTCGGTTGCCCGGACCTTTGCCTTGAGGTCTTCTAACTCTTTCTCCAGAAGTTCAAGCCTTTGAGAATGTGCAGAAGTGTCAGTCTTGGCGTCCAAAGCCGCCTTCTTCTTGTTGAGTAGTCGACACCTCTCGGCAATGTCGGCTTTCAAGGGGGTTGTGAGCGATGGGCTTCAATCCTCTGCCGAGCCTTTTCTACCTTTGCCCGAAAGAAAGTGAGATGTCTGGTTGGCCAGAGCTTGATCTGAAGGTCTTTCGGGAGTCGGGGCTTGATCTACTCAAGAATTTGCCTCACTCTGTCAAAATCCTGGACCAAAGCATCAATTGGAGCTGATAGCAGGCCCTTTATGCGGAGGAGTTGGCTAGCGACACCGGTCGGCTGTGGCTGATGATTATCCACTTCGAGTATGGCTGAGCCGATGGATGCAGGGTCAAGTGAGAGCAACTCCGAGAGGTTTAGACCCTGAAAGAAGACAGAAAATTAGTACGGCATAGGGAAAGGAAGATGCAAACGGCTCAAAGATATAACGTACCTGTTCTGGAGAAGGATTGATAGCCGATGACGTGATAATCGGCTCCTGTAGCTTCTGAAGGTTGACCAGAGTATTGACTGTTGTTGCAAGATTCTCTGGAGTTTCCAGGATCGGATCCTAAGGTTGACCAAGAGGTTGACTGCTATCACAGGATTCTCTGGAGCCTCTAGGGTTGGGTCTTCTTTGCGCGCTTGCTCTTCCCCGCTGGAAATATCCATGATATCAGCCTGCAAGCAAGGAAAGAGCAATTGAGTCGAAGTATACATGTTCAGAGGACCAATTATAAAGGGACAATCCAAACCTGGTTGACGTTCGGAGCTTCTTGATCCATAGAAGATGGTCCGGCCTCCTTCCGAATCTTCCTTACAGTCATCTTCTTCGCCTTCATCTGGGCTTGAGGGGTAGCAACGTCGAAGACTCATTTTCGCTTGGAAGCCAATTTTGTAGAATCAGGCTGGATCTGCATTATGACCTTCGACAGTGGAGGTGCGTTCTTGCCAAAGAGGGCCACGGGAGCAACCGCTAAGAACTTGAAGGTGGAGCCATCATCGTTCTTGGGCTCCGGACCATCCTTCTGCTGTAGAGAAAATAAATGGAATTAGAGAAGGGGTCAAGCGGAATCATGAAGTACTAAACTGATGGTAATACCTCTTCCTCAGGGGCTTCATACTCAGTGTTAATCTGCTGCGGCATTGGCCCAAGGCTTTCCGAAAGACGTGAGACTTCCACATTGACCACCAGTTCTCGAAGCCAATGGCCGAAGAAGTGAATGATAAGTCGACGGGGATTGGGAGGTGAAGATCAGTAAACAGGCTATAGCATCTTTGGCTGGAGAGAATATCGGGCAGATCAGCTTTACTTATTGTCAGATGGTGAAGGAAGAAGTGGGGAGGAACTTGCCCAAGAACAAATTGCCGGGCTATAGCATCTTTTGGAGTTGTGCAACGGATTTATGTGTTATTTTCTAGTTCTACCAAGAGATGGAATGGTTTGCTTGAGCATGTCAAAGGTTTAACCGTGAAACCATTGAGCAATACTCGTTGGAGAGTCGACTCAAAAGTGTCAAAGCAATTAGGTATCAAACTCCTCAACTAAGGTCAGCTTTGAAATCATTAAGTGAAGATAGTGATACTGATGCCAAGGATAAGAGTGATGAAAAAAATTTATACGATATCCTTGGAAGATATGAGTTTATACTCGGTATGGTTATTTTGTATGATGTTTTATTTGCTGTAAATACTGTGAGCAAGAAGTTACAATCTCCATCCATGTCCATTGATTCTACCTTACAACCAATAGAAGGTATGGTGAGTAATTTTCACACGTATAGAAATGAAGGGTTTGCTTCTAGTGTGATCATTGCCACAGAAATTGCATCAGACCTGGGTGTCGATCCCACATTTCCCGTAAAGCATCGTGCTTCTAGAAAGAAATAGTTTAATGAAACTGATTACAATGAAGCAATTTTACAAGCTGAGAAGGACTTTCAGGTTAATTACTTTTTAGTTATGGTTGATAATGCAATCACATCATTAGAAAAAAGATTTGAGGAACTCCAATCATTCAAAGGTATATTCAGGTTTTTAATGAGTTCCACAACCTTGAAGTCACTGGATGGAGTTGAATTAAAAGACTGTTGCACCAAATTTGCTGAAACATTTACTCTAAATGGTTCATCTGATGTAGAGGTAAATGATCTAATATCTGAGTTAAGTGTTTTGCAGTTCACTTTGCCAGATAGACCAATGTCTGCTATGGAGATTTTTGAGTTTGTCAGAAAAGCGGATTGTTATCCTAATATTTCTATTGCATATCGGATCTTATTTACTATGCGTATGACTATGGCATCAGCTGAAAGAAGCTTTTCGAAGTTGAAATTGTTGAAAAATTATCTAAGGTCCGTAGTGTCTCAAGAAAGGCTAAATGGTTTGGCCACTTTATGCATTGAGAAGAAATTGTTGGATCTGATCAACATTGACGCCATCATCAGTGACTTCGCATCTAGAAATGCTAGAAGAAATTTTTAAGGTAATATGTGCACATTGCTTGAAATGGATTTTTAAAGTATTTTGCCATTACTACTTTCATTATTATTACTATAGTAGGGCCTCTTAATTTTGATTCGATTAGGGCCACCAAAATCACAGGACTGGGGCTGAACAGACGCCGAATGCACACTTATCCTAGTCCCGGGGCCGTGGCCAGAAGTCTGGTTTGTCCCAGACCACGCGCTGCGTCATGCCGGACTCATTCAGGCGCACCCGCTGCATCGACGAGAAGGGTCTGGTGCGTCTCTCGTCCACGGCTCAAGATTTGCAGCTCCGGTGAATGATCAACTCATGTAATAATCGCCGGCAGATAGATCACCTGCGCCACACCACGACGAGACGGGGCACTCAGCGTGTGGCTGGAAGTATCTCCGAGTTGTAGCGGTCCTATATTGAGTATCCATATATGTCTTGCCTGTTTGTTTGCTGTAGAATCTGCAAGCTTTGCATCTATTTCCAGCTCTGCATGTTAATATACTTTCCATTATACTTCATGGTAGGTGATATGGTTGGGATTTGGTTATGTGATGGTTCTTTGTCAACCTCTAGGTGATGTTTCTTAGAGCAACTCAAGCAATAGCCTTTAAATCAAACTCTCCAAGTACTAAATAGGGGTTGCCTCTATTTTTAAGAGCCTCTAAATTTGCTCCAACTCCGACAATAACCCTCACTTTCTAACTTATAATAGAGCGCTCCCTAGAAATTGAGGATGGCGTAGGGAATTTGGAGGCCTCCCCAAAATATAGGGTCTAGTAGAAGGTCTGCTGGAGTGCATCCTTTTAGCTTAACCCTCTAAACTTGAGATAGGGAGCTATTTAGAGGGTCTGCTGGAGTTGCTCAAACATAACATCTAAGAGCATCTTCAGGAGCGCCTAAAAACTAAAGTTCTAAATAGGCCATTTTAGGCCGTTGCTAAAAACTATTGGGAGGGGGAAACCTCTTTCTCCAACAGTTTCTAAAAATTAGGTGTTGGGAAATATTTTGGTGGTCAAAAGGCCGAGAAAAAGAGAAAACAGGACGATATGAAGGATCTTGGTGAAGCCTCTTATGTTTTAGGCATTGAGATTCATCGAGACAGGTCCAATGGTGCATTAGGACTCTCTCAAAAAGACTATATAGAGAATGTCCTTAAAAGATACAGTATGCACCAATATTCAAGCATAGCTGCTCCCATAGTTAAGGGCGATAAGTTTGGGTTATTCCAAAGTCCTAGGAATCAATTAGAATCTGATCAGATGAAGATGATTCCATACCCTTCGGCTGTGAGAAGCATTATGTATGCACAAGTGTGTATACACCCTGACTTAGCATTTATTATCAGGATGCTTGGTAGATATCAATCTAATTCATGTATGGACCACTGGAAAGGAGTTAAGAAAGTCTTATGTTACATGCAGGGCACTAAGGATTACATGCTTACGTATAAGAGAACTGAGGGCCTAGAAGTTGTTGGCTATTCAGACACTAACTTCACGGGTTGTGTTGACACCAAAAGGTCGACATCAGGTTATGTCTTCACACTTGCAAATGTGGCAATTTCATGGAAAAGCTCCAAACAGACACTTGCAGCATCTACGGTGCAAGCTGAATTTGTGGCATGTTATGAAGCCGTAGGGCAAGCTATGTGGCTTAAAGGTTTAATGCCAGGACTAAGAGTGGTAGACAGCATAAGTAAACCACTAAAATTATACTGCGACAATAAGGCTGCAGTTTTCTATGCTAGTAACAACAAGTCGAGTGGTGCTGCCAAACACATCGACATTAAGTTTTATACTGTGAAAGATAGAATCCAAGATCACACCATTGAGTTAGAGCATATAAATACAAAGAAAATGCTCGCAGATCCATTAACGGAAGACTTACCACCCAATACATTTCATACACTTATTGCCGGCATGGGATTATTGGATAGCCTGCGATTCTAGAGTTAAAAGGTCATGAATGAACCATCTCCTATTATGATAAGTGGTTTTGTGCATTGTGAACATTTGTGTTACAGTGGGTTTAATTCACTATTGCAACACATTGTCTCTCTACATAACTCTACTTTAAGAAAGGCATTAGTTAAAGGCCTTTAGACTAAAGTGGAGAATGTTGGAAACTATTTCGGTGGTTAAAAAGGCCGAGAAAAAGAGAAAACAGGAAATGATAAGAATGCTGCTTTCGTGCCTTGATCGGAGGCGCAACCGGCTCATGGTTACTGTCCCAGGTCGCCCAATGCCAAATAAAAGGGGTTTACTCGTTCGACGGTTTTTGGGTCCAAGTCGAAAACCTAGTAAAAACCCCTAAGCAACCCTACAGCCACCCGATCTGTGGCGGTGCTGGAGCCACTTGAAGGCCGTTGCCGACTCGCCGTCCCCATCCCCAAGCAAACGAGGTGGAGGCCCAAAGGAGGACGAATCTACATTCTTCTGCGACTCCAGGAATGACTACACCGAGCGAGATATGGCTGGATCCACATCTGCGCTCACTTCCGGTCTAACACTTAGTCCTTAATCATATTATTTAAGTTCGTGCTTACGTTCTTTAGGTGCTAGATCCTGGTTCTTTAAGTACTAAGTGATGTTTAATTTCTACATTTGGTATCTTTCATCTAAGCAACTAACCGTGAGCTATTAGAACCTTTAGATCTATTAGATCTTGGTTGGTTTTATGTTTTAGTTCTCGGTTTTTCATGTTTAAGTTAGATCTATTAGATCCGGGAGAAAAGAAAGAGAAATGAGACCAGATCTGAGAAAACCACAAAAAACCTCAATCGAATTTTAACTTAGATCCAAAACCCCACGTGATCCTCGGCAAAAGAAAATAAAGATGAAACCCTAGCTGCCGGCGCCGCACCTTCCCGCCATGAGGAGCACTCAGCGGACCGCTCGATGGGCGGCGCACGTGACTAAGCACGCACGGCATTGGCGAGGGGCCCATGAGAGCTAGGCAGGTGCCAGCGCCAAGGCGGGTGGCATTCCCCAAAGGCTGCACCGGTGGCGGCGCAAAAGACCGCACTCGACGGCCCCATGTCTGCGTGAGAGGGTGAGCGGCACCGGCCGGCGGTGGTACTCTGGCTGTGCCAGCACCTCCACACGCATGGGGTTCTAAGGCCCCGTGGAGGTGGGGCATGAGAGTGGCGGCGGTGGCACACCACCACCGGCCATCGAGCGCATAAGGCCGCTGGGACTCACCGGCTTTCCGCAACAGGCGGCGAGCGTCAGGCACACATACTTGCCGGAGAGTCCCGTGCGGGCGGCATGACGTATCACCCTGATAGATGGGTCAACTCGCAACACGGCTTCTCTACGCCATCGCTAGCATTAGGGTGATGAAGAGAATGGTTTTTTTTCTATTTTTCTTTGGCTATGCATAATTACTGTTTTCTTTAGTTGCGCATGCATGCATCATTTTCAGTATTGTTATCTTGTGGTGTTGATCCGGACCTAACCCCATGTTCAACTCTTTTTGCGACTTTTTTGGAATAAACTTTCACAAGAATACAAAAAATGTTGATGAGTCAAATCTGCCAAATTGCTCAAACAAGAGGGTCCCTAGATGGTAGTGATGATGAGCTGATGCCTCTACCTAATCCAATGGTTAGTTTTAACTTGCCAAATGGGTTAAGGTCAGTAAACAGATCGCTACCTGGAGAGACAATTGGGCCACCATATGTTTTCGGGCAATGTTCTTGTGAATATCTGAATCAATGCAGTTCAGATAGTCGGTCCGTTGGTGCTCAAGATCGAAACAGTATACATACCAATTCTCACTCAAACATGCTAGGTCTTGTACACAAACGAGGCAATTTAAAATACAGGTCTCAAGTTTTTAGATTAAATTTACCATCTTAATGTTGGAAAACGTACTCGATGCTTTCTTAAATTCATTCACTAATGTAGCGATGTTTTCGTCATTGAAAGTAATATGCAAGACCACATAAAGGAAAAGAAACGGTGACAAGTTATTTTGACATGTTAGAGACAATTGTGTTAACTTTCAGCTCAATGACAAAGATGTGCTGTAAGAAGTTTACCGAGGTCCTCACCCAATAAAGACACCTGATGGATACCAATTAAAAAGATGAATGAGAGGATACAAAAGCAAAGGATAATAATTTATAGGTGGAGTGTTCACACAGCGATAGTTGGAGGGAGGAACACCCTGTAACCGATACTTTCTGATCTAAAAGACTCATCATCATCATCCATCAGACACTTTGAGAAGAACAATATGACAGCATTGTCTCACATAGTATTGGCATCAAAACTGCAAACAATATCATTTCCAATATCCAATTTTGTAGCTGCCACTTAAATCATCAGTTTCATCGTTCCAAAGCATGAAAGTAGTCCTGGTGTATTTACATGAAGGATATGTTGGAGGATATTCACATGCAGGATAATTCACATGAACTAGAACTTAAAGTACTGAATTAGCAAAAAGAAGGCAAACCAAGTGTAACACCCTAGGTGTTTAAATTGCTAAGCAAGAGATCTTGAACAATGCATCATGCATCTTTGACCATGAGAAATATAACCAAAAGTATTTTAATGGAACAATACATGTGTATGTGTGAATGAGTGTATATGCATATGTATGTGTGTACAAAGTACCTCTTTATAACTTTCAGATAAAACCTATAATGCATAATAAAATGGCTAGATACCTTCTACTTGTCATGTTCAATCAAAGTCTAGTGGAGATCATGATGAAAATTTGAAATTTTAAACATGAAACGACAAGTCATTCAAATCCTAGTTTTCGAAAATTTAAAATATATTTCAAACCGTAGCTCAAATAAACTTTGGCCTAAAATAAAGTTGTAGAGTTTCAAATTTCCTACAACTTTCATGATGGCAGAGTTCAAAGTTGAACCTGGACCCTCAATCTTTCTCTTTCTCTTCCTTCTCTCTCCTCCCTGCCTCACCTGTTCTGTCCCGTCGAGGGGCAGCGGTCGCCAGCCACCTGGCCAGCGATGCCTGCCGGCGCTAGGTGCCAAGCCCATGGCCGGTGTTGCCTCCTCAACCAGCTACGCCATGCCCCTGCTGCACGCCAGCCCTCTGCACGCCGCGCGCTCACCCAGCGCCCGCACGCCACGCGCCGCGCGATGCCGATTGCTGCATCCGGACAAGTTAGTCGGTGAGCTCACCGTCCGGCAAACCGGCTGCAGCAGCCATCTGCCAATCCCCGGCCGCAACAACGCGATCTCCCTCCCCAACCCGAATCCCTCCCATGCCCAGCTCGCGCGCGCCAAGCGGCAGCCGATTCCCGGCCACCGCATGACAATGAGCAGAGGCGCCGAGCACCTGCCACCGGCCTGCCCGAGCTACGCCCAAGCCCTACAGCACGCCCAGCCCTCCCTAGCCCTCTCCCCTCCTCCTCCCGTGCTTACAAAAGCAGCGCCCAGGCCTCCCCTGCCTCGCGCACGAGCTCTGCACGGTGGCCGCCATTGCCGCCCGCACCACCCTCACGCTGAGCTCCTGCCTCCGGCCTCCCTCCGCCCCTATCAACCCTCAGGATTGGTTCCCCTCAACCCACTTAGGCTCCCTAGTCCAGCCCCCATCGCTCTCCCTCGCCGGAGCTCATCGGAGCTGAGCTTGCCCCCGCTGCCAAGCATGGCCACCACCGGCAGCCCAACTCCGGCCAACCCAGCACCAACCGAAGCCATCACGAGGTAGCCCTCGCTTCACTCTTGCTTCGTGCCCCCTTTCTCCTCAACGCCGGCGAGGAGGCTCGCCGGATTCCGGCAAGAAACCATGGCAGCCACGCCAGTGATCACATTGTAGCAATTGCATTCTTTTTAGGGTGCTAAGTGAAAAAATCAGGGACCTATCTGCGAGACCCTATTTTTTTTCAAAAATAGTGAAATTGTAAATTCGTTTAAAAATCATAGATAAATCAGAAACTTCAAACTAAAATTTTCTAAGCTCCATATGATTAGATCTACAACTTCTGTACAGGATGTTGGCCTGTTACGTAATAAAACTTGGTCTAGAATATATATTAGTTTTGTTAGCGTTATTTGTGTCTCCGGTTCTAGGAGTGTACTGATGATGATTTATGGAACTTAGGCTAGTCTCTGGATGCTGAGCCTTGTGTAAAAATTTCAAGGCCAGAAATAGTCTCTAGATGTAGTTCTTGTTAGATCTTGTTGGATGCACTATTTTGCTAGATGTATTTGTTCATATTGTTCCGTTTAAAGAATAAGGTTGAAACTTTTACCGTATTGTTATCTTGTTGCATAGATATTATATAAAAAGTTTAAAACTTTATGCTTCTGTCTAGCATGCATATTTGATTCTATCCATAAATACATGCATTAAATCACTATAAATAGTTGCTGTTCTTGAAAAAATATGAAACTTTTATCAGAGACTATATGTGAGTAGATAACCATGCTAGAAAAGTTTGATGTTCAGATGCTTAGTAGATCTGCCAATAAAAATGAATCTTGATGCATGTAGATACAAATTGTTGTATTTTCTATGATCTGCTAGTTGCTTAATAAAATCTGAAATATTTACAGTATAATTTTAATAGGTCTAGGAGCGCTCTGTAAAAGTTTGAGCATCATAACAGACTTGATGTGATCTACATAAATAGATCTAGATTGCAGTAGTAGTTTCTTATTTTTTTTCTTCCTGTTTGCTCTACTGCATAAAAAGAGATAAAAATTTTACAGTGGGTTTTTTCACTAGGAAATATACTCTATACAAAAATTTCAACATCAAAAATTTTTATCTAACTTCAAATATGAATCCCACATGATGTCTTGTGTCTAAATATGAAAACAGAAAATTTCTATATGTAAATGAAATGAGGAAACCCCCACTTACTTAATGGAGTTAGTTTAATCTAAATAGTACTCCCTCCATCCTAAAATACAAGTCATTCTAGAAATTTTAGGACAGATTAACAAGAAGCTAAAATGACCATATTTGCCCCTATTTATTACCCATATTTGACAATAGTTGATTCTTATATGCACATGCACTTTCTAAATAGGGTAAGGTGACTTATTTTTTGGGATAAATTTTGAATCCCAGAATGACTTATTTTTTGGGACGGAGGGAGTACTAGGTAAAGGACTGCCTAAGAAAATGTAAATGAAATATTTTATAACTTAACTTGAGTTTTGTTGGATTACAACTTTATAGTGAAATAATCAATAAATCTTATCATCAAAATAACGCGAACCTATGCATTCATATAGAATCGATGACTCTCGCGACGGAACCTAGGAGCTGGTGCTGGAGCCCTAGAGTGAACAACGCGAAGCTCAGATCAATCTAACTGAAGTCATCGAAGACTCGAACCAAAGTTCAGAAGAGCCAAAGGCTAGCACTGCTTAGGAAGGCGAGACCCAGAGCATAACCCCTATTTTTAAACTTATGCAACGTTTACTTACATATGGTATTATGCATTAAGTTTTTAGGAGTGGATTGAAACTCTAGATACATGATCCTAGGCACCTATGATATGAACACTAGTTTGTGTCGGTCGCTAGATTGCCATGCTAATAGGATTCCGGTAAAAGTCGAGTGATTTCATGTCACTTGCGACATATAGGAGTTGTTTGTTTACTTATGTTGGAATCATAAGATCGATGGACGGGGCTATGTTACGATATTCCTATAGATGATTGAGGCTCCATCTGTTTAGCGAAAATGTTAAGGTCACGGTGTGTGGTAGTGGTGGTTAAGTTTTTGAACGTACTAACCACATGTTGAGAATATGGTAATCAGTAAGCTTAAGCACCTGATTGAACCGCGGCATGGAACATACCACCCCACCATCTTGACTTTGTTCCCATGTGGCCACATGGTGAGTGCAGAGCGTGGCTCTGTACTCGAGGGTGGTGGCTGTGTTCCGTGAAACGGGAATAAAGGCGAAAAGTTGTACGTGTGACTCTGGGAGTAACCACGTGACATGTGTTTAGGTTTGCCCTGCAAGGTTAAGAAATTCGATTCGGATTGTCCGTTTCTCGCGGCCATTGAGACTGCTTGACTCTTCTACCGCATAGAGTAAGAAGAGGAATAATGATGATGATGATTAATATTGTTGTATGTTTAATTAATTCTTTCCACCATGTGTGATGTTGTATAGTTGCTCATCTAGAATGTTAATGAACTAGAACTAGATGCTAAAACTTGAAAATAAGGACTCACTCTTAGTTGCTTTCTGGCAAAACAAACCCCTCAAGCCAAAAGCCTTGCATGTCTAGGTGTTGCCTAAGTATATTCCACTAGTTGGGTAGGACTTGTTAAGCATTAGTATACTTAGCTTTGCTTGTAGCTTTGTTTTTAGGTGACAACTTTGAAGATATGGTTGCTAGTTTGACTTGGCCGTGTACTTTTCCTCCTGGTTGGTCGGTGGAATGGGATGCGTCCCGTGCCAACGATGATAACGCTGAATGATTTTATGTACGGGCTTCATCATGATATCTTATATCATCGTTAGAACTTTCGCTTATTTTCCGCTGCACTGTTGAACTCTGAAAGTACTTGTTTATGAATATTTTTGAACTTGGTTTGTAATAATAATTCCTATTGAATTCTGTGATGTAAAATTTATGGATTGTTGTATTCTTTCGGCTCACCTTCGTATGGGTTGTATGTATGCATTGTTTCGATTAAAATTCCAGTGGTTGCATCGGGATGTTACCCGACAGACCGTTGTTTTACTCCGTTTTAAGTGTGTGTTAGCCCGGATTATCTTTATGGTGATGGTTAGCGCAGTTAAACCGGATTAATTTAGATGGTTCTGCCACACCAACACCAAGTACCCTCCAAAGTCTTTGTCATCATCTGTAAGTTCCTTAAGGCGTGATATAAGGGGTATTGTGTTCTGCTAGGAGTCTCCATACACCATTTAGTTGAGACACTGAAAGGGGACCTCATCGTGATCCTTTCTCGAGGACAAAACATCATTTTTTCTCCTAATTTCGCAGTGGATTTCTTAGTAGCTGGTTTTTGTTCAAGATCTTTCAGCAGTTCCTCAGGCAGCTGCACATTATGTAAGCTGTGGAGGAGAAGGTATTGCAGAGTAAAGACCTTGTAGTTACTCCACAACTCCTGTAAATTAAGAAAATGATGGAGGTTATGGACTGTATTCATTTGTGTTTCAAAACAGATTAAAAGGGGGGCCGATCACTAACCATGTTTTTTTATATCCGGGGAGTCTTTCTCATTATAGCTCTCCATAAAATACAAGACAAATAAGCCAGTCACTGTACTCAAACTTGAACACATAGTCAATGGGGAAGTCCCTAGTGGTTATAATTTTCTTATTGGCCCTCTTTTCGACATTCTTTATTGAGGACAATGGACTCTTTTCGGGCAATGTTCTTGTGAATTCCGAATCAATGCAGTTCAGATAGTCCGTTGGTGCTCAAGATTGAAACAATATATGTACCAATTCTCGCTGTGCAGTATAGGCAAAAATATCTGCAAAAACAAACATGTCAGGTCTTGTACACAAATGAGGCAATTTAAAATACAGGTCTTAGTTTTTGAGATTAAATTTACCATCTTAATTTTGGATAAAGTACTTGCTGCTTTCTTAAGTTCATTCGCTAATGTAGCGATGCCTTCATCATTGAAAGTAATCTGCAAGACCACACAGCGAAAAACAAAGGGTGGCAAGTTATTTTGCCATGTTAGAGACAGTTGTGTTAACTTTCAGTTCGATGACAAAGATGTGTTGTAAGAAATTTAGCAAGGTCCTTATCTAGAGAAATATCCTGGATGGGTGTGTTTGTTATCAAAATTCTTGCACTCAATGAATGCATCCACGATGTTTTTCTTGATGTAGGCACCTTTAGAAAGGGATTGGGCCAGTTCACTTCCACTGAATGATGACCCTTTAATACTTAATAACATCTGCCTGTCATTTTTCAAAATTTTAAATACATTGAGAATCAAATCTAAGTTGAGGCATGCACAAAAAAAGATAGGAACAAAACCAGTCAAAAGAAACTTACTCCTTGTATTAGCTATCTTTGGAGCATACAAGACTATGGACAAGAGTGCCCCCTTCACCTGCGTATCCATTCGTGGATGTACGTGTTTACTCTTGTTGGGAATCGAATGTTGAGTTGACGGCTTTGTGCGTTTTGGTGCTGGCGCCATGCATCCATCGCTTGATCTCTTCTGGCATTTCTTGTTATTGCCTACTGTCGTCTTCAGGAATGATGCTAACAGAGCGTCATCTTCAGGCACCGCACACTCATTGCTGGGGGATAGTGTCTGATCTGTGGGTGGACTTTCTAGCACATATCTCTGGTCAGCGTTCATAATGCAGAAATCTTCAGGCAACACATGTTCATCTTCATCTGATTCTATGGAGAAACCTGCTTCTTGTTGTCTAGGTTAGCAAGCTCCCGTTGCACCAACTTGCAACACATTAGACCCAACAATTGATCTTGGATACAATAGAAGATATGGTGAACATTGATAATATAAAACATGGATAAACTTTTCATTTGCTCAAATTGATACTTACAACAGCAGGTTGACTAAGGATAATTTTGTCTTTCCATTCTTCCATCTTCATCCATATGCAGCATTGCACTTCCACAATGAAGTTCCTCAACCATCCACCCGGTTTCATGCTTTGTACAAATAAATATTCGAAAATGTTAACGTCATGTAGACTGACTACATACAGCTTTTCTGCTGAAATCTTTCTCTTGCCAATTGGCTTTTGATAAAATCTTTTTTTAGAAATCCTCCAAAGCATTGTATCTAAAAAAATCATTAGGAAAATTGTGTTTTAGTTGGACTTTTTCCAATAGTAAATGATTCTCTGACTGAATCTCTGCCTGAATCTCCAAGATCTTCTCATACAAGTTTAAATTGAAGAATGAGTTTTCTTTACAGTTTTGATAATGCCATTGCGAAGAATACGAGGCATGCCCTTCACAGAAGATTTAACCAAATTCTATAATGTAGGAATGTGCAGAACTATGTCATTCTTGCCACCATCGCTTTTCTCAGCTTTCTTTCTATCCTGAAACAAAAAAGGGGCACCGAAAGTGTGATTGAGTGACCACTGAAAACTACATAACACATCTGTACTAACCATAGGGTTGTCACGCATGCCCTTATCTTCTTTAACCCCTTTTCCCATGCTAGTCTTGACTTTGTTTCTGCCCAGGCGAGTGCGCTCATTCTTCTAAAAAGGAGCAAGGATAGTGTATTCAAGTGTAAATATTATATAGGAACAATGGCATGGAAATTTTGAACCAATATTCTTACCTTGGGCTTGTCGTTTTCATTATGCTCTCCAACCACTTTCTTCACCTTCTTGCATTTGTTATAGTTCCTCGAATAACAGGTCTCGCTGTTAAACTGAAAAGGGGCATTGATATAAGTGTGTTTGACTGTAACATTACAGGAAAAATGGCATAATGCTTCAAAATCAGATTCTTACCTCGAGCTTGTTAAATGCCTTGTCCTTATCTTGCTTAGTTTCCTCCACCAATGTGAGCACCATAGATGAGTTGTAATAACAGATGCGTGGAGTCACAGAGGCATCGTCTGGGATTTGACCCGACTTTAGGTTGCCCAAGTAAAATAACTGTAGGCATAAGTTTACCGTTAGATAATTTTACTATTCATGAAAAATAATGGTTTTAAAGATACTTACAAGCAGCAAAGTCACACAACAAGAGATGTTGTCTGCTTTGTGGTTCTTCCAGGCACGGATACATTTTGCGAAGTGGTTGAGAACGTCCATCCGCCAATTAATTCTTCCAAGCCTTTCTAGGTCAAAAGCCGCATGCATCTGTGGTATAGTGAGATAGAAGCTTGTGGATGGCATCAGCGGCGTATTGAATACGATGAAGAAGAAGCATTTATCTTCCAACACAATATCTTTGGTTTCATGGGTTTCTCTCATCACATCATATATATAGTCCATGCTGATATTGCCCTGGATAGCAGCCCTTTTACCTTTCTCATTCCTCTTTTTTCTCGTTGTCATCCTTCTCTTCATCCTCCTTTTCAGGGTCTGGGGTGCCAGGTTTCTTTTCAACCTTGGCAGGAAACCCCAGCATTACGCGAACATCTTCCTTGAATTTTTGCAATTCTCCCTGATTGCAGACTGCAAGACTCTCACCAGCTCCTTCTGGAACACATAAAACATGCGCCACCACATTTTCCATGACGACTAGAGACTTCTTTCCAACCGTTATCTCAATACTGTCAGAGGATTCTCAAGCATTGTTTAGCAGCCACATGATTATCTCTCTGTTTTCAATTGCATCTAAGGACACATACAACAGCTGCTCAAAGCCTAGTTCTTTAACCCTCTTGCGCCCATCCGGTGACAGTATCTTAACTGCTTTAATGACAGTGCCTGGACTTGTCCAAATATTAAGCTTTTTGTAATTGTTAGACTTTTTGTAGCTCTTCTTTTTTGGAGCAACCTCCTCCTCCTCTTTGGACGTCCCCCACACCTCTTCGGAAGAAGTCTTTGTAGCAGCAACCTCCTCCTTGTTAACCTCACCCGCCTCCTTCTCCAGGATCCCTCCCCCTCAGGAGTTGTGTCGTTATTATTGGAGTCCATTGATTCCCTGTCCAATCAAGGATAAATGTCAAGATAGAAGCAATAAGGATGAACTCGTGCATAAGATAAATGCAAGGCTAGCCCCTTGCCAGGTGCATAAGATAGTTTGAACCACTTGCGATAAACTGATAATGACACGTTTTAGCGAACAGCAACTCCTCTAACTAATAATTACACGTTTTAGCAAACATCAACTCCTCTAACTGACAATGACACGTTTTAGCAAACATCAACTCCTCTAGGAATTCAAACAATCAGAACTGATCATAATCTGTATGGTAGAGAAATTACAACAGATTGATCTATGTGTGGGAGTTGCCCGGCCACCTACACCAACAAACATGTCGCATGTCCTGCCACGGGTCAACAGCCCATCTCCCCAGTAGCGAATGGTACAATCACGAATAGCAAAGCAGCACAATGCAGATGCGTAGTGGGAGTGGGACCAATTTGGCGGCCCATCATCACATCGCCCTGATCCTCTATCCTCCTCTCTCACTTGTGCGTAGCATGATTCAAACACAGATGTTGATGATAAAATCACTGGACATCATGAGTAGATTCGAACATCCAACGAATCTCATGTATCTGCATGCAAATCTATGAATACATGAAGACATGCAAGTTCATTAAATATGGCACAGCCCTTAGAGGTCCCTTGCAACAAATTACTTATGTTCTGATATTAACGCCATATATGCTATTACATGAGTTCTGGCCACTGTATTACAAAAGATAGTGCCCTCATACGTCCATTGCAACAAGCAAGACTACATCTATCTCCAGGTAGTGTGGTGTCAGCTTTCAAGTTAGCTTAGAGCATGAAGATCCATCGCATTAAAGCATGGATACAAAAGGCCACAACACGGACAAACGGGTAGGATTAGTCGAAACAGAAGGAAACTATCTGGATAGTACTCGGGTAGGACTACTAAGCTAGTATCGGGTTAGAAATCCATGTAATCATGTGCCCCTAAATTATATAAGGGCGGGCAGGGACCCCTCCAAGGACATCACACCGATAACCAGTCCAAGACAATACAAGCCACAATACAGGACGTAGTGTATTACGCACATCACGGCCCGAACCTATTTAAACCTTGTGTTGCTTGCACCTTCGAGTTTCTGATCTTAGCGACACCCTGCCTACAATTCTACTATCTTGGAGTATACCTAAGTAGGCTTGTCAGTAAAGCACCGACAGTCTAGACCTCTAGATTGCTCGTAAGTTTCACCTCTATCGGATGTTCTAGGCTTTAGCTACCGGTGCATCACTGTAGTTTTGTCTAGTCTATCTATCAATCTACCGAGTCTTTTAAATCTTGCAAGGCTGCATTGCATCGATCTCTAGTTGGTTTTATCAGACCTGACAACTTATCGGTCTCTATCAAGTTCTTGTAAGGCTGCATCGTCCGAACTCTTGCTGGTTCTTAAACGATTTCACAATTTACCTTATTTGGATTAAGTCTTTATCATCTCTGTTCACTAAAAACTCTGTTGTTTATTCGATAGCCAATTTAATATTGATCTAGATGTTCTTAACAGATATTGATAAAGATATTCTTAATTATAAATAGATTTATCACCTATTTTGTTTAACCTATCACTCTGTTGTTACCGCTATCTCAGTGTGGTCCGATCCGACTAATAGTGACGATAGATTAAGTTTAATCGGCTCGATGCATATCTTTATGATGAGATCTATCTTTGACTTTATTTGTCATTAATGAATCGGCTCTTTAGCCGATGGTTCGCTTTTTAGTATCGAACTTCATGGCCATTGCACTTTCTAGAACTCTTCGGAATCCTAGCCGATGTGTTCCTGTTATTTGCTGATTACATTTTCTTCCCTTATTAATTACAGATCAAATTGACTTGCACGCTCTGAATCTCGATAGCATGACATGTACTGGAGATAAGCAGAGCTTTCAAGCCTTAGCGTGTCATGTTCCGTGAGATCACCATCCGATTTTTCCAGCAACAACAGCATATGCCCTATTTACTTGATCTCTAATTTTAGGTGGATATTCATCAATTGGCTTGCGATTTCCTAGATCACTAATTATCAGAGTGCCTAGTGCCCTCATTATTGCGTGGATCTTGATGTGAACCCGCTAGGGTTTGTTTCTGATCTTTCGGTGAGAGGTGTGGGATAACTCGATTGATGGAGGAGACGATGTTCATGGCCCAACTACAGCCTTCCAAGGATACTGCACCTTAGCAACCGATATACCACCTTCTATGGTTGCCGCAATCTTGTGGAGCGCGACACCCGGCCACAAGGGCACTCGTCCTGCAAGCAATCAAAGAATTAGACAGAACAAGTAGAACAAGTAATGAAAATATGAGATGTAATTGAAGGTCTCAAACTGAATCTCAAATATGGTGGGATTTCAAAAATAAGTAAATGGGCGGCTGGATCAGCACGCGTGCCTACAAGGAAATAGCAAAAGCTAAACTTGCATCTAACAAAATCCAATCTTTTTGTGGTGGCTATGGAGGTATATGAGAGGGTAGAGGATAACCAGGACGTGGTGGAGGTCGTCCCTAAACCCTAGGATGCACCCCTGTTGGGCCCCACTTGGTACACACCCCATCAGGCCAAAATCAGGTGACACACCACCATGGACAGAAAAGGTCTTTGTAGTAAATCAACTATTGCGGCCGCCTCGCAGAAGATATGGATATGAGTCCACATCCATATGAAATTCAATTTTATAGGCTTTCCGTAAAGTCCAAGAACCCTCTAATCGGAGTCCGTATGAAGTCGTGGCAGCCATTACAACTTGGTTCTGTCCTGCGGTCCGAATCCAACATCCAAAACGTGTTACATTTGGACTCTTTCTTTCCTTGCACCAAAAGTGACATGGTGGCCTGGTGGAGAATATTGGAAAGACTTGGGCTTGGTCCACAGTTTATTTCTTTGGTCCTCCATGTTTTTCATGTAATTTCCACACACGGCTTTATCCAGTCAAGTAATTCTGAAAACGAGAATGCACAGAAAATTCTGTGCAACATTAATTGTTCAAATATATCGAATTTAATCTTGACATAGAGTTGATTCAGCTTTGGGCAAGAAGGCACTAATATGGTCGTATCCATGCTAGTGATGTCCTCATCTTTCTCCCCTTCTTGACTGCAAACCGTCCTCGGTTTGGCGTTATGAGTATTGTTCAGTAATGGAGTCTTTTCAAATTCTTTCAAATATAATTCTAAAACTCCCAATAAAATACAAGGCGGCAAGATTTTCTCCCCTTCTTGAAAATTGACCTGCAACTTGTTATTAATAGCAAAGAAACTCAATATGGTATAACTAGTTTCAATGCAAGTCATTTGTTGATCGCTATGAGACAATATACACCCGATGCATCATGTACTCTTCATGAGTGTTATATTTTCCAATTCCATAGAATGAACAATGATCAAAATATAGCAAAATGCAATTCTGAAATAGTTTCTTCTCTAAACAATTTAGATTACAAAGAATATCAAACTCAGTGTAACCCAAAGTATTCAAAGATGATATGAGTTTCAGCTCTTCGTTCTCATTATTAACGCAACGAACATGAGGAAAAACAACATGTTCATCATTCAAATCAGATTGCACATGTCTATGTACTAGTTGTGTGGTATATTTGAGTGAAGTATGATCACACAACTCTTCTTTATCACAAGAATCAACATGCAAATCACCATGTAACAAAGGCAAATCAGCAATAATTTCCACTATTTGTTGCTCTCTAGTAGCATGATAAGTAGACAATTGCATTTGATCTTGATGGCACTCACCTCGAGTATCTGATGCACTCCATACGTTACCTATATGAGACTCCTTAGGGAATGATGGAAGAAGAAGCTTGTCTTCTTGGTTATCCATCGATGCACATGGCAGCTCATCTCCTGAGTTGGAGATGGACCCAATTTTCTGCAAATTATTAGAACCATACACAGGAACAAAAGGAAACTCCTCTGCTGAAAGCACTTCTTCATTGCAGGTATGCAAGGCTAACAAAATCCCATTTTCAGCGGTGCAAACTAATTTTAACAATTGAGGCAAGGAAGTATATATTTCATGAATAAGAATTATCATAGATTTCTTTATTCAGCCCTCTCAAAAATCTATTTTTAGTAGCATCTTCACATTTTATCAAACCACATTGCAACATAAAAATCTGGAGATCTAGGTAGTATGTTTCAACGGTGTTACTACCTTATTTCAAATTTTGTAGCTTAGCAAGCAAATGATCAGTATAATATTTAGGAACAAAGTACTCTCTGAAAATAGTTTTCAACGCATTCCATATTTTAGGTACTTTATCATGTCTAGACAAGTGCTTCCAAATAGCCAAAGCATAATCAATAAGAGCTCCAGTAGCAGCTTGAATTTTTTGCTCTTCTGACAAATCATGTTTGCAAAATTCTAAATGTACTGCTAGTTTCCATTTAACTTATCCTTTAGGATCAAACTTGCCATCATATAACGGCAAGTGTTGAATGACATCCTGAATCTGAAGGTGTAGTTTCATTACCTCAAAAATCTCCATATCACCTGCCATAATAAGTAGAAAACAAGAAACACAAAAATAATATGTATCCTCCCGTTGACTACTAGGATGTGTCAGTTGTAAAACTCTCGAACTCAACCTGTTTAAAACAAGCTCTTACAAGTTCTTACCAAGTCAAAACAGGATAGGTCAGCAACCAACAAGTCAAGCACCTGGAAAGAAGTGTATCGGTGCTGCAGCAACAACACCGAACAACCTTGCTCTAATACCAACTAATGTGAACCCGCTAGGTTTTGTTCCTAATCTTTCGATGAGAGATGTGGGATAACTCGATTGATGGAAGAGACGATGTTCATGGCCCAACTATAGCCTTACAAGGATGCTGCGCCTTAGCAACCGAAACACCACCTCCTATGATTGCCGCAATCTCGTGGAGCACGACATCCGACCACTAGGACACTCGTACTGCAAGCAATCGAAGAACCAGCAAGAACAAGTACAACAAATACTGAAAATACAAGATGTAATTGAAGGTCTCAAACTGAATCTCAAATATGGTGGGGTTCCGCAAACAAGTAGACGGGCGGCTGGATCAGCACGCGCGTCTAAAAGGAAGTAGCAAAAGCTAAACTTGCATCTAACAAAATCCAATCTATTTGTAGTGGCTATGGAGGTGTATGAGAGGGTAGAGGATGACCAGAACATGGTGGAGGCCATCCGTAAACCCTAGGACGCGCCCCTATTGGGCCCACTTGATACACACCTCTCGGGTCAAAATCAGGTGACGCAGCACCGTGGACAGAAAAGGTTTTTGCAGTAAATCAACGATTGCGGCCGCCTCGGAGAAGATATGGATATGAGTCACATCCATATGAAATTAGATTTTATAGGCTTTCCGTAAAGTCTAAGAACCCTCTAATCGGAGTCCGTATAAAGTCGTGGCAGCCGTTACAATTTCGTTCTATCCTGCGGTCCGAATCCAACATCCAAAACGTGTTTGGATTTGGACTCTTTCTTTCCTTGCACCAAAAGTGACGTGGTGGCCTGGTGGAGAACATTGGAAAGACTTGGGCTTGGTTCCCAATAAATTTCTTTGGTCCTCTATGTTTTTCATGTAATATCCGCATACGGTTTTATCCTGTCAAGTAATTCTGAAAACGAGAATGAACAGAAAACAGAAATCATAGTGCAATATTAATTGTTCAAATATATTTAATTTAATCTTGATATAGAGTTGGTTCATCTTTGGGCAAGAAGGCACTAATATGGTCGTATCCATGTCGGTGATATCCTCATCATTGTGGAGTACATTAAACAGGAGATTAGAAAATGGTTATTGAACCTCCGGTATGGTGTTGGCGGTGCTTGATTGCAGCTTGGTGGTGTGGTGTTGATGGTGCTTGCAGCTTGCCGGTGCTGCTTTCTGCCTTGCCGCCATATTGCCGGAGTAGACGAGCAGTGGAGCTGAGGTGGAGCAAGGCTTCCGCGCGCGTGGCGTCTGGCTTGTCCCCGCCCTCCTGCGCGGGCGCATTGCGTGCCAGCAATGGTGCGAGGCGCCCGCGCTTCCGCGGCACACGCAGGTCTGCGCGCGCCGCCTGCAAGCTAGCCGCTGGCGACCAGCCGGGCACGTCCGCACGAAGCCGTTGCGCCGCCTGTCAAACGCAGTCGTGGAAGCGGAGCCACTGCCGGGCGCCGCCCTACCGCGGATTTGCTGCTCCGACCTCCAGACTGCGAGTCCACGCGCCAGCGTCGCCCGCCACAGGCAGCCGCACGCCTACAACTAGGGTTAGGGGAGGGCTGGTAGTCGCGAGTCATTGGAGGCACTGGGCAGGGAGGGGCCCAGGTGGGAGATTTAGAAAAGGTGGCCTCTTGGGCTGGCCGGCCGTGTGGGTTTTTGCTAGCCCAAACAAGGGAAGCCCAGCAACGGGAATACTGTAAAAATGCCCACTCTCTGGATCAGCATGGAAGAATCTGAAGTAGTCAGATAAGCTGCTCATTGCAATGCGCACTGAGAGAAAAAAAAAACTCATTTTCATTCATTCCCCTTGTACAACAAAAACTACTGTGATGGCCATTTCATGTCCCTTTTCTTCCATAGGATATACAACAAAAACTTACCACTCGGCATGTCACCTCTCCCCTGTACGGGGTCACGATGGACAAACAATTAATCTGTGTACTGAATTGGTACCAAAATGATAAGTTATATTACATAAGAACCACATTGTCCAACAAGAAACTACTATCTATTGTGCTTCATCTTCAGCACCAATGCCTAGATGCTCAATCTGTGCACGGATGGCCTTTCCGCTTGATTGATCTTTTGAAACATCAAATGACCTTAAAATCTCACTGTTTTCCTGCATTTGTCAGAGAAATACATAAAACATAATATTAAATATGGATCCTAAATTAATGAAGATGTTAATTAGATGTACAAGACAGTGTTAAGAGATTACCATCGTACAGTGCACTTTTCGTGTGTTAGGATCCTAGCGCTCCAAGAACATCAACAGAAAAAACCCAGTCATTACTTGCTTCCATCTGAATAGGCACAAACATAGGGCCATAATTTGAAAATTTAGTGATGCTTCCATCTGTAAAGATATTCAACACCTCATGGAGCCCGCTCTGTATCCGTGTGTAGATAATTTTGTGGTATATTATGTTAGAAGTTTTGGTACTGCAATCGGAATCAAGTATGTCAATTTGTTATTGATCAAGTTGACAGCATATAGTGTCCAATGATCATCATACTTGACTGGTAAATATATCTAAACGATTGAACATGGTGTAGGAAGGAAGGAGTCAACATAAAACAAGAAGGGGGGGGGGGGAACTAATAGAAGTTGAACGTTTGTACTTACGTGGCTGGCTTTCTCAAATTGTTCATGCTTGTAACTAGATTTTAAGGATTCCACCATCTTAGCAGCACCGTAGGGGCGATCCTCACCCAATAAAGACACCTGATGGATACCAAATAAAAAGATGAATCAGAGGATACAAAAGCAAGGAATAACAAGTTGTAGGTGGAGTGTTCATGTACATCGATAGTTGGAGGTACGAACACCCTGTAACCGATACTTTCTGATCTAAAAGACTCATCATCATCCATCAGACACATTGAGAAGAATAATGTGAGAGCATCGTCGCACATATTATTGCCATCAAAACCGTGAACAATATCATTTCTGGATATCGCAATCTTGTAACTGCCACTTAAATCACCAGTTTCATCGTTCCACAGCATGAAGGTAGTCTTGGTGTATTTACATGAAGGATATGTTAGATGGAGGATATTCACATGCAGGATAATTCACATGAACTAGAACTTAAAGTACTGATTTAGCAAAAAGAAGGCAAACCAAGTACCTTCCAAAGTCTTTGTCATCATCCGTAAGTTCCTTAAGGCGTGACATAAGGGGTATTGTTTTCTGCTAGGAGTCTCCGTACACCATTTAGTTGAGACACTGAAAGGGGACCTCATCGTGATCCTTTCTCGAGAACAAAACTTCATCTTTTCTCCTAATTTTGCAGTGGATTTCTTAGTAGCTGGTTTTTGTTCAAGATCTTTCAGCAGTTTTTCAGGCAGCTGCACATTATGTAAGCTGTGGAGGAGAAGGTATTGCCGAGTAAAGACCCTGTAGTTACTCCACAACTCCTGTAAATTAAGAAAATGATGGAGGTTATGGACTGTATTCATTTGTGTTTCAAAACAGATTAAAAGGGGGGCCAATCACTAACCATGTTTTCTTATATCCGGGGAGTCTTTCCTATTATAGCTCTCCATAAAATACAAGACAAATAAGCCATTATCACTGTACTCAAACTTGAACACATAGTCAATGGGGGAGTCCCTAGTGGTTATACTTTTCTTATTGGCCCTCTTTTCGACATTCTTTATTGAGGACAATGGACTCTTTTCCGGCAATGTTCTAGTGAATTTCTGAATCAATGCAGTTCAGATAGTCAGTCCGTTGGTGCTCAAGATTGAAACAATATATGTACCAATTCTCGCTGTGCAGTATAGGCAAAAATATCTGCAAAAACAAACATGTCAAGTCTTGTACACAGGTCTTAGTTTTTTTATTAAATTTACCATCTTAATTTTGGAAAAAGTACTCGCTGCTTTCTTAAGTTCATTCGCTAATATAGCGATGTCTTCATTGTTGAAAGTAATATGCAAGACCACTCAGCGAAAAACAAAGGGTGGCAAATTATTTTCCCATATTAGAGACAGTTGTGTTAACTTTCAGTTTAGGGACAAAGATGTGTTGTAAGAAGTTTACCGATGTCCTTGTCAAGAGAAATATCCTGGATGGGTGCGTTTGTTATCAAAATTCTTGCACTCAATGAATGCATCCATGATGTTTTTCTTGATGTAGGCATCATTAGAAAGGGATCGGGCCAGTTCACTTCCAGTGAATGATGTCCCTTTAATACATAATAACATGTTGCTGTCATTTTTCCAATTTTTAAATACATTGAGAACCAAACCTAAGTTGAGCCATGCACAAAAAAAGATAGGAACAAAACTAGTAAAATAAACTTACTCCTTGTATTTGCTGTCTTCGGAGCATACAAGACTGTGGACAAGAGTGCCCCCTTCACCTGCGTATCCATTTGTGTTTTCAGTTCCTCTGTAGTAGCTCATGGATGTACGTGTTTCCTCTTGGTGGGAATCAATCTTGTGTTGACAGCTTTTTGCGTTTGGGTGCTGCCGCCGTGCATCCATCGCTTGATCTCCTCTGGTGTTTCTTGTTATTGCCTACCGTCATCTTCAGGAATAATGCTAATAGAGCATCATCTTCAGGCACCGCATGCTCATTGCTTGGGGATAGTGTCTGATCTGTGCGTGGACTTTCTTGCACATATCTCCGGTCAGCGTTCATAATACAGTTATCTTTAGGCAACACATGTTCATCTTCATCTGATTTCGTGGACTTCCGTGCGTTGCAGAAATCTTCAGGCAACGTATGTTCATCTTCATCTGACTTCGTGGACTTTCGTGCGTTGCAGAAATCTTCAGGCAACATATGTTCATCTTCATCTGACTTCGTGGACTTTCGTGCGTGACTTAGATCCTGGGGATTTTTGTCAGGGTTCTCATGTACATCAGCGATACATTTGAGGTCCTTCACAAATTTTCTGCGATACATTTGTACATCATCCTGCATTTTTTGGGCATAAAAAAGAACAAACATTGAGTAATGAATTGCCTAGGACTTTTAAAAGTAGCCAGAACTGTTAGTTGAATAAAAGGTGTTACGCTAACCGCATCGATGTCGTCTATTTTCCTTCTATCAAATCCTTCCATGTACATCAGCATGTGAAAACCACAATTCGATCTGCAATAATCATTTACATAGTAATAACAAAGTTTGATAGAATGGAAACAGTTCACCTAGAAGATAATGGAATGAATTTGATAAGATAATTTCTAGGAGAAGATGAAGAATTACCCATTCAATTGACTCTTAACTTTATTAACTTTAGGTTTCTCTGTCGTGAATGAAGAAAAATTATTCTCGCAAAAAATGCTCGGCTGATGATGATTCTCGCATGTAACACTCTGGCCTGGGAGATCTACTTAGCTCCAAAGCAGGTCGTGAATCTTGAGGTTCGTGGCGTGCCAATCAGTTTGACCATTCAACTGACAAGGTGTGCAATGATGTAGTATCGGCCAGTTAATAGAATCACAATGCTAAGTCGATAGAACACTTGGACAAAAAATATATATGAAGATCTATTGGCTATATGATAGAATTGATGTACACAGAGCCGATGACCAATGGCCAATGCGATAATTAAACATTTGTGTGCCCACCGGCTATTGAATAGAGGCAACAAACTAAGCAATAGCCGAACAAAAAAATCGTCAACAATAGGACCAGCAAATTGATAACAATTAATCTAACGTCACCACCAATTGGATTGGACCTAACCGAGATAGCGCTGACAGTTGGAGGTAGACTTAAAGTCATTATAGCCGATGAATCTAAATGGGACGAGATAAAAGTTCGGCAACAGCTAAGTAAAGGCCAATAAAAGAAACTATCAGCTAATAAAAACTGATCTGATGCTTTAATTAATGAAATCAATCTTTTGCTAGCAGCTAAGCAACATATTCAATTAGATATAAGCCGATAGATCTAATCAAGGCGGAGATAACTTTGATTCCATAAGATCTAGCAAGAGATCCAACCATGCAGCCTTACAAGACATGATAAGAATCGATAATTTGTAGATGAACTAGACAAAATTACAGCGATGTGCCGGTAATCAAAGCCTAGAGCACCTGAGGATGGCGATGCTTGAGGTCGAGGTGATGCAGCCCTGTTCACCAAAGAAGACGCTGGGTAGCTACATTACTACTACTCCTAAGGTTTGGCACTGAGCCAAGAAGAAAATAGAGTTGATGTATTGATCGAGAAATGAAAAATACATTGACCGTCATCACTTTATATTTATAGGGGCGGTGTAGACCTCACGTACAGAAACAAAACTCTAAGCCTAAATCGACTATGACTTGACTAATAAAAGGAAATACTATGATACATGGGCTCTAAATTTCCTTATGTAGGATCCTTGCTAATGAAGCTTCGTCCGACCCATCCGTAACGAGATTATCGGTACGCGTGATTAATCTAGACTTCTCATTTTATTCTAATCACCTTCACATATACGTGCTTGTCGTGCCCTCTCTGCATATTCTTTCTTTATTCCGCTTGTCTCTTCTTTCTTTATGGGATTTTATCGGTCAAAATCCGGTGCCAACATAGGATATCTGAAAGAATGCAATAAGATAAGCTTTCATATGTATCCTTTGTAGGACATTTTAAGTTAATCTTCGAAATCTTACCACAAGTTTTACTTCCTTTCTAGTGCCCTCTGATGGAAGGGAATCTAGTATACTTTTTTCTCATCGATGTTCACTACGAGCAAGGACCAATGTATACCTTCACCATTCTATCGACCGAGGATAGGCACAAATATTTGGAGAAATTAAAACTTTGTTTAATTCATGGCTGAATGCAAGAAATGAAATGGGATAAAAGAAAAGCACAAACCTGCTTCTTATTGTCTAGGTTAGCAAGCACCCGTTGCACGGGCTTGCAACACATTAGACCCAACAATTTATACTGGATACAATAGAAGATATGGTGAACATTGATCATATAAAACATGGAAGACTTTCCATTATTCCTTCTTGGCTAAGGATAATTTTGTCTTTCCATTCTTCCTTCTTCTTCCATATGCAGCATTGCACTTCCACAATGAAGTTACTCTACCATCCACCCGGTTTCATGCTTTGTACAAATAAATATTCGGAAATGTTAACACAATGTAGACCCACTGCAGCCTTTCTGCAAAAATCTTTCTCTTCGCATTTGGCTTTTGATAAAATGTTTTTTTAGAAATCCTCCAAATCACTATATCTGAAAAATCATTACGAAAATTGTGTTATTGTTGGACTTTTTCCTATAGTAAATGATTCTTTGGAGAGATCACCTTTGTTGTGTACTAACCTGTTCAACAAGCCTTGCAATGTGGATGGCATCTCTGACTGAATCTCCAAGATCTTCTCATACAAGTTTAAAATGAACGAATGAGTTTGCTTTGCAGTGTTGATAATATCATTATGAAGAATACAAGGAATGTCCTTCACAGACGATTTTACCAAATTCTATAATGCAGGAGTGTGTAGAAATATGTCATTCTTGCCACCATCGCTTTTCTCAGATTTCTTTTCTATCCTGAAACAAAAAAGGGGCACTGAAAGTGTGATTGAGTGACCACTGAAAACTACAAAACACATCTATACTTACCATGGGGTTGTCATGCGTGCCCTTATCTTCTTTAACCCTTTTTCCCACGCAAGTCTCGACTTCGTTTCTGTCGGTGTTTTACCGCCAAGCCCACCGAGGGATACCCCCAAGGTGGTAGGTTGTAGAGGGATACCCCCAAGGTGGTAGGTTACAGGTAGGGTGTTACCAAGATCAGAAACTCGAAGATGCAAGCAACACAAGGTTTAGATAGGTTTGGGTCATGATGTGGGTAATACCGTACGTCCTGTACGGTGGTTTTATTGACTTAGATGTGGATTGGTTATTGTTTGGAGGGGGTCTCTGTCCACCCTTATATACTCTGGGGGACAGGGTTATATGGAATCCTAGACCAATACTAGCTTTGAAGTCCTACCCGAGTACTATTTGGGTAGTTTCCTTCTGTACCGACTAGTCCTACTCGTATCTGAGTACTTTACAATATACATAAGGTATGGAACATGCCCCATCCCTTATCCTAGACTATTTTATGCCATGTGCGCAGTTCCGTTGCCCTGAGCT
Organism: Panicum hallii; assembly: GCF_002211085.1. Taxonomy (NCBI): domain Eukaryota; kingdom Viridiplantae; phylum Streptophyta; class Magnoliopsida; order Poales; family Poaceae; genus Panicum; species Panicum hallii. Next base: position 51,980,557 of record NC_038050.1, read on the forward strand.
CTTCGTAGCCGAGTACTGCAGGCTTCCGAATACTTCTGAAGTCGTCTTCGGTTTCTTCTAAAACTCTATCTTGAAGGCATCCTCCGAGTATTTTCTTGGCTGACTCGAGGCTGTGAGATGCTCATGCCCTGCCCAATCGAGTGAACTCATTCTTCTGAATAGGAGCAAGGATAGTGTATTCAAGTGTATGTATTATATTGGAACAATTGCATGCAGCTTTAGAACCAATATTCTTACCTTGGGCTTGTTGTTTCCATTCTGCTCCGCAACAACTTTCTGCACCTTCTTGCATTTGTTATAGTTCCTCGAATAATAGGTCTCGCTCTTAAACTGAAAAGGGGCATGGATATAAGTATGTTTGACTCTAATATTATAGGAACAATGGCATAATTCTTCAATATCATATTCTTACCTCAAGCTTGTTAAATGCCTTGCCCTTATCTTGCTTAGTTTCCTCCACCATGTGAGCACCATATATGAGTTGTAGTAACAGATGCGCAGAGTCACAGAGGCATCGCCTGATATTTGATCTAACTTGAGGTTGCCCAAGTAAAACAGCTCTAGGCATAAGTTTGCCGTTAGATAATTTTACTATTCATGAAAAATAATGGTTTCAAAGATACTTACAAGCAGCATAGTTGTTGGCAGTCGATTTTCATGATTTTTACCGCCAACATTTCTCTGGATTTCATATTTATAGGGCTATAATCATGCTAAAATGATTCTAATGAGTTCCACTAGTTTTGGTGTTTATTTGATTTCAGGAGCTTAATGTACAAAATTTGGCCAAAATAGGAGAAATCCTAGGCCGGCCAGCCTCCACTAAGCCAGCCGGCTTGGCACTATGGCCTTTTAGGCCCAATCTTCACCTACATGATCACAAACACAAGTTCAAGCCATCTTGATCGGCACATCACAAAGGAACACATCCTACGGTCGAAAGGCTTGAGCCATGGAGTGGTGAACCCACATGCAGCGTCTACTTGGTCTTCGGGCTCAAAACTGCTTTCCTGGAGTACATGCACGCGTTGATAGATGAGTAGGTGCAACAGAGGGCTGAGAAGAGCTAGAGCCAGGCCAACCGGCCTCTAACTGTTCAGCCTCAAACAGACACAACCATTACCAACTACAGGAAGAGATCAGGAGCATCCACGCCTAGGGTGGTGCCGAGTGGCAACAATCCCAGGCCGGCCTGGGAGAGGCTGGCCAGCCTCCCATTGAAGCGCCACATGCCCCCCTTCGTGTGGAAGTTACATCAAATGTCAAGGCAACGTACAAGCTAAGCACATGTTCGAGAACCGACCTTGAAGAGCTATAAATAGCTGCCCATACCTCCACTCTCAACACACTATCCTTGGAGAAAAGAAGAATTCTTTAGTTTAGTTGCTCTACCTTAGTATAGAATAGGGAGAGTGTGAGGTGAGAGCTCGGGTGAGAGCCAAGCTAGGAGAGGAGCCGGGTTCCCTTGGTCCTACTCCAACTCTGTAGCCACCTCAGAAGAATAAAGCTTCTTTAAGTAAGTTCCTCATTTACCTTCAGTATCTCACTAGATCTTCTCTTTACTTTCAGTAATTTGTTTAGTTACTTTCATTGATCAGCGGGATCCCTTGTCTTCGTAGGTAGCAAGTTCTACCTGTTTGAGTTTGCTCTCTGCCTAAGTACATGGTAGGAGTAAGTGACTCGATAGTTCAGACGTGGTGCTTAAACTTGGTTAGTTACCTTGGTTTGTGTTTCACCCCACGGAACAGTGTGGTAGCCGACAGGTGGTGAGTCCTGTCCGTCCCTCGTAGTCCACCACGTTCGGGTGCTTCTATAACAGTAGTAGCAGGTTGCCGTTAGACTCCCCTCTCACCCCTTTCTGAAGTCCTTTCTCTTCTAGCCGCCGAAGCAGATCAAGTTACTGAGTAGCAAGTTATCTGGGTAACGAGTTGGTTAACTAAAGTTAGGCTCTCTACCCTCTTACCTCTTCTCCCCTAGTGGATCTGGTTGAATAGTTCTAGGTCTGGTTGCGCGTATCGTTCCTTGGATTCGATATCCCAGGTAAACTTCCTGGTAAAAGCTAAATCAGTATCCGTGTGCTTACGAATTAGTTCGTATGGGCTAAGCAGTGCCAACAAGCTTTCTGGTGCCGTTGCTGGGGATTGGTAGCAATACTAGTTTAGAACTATTTCAGTTGTACACTTTCCACACCTCTCCACACATCCACATGGAGTTTTCTCCTAATTATCTGGTAGTTCCATCCCGCGAGTACTTGGAACCGCCTCCATCTTTCCACCCCATTTTGCCTGATGGTTATGAGATCCGTCCCATCTCATAGCCATGGTTCGCACACAGTCCTTTTGTGGTAGAAAGGATGAGAGTCCCTATGCTCACCTGTAGGAATTCGAGCAAAATTGCTCATTATTGACCACACCCGGTATGAATCAAAACACCCTTCCACAAGCTTTGGTGAATTATGATATGCAGGCACCCATGAGCAAATAAAAGGAGGAAACACCAAAGAACGCAAAAGAATGCACAGAAGATCACACCCTGCGTTGCACAAGGATAGAAGGGCCCACTTGGTAGAGCCAACCGACATAACTTTATGGGAGACCTTGAGAATCAATCCAAGGGTCCACCTACTAGTCTCACAGCCAAAGGCGATGCCAGGAGGGCCCACCTAGGGGTCGGCTGAACCTGACAGGTTCTTGGCCTGCTCAATCTTGGCAGGAAGATCGATCTTATCCTCCTAGAGGTAGTTCCTGGTGTTTCCATACAAACCTCCCCTGGGAACCGACCTATCCAAGCTATAAAAGGAGGAGAAGAGACCCCCCACAACACACACCACTTTGGAGAAGAAGAAGAGAAGGAAGGACTCCACCTTTTAGAGCTACATTGTAGAGTAGGTTAGGGAGTGTGTGGAGGAGTAGTCCAGGAGGGGAGCCAGAGTTGTTGGCCTCCCTCTACTTGTACCTCAGCGGATACGAACCTCTTTTGAGTAATTATTTGGGTTCATCTATGGTGATGAGTTCTTATTAAAGCTAAGTCTTTGTTATCATTCATTTGCGGGATCATTATCCGTTCTTGAACAGTTGCTTCTAGCCTAAGGACTTGAGTCTTAAGACGGAATCTGGCCGGGGTTAGAAGTAGTAATCCATAGAGTAGACGTGGTGTCTAGGCTTGAAGTTACCTTTGTTTGCTACTCTCCCCCATGGTCTGTCGAGGTAGGCGGCAGGTGGTGATAGCCCTGTCCGTCCTTTGTAGTCCACCATGTTCACGTTGGGCGTAGAGCTAATAGTCGGATACGCTTGGTAGACCAGGTGTAAGCCGGTGCCCAAAGCAAGCAAGTAGTAGCTAAGCTTAACTTTCCTAAGTATCTCTATCCTTAGACAACCACACTACCCAGGACCATCCTATTTTCTCTCTTTTCCTTGGGTAAATTAGCTAGAAGACCTTTACACATCCGTTCCCTGAGAATTATACGATACCCTGAATACTCTCTGGGTGAAATGCTACAACGGTATATTCGTGCGCTTGCGGATTTATTCGTGAATGTTAAGAAATACCAACAAGCATTACCAATAAGCATTTCTGGCACCATTACCGGGGAATGGTTGCTTTAGTTGTCTTTGAAACTAGTTTGCCCGTGTATCCTTTCTTTTTACCTTTCTCTTCCTTTTATCCTTTTTCATACCATGGAGCACATTTCTATCCAAAAACTCTCTGCTCCTAAGGCGAGTTCTTAGAGCCACCAAAATCTTCCAAGCACATCACAGCTTCTAGCTACGAACCCCGTCCTAGCTTCATAGCCATGGTTCGGGAACAACCCTTCTCTGGTTTTGACGATGAAAATCCCTATCACCACCTATGGGAGTTCGAGCAATTGTGCTCATGCCTAACCAATTCAGGAATGGCACAAGAAACACTTCGATGGAAGTTGTTTCCTTTATCCTCCTTTCTCCCTTGATGAGAGACGAAGCAATGGTATGCCCATAATGTAGGGAACGTAAACGGAGAGTGGGATGAACTAAGGGACAAGTTCTGTCTTGCGTTCTTTCCTGTTTCTCGCATTGCTTCCCCATGAAAAGAGATGCTCGAATTTCGTCAGGACGAGAAGGAAACCTTAGATGCAGCCTGGGCCAGGTTTTCACACTTAACCCATGCTGGCCTAGACTTCTCTATTCCCGACCATGTGTTGCTTCAACACTTTTGGTTAGGGCTTAGCAAGGAGTCTGCCATACAGCTTAATATTGCTGTCGGAGGATCTTTCACGCACAAAACCACTGCTGAAGGAGAAGCCCTTCTAGAACGCATCCTAGAAAACACCTCCTTCACTGAGTCCCTCTCAGTAGTAGAGCCTTCAAGCCACGAGGAAGCCCCGCTGTTTGAGTCGGCACCTTTACTTGTGACCCACCTAGACTTAACCATCAAGCCTTCCCCCGAACTAGAAACCATGGAGGAAGAAGAAATTCAACCTCCAGGGCTTCCTTTTGTATTCAAGGAAGATTTGTTTGAAGACTTCTTGAAAGATATCTAGGCCCCTAAGTGGGTTTTGGTGATAAATGACAAAGCACATGTATATTTAATCGTGTTATTAAGCATGTGTGCAGGTGCTAATGGTGACTAAGCAAAGCTTTTAGGGAAGCGTGATCCCTCAAAAAGGATATGAAAAGCGGCGTCCTCAAGTGTTCTTAAGGACTAGATTTTATTTTTGAAATTGAGTATAGGAACGCCGTACTATCAAGGGGAACTTTGATCCACTAGTGTAGACCTTGTAGTTGTGCTCAAGAGAACCCACAAAAATCATAAGAAACCATCTCAACACTCAGAAAGAGACTTAAATGTGAAATTCAGTGTCTAACCCGGAGTGTCCGGGTCTCAGTCCGGAATGTCCGGACAGAATGTCCGGAGTATCCGGACGTATACCCGGAGTGTCCGGGTTACTGTTTCCGGTCTGCAAATCAAGTTTGGTCCGGAGTCTCCGAACCCCTATGTCCGGAGTATCCGGACATATACCCGGAGTTTCCGGGTACCGCTCTCCCAACGGCTAGTTTCTGGGAGAGGGGGTATAAATACCCCCATACCCCCTCTCACTCTCTCTCTCTTGCTCATTTTCGACCAGAACTGCAGAAAACCAAAAGAGAGCCCTCTCACTCCCCATTTGCTCCATTCTTGAGTGATTTTCTTTGGGGTTTGAAGTGAGATTGTTGCAAGAGCTACGATTGTGCAAGTAAGCCTTGATTTCATCTCTTGAGCACATCAATCCCAGTCTAGCCCGTGGATTCTAGTTTATTACTCTTGGAGCTCCAAGCTCCTAGACGGCTAGGCGTCGCTTGTGATTGCGTGATTGATTTGTGAGCATCACAGCTGGTTTGTAATCTTCATTCCTCTCCGAGGAATTCATAGTAAGTGACCCTAGGGTTTGAGCGTTGGTCTCACCCTTGGGAGAGGAGCATAGGAGTTCTTGAGCACCGTCTCTTGAATTCTTCCTCAACGGAGACGTAGCTCCTTTGGGAGTGAACTTCGGGAAACAAATTCTGTGTCTCTCTCGCAATTTTAGTATACATTTGTATTTGTTTGCTTGTGAGACTAACCTTTTAGGGTTTGAGGGCGATCTATCATTGTATAGGTCTCAGGAGTAAGACAACTGGTGAGAAACACCTCAGAGGTACCACTAGTCCCTCTAAATTTACTGGATTCAACTTACAGCATCTTTATCTGTGATTAGTAGCACTTTCTTTCATACCCGGATAGTCCGGACATTATCTCTGGAAACTCCGGATACTATATCCGGAGTATCCGAACATATATCCAGAATATCCGGACACTTGTGTTACTAACCGTGCTCGAAGTGTTTTTAAGTTGCAGATTAGCCTATTCACCCCCCTCTAGGCATCTTGAGGTCCTTTCAATTGGTATCAGAGCGAGATTCTCCATATTTGAAGCTTAACCGCTTGGAGAGTCAAGATGTCGAGTGACGCTTCATCCAAGGGTCAAGCCGATCCAATGGTTGAAGTGCAGAAGGAGAAGTCATTTGAAAAATCAGAAGATAAGAAAAAGAACAGGCTACAAGAAGAGGAAGATGATTTGGAAACAACCGACGATGAGATGTCATTTTAAGAATGGAAGGCTTGGAGGAAGAAGAAGAAATTGCAAAGAAAGAAAGAGAAATCAAGCACTAAAGTTATAATCGAGTCAAGTGATGACTCGGACAATGACTACAAGAGAAGATCTTCAAGCTCTTCAAAGGTGAAGAAAAGAGCCGACTATCACCAAGTTGGTCATGACTACACATTTCAAATTCCTAGTGATCACAATGCTTCAATTCACATGGGAAAGGCCCCTTATTTTGATGGAACGGGGTATAATCAATGGAAGACCAAAATGTTTGGTTATTTGAGTGCAATTCACAAGGATCTTTGGAAAATCATTGAAGTAGGGTGTGAGATCCCGGAAGATGGAGAAGCCACAACACCCGTTCAAGCATATGTGTTACAAAGAAATTATCAAGCATTGAACATTCTTCACTCTTCCGTGAGTCCGGAATAGTTTGACAAAATTGAAGATTCTTCTACTGCCAAGGATGCTTGGGACACACTCCAAATAAATCATCAAGGGTCAAGAAAAGTCCGAGAATCAAGAATCAAGACTTTGGAAGATGAACTAAGTCTATTCTCCATGAAGAAAGATGAAACCGCCAAGGAGATGTACAACCGCATGAAAAAGATCACCAATCAAATCAAGTCTCTTGGTGGAGACAAATGGGGTGATCGTGAGATAGTGAATAAGCTTTTAACCGTCTACATGGCTAGGGATATCACATTACCTAGTTTGATAAGAGCGGAGAGGGGTTTCAAGCATTTCACCGCCGAGAATGTTCTTGGAAGAATCGAGGCTCATCATGATCAATTGAAGAGTGTCAAAATAAATCAAGATTTGGCCGATCTACAAGAGCAAGCTGCAAAGAATAAGGGATTGGCTCTTCAAGCTAAGTTGAAAGGCAAGGAAAAAGTGACCCAACCCTCAAAGATTGATGACTCTAGTGATAGTGAAGATGATGAGCTTGATGATGAGCAAATGACCTTTTTCATCAAGAACTTTAGAAGAGTTCTAAGGAAGGGCAACTTTCAAAACTTTGGCAAGAACAAGAATGAATCAAGAAGAAGATCAAGCAAGCCATGCTTCGGTTGCAAGAAAATCGGGCATTTCATTGCGAATTGTCCGGAAGAAAAGAAGAAGAACAAGAATGCCAAGGAGAGTTCATCCAAGAGGGATAAACCAAGATATAAAAAGCATGTTGGTGAAGCTCGTCTTGGTCAAGAATGGGATTCAAATGAAGAAATCAACTCCGACAATGAAGATATTGCAACCATGGCATTCAAGACTTCATCTTCACATCAACCAAGCTTGTTTGAAGATCTCACCGATGATGAAGATCAAGATCCAATTATGTGCTTGATGGCAAAGAACTCAAAGGTAATATCTCCGAACTCATCGGATGATGAAATAGATGATAATGATGAAGTTGCTAGTCTTATTAAACAATATGGCAAGAGTGCGGCAACTAGAATAATGAAATTAATAATGAAACTAGATGATCTAGATGAGACTCTTGAATCACAAGAGGAATTATTTAGTCTTGAGAGAGAAAAATCCGAAACCCTTGAAAAGCACCTTACCTATGAAAGAAAGGAAAACAAGAGGCTTGGAGAATCTCTAAAAGTCAAGGATAACATGCTTCTTGAGATAGAAGAGTCATTTACTAGTGAAAGGAGAAAAGTGGATGACTTAACTAAAGAACTTCTTTTAGTTGAAGACACTCATGCTAACTTAAAGAGAGACAATGATAAACTTCAAGAAAGCTTAACAAGCTTGCAAGCCATGAACACGGCACTTGAAGTTAAAGTTAGCACTCTCTTAGTAAGTTCCTCTAACACTTGTAAGGCATCAAAGTCATCTAGTCCTTCAACTAGTAATTGGTTGTGCACGATGCTTTAATGTTGATATTCAAACTTGTGTGACTAACCATGCCGAAGTGCAAGCCATGAGGAAAGAGATTGGTAGGCTCAACCAATTGGTACAAAAAGAGGCACTATCTCACAAGGAAGTACTCAAGACAAATCCCTCACCAAGGGTAGGTGAGTTTGAGAAGCATACCAAGGGGTTTGGTTCAAGATACTTAAGCAAATATGGATTTGAGAAAGGTAAGGGACTAGGAAAGAATTTAGATGGCACTTCTCAAACCATTCTTTATGTCAAGAATAACAAGAAGGCCGCCTTAGGGGCAAGAGGAGGCCTAGTGAACATGACAACTCCCATCCATAGGAGATGTAGTGAGAAGCAAGGGTTAAGTCAAATCAAGTTTGTCAAAAGAGGCACAACATGTGATGAAGGTGCCAAAATTGTTGCATCCTCTTCGAAGCAAGACAAATTCCAAACACCCAAGACACCAAAAACATTATCTCAAATGTCATTTTATGCGGATTATGTTTTAACTAGGAACCACCATGGTAAAGTGGTTGCTAGATTTGTGGGTCACCGCTCATGGAACACTAAGGTGAAAAGCCATGTGTGGGTACCCAAAGTGCTTTTGACTAACACTCAAGGACCCAAGTATTGTTGGGTACCTAAAAGAAAGGAATAATCTTGTTTTGTAGGAATACTTTTCCGGTGGATCAACATGGGTGATTGATAGCGGATGCACAAATCATATGACCGGAGAAGGAAGCATATTTGAGAGTTTGAAAGAATCAAATGATGATCATTACATTACTTTTGCCGGAAATCAAAAGGGAAAAGTGCTTGGTACCGGTAACATTGATCTAAACTCAAAATTCTCTCTTTCAAAAGTTCTCTTAGTCGAATCTCTTGGGTATAATTTGTTATCCATATCACAACTTTGTGCATCGGGTTTCAATTGTTTATTTACTAACGAAGGTGTGACCGTCACTAGGAGAAGCGATGGCTCCGTTGCCTTCAAGGGTGTACTCAAGGGAAAGCTTTATCTAGTGAATTTTTTACAAGAAAAGGCTCAACTTGATACATGCTTGGTGGCAAAGTCTAGCTTGGGTTGGTTATGGCATCGCCGACTAGCTCATGTTGGGATGAGAAATCTCAACAAGCTCCTAAAGGGGGATCACATTTTAGGACTAACAAATGTTTCTTTTGAGAAAGATCGTATTTGTAGTGCCTGTCAAGCCGGGAAGCAAGTTGGTGTTCCTCATCCGTCAAAGAGCATCATCACCACCGTCAAGCCATTTGAACTACTACACATGGATCTCTTTGGCCCGATGGCTTATATAAGCATTGGTGGTAACAAATACGGACTTGTCATTGTTGATGATTATTCTCGTTTCACTTGGATATTCTTTTTGCATGACAAAAGTGTAGTGCAAGAGACATTCAAGAAATTTGCAAAAAGAGCTCAAAATGAATTCGAGACCAAGATCAAGAAAGTGAGAAGTGACAATGGCACCGAATTCAAGAACACCAACATTGAAGAATTCTTAGAAGAAGAGGGCATTGGGCATGAGTTCTCCGTTCCATATACTCCACAACAAAATGGAATTGTTAAAAGGAAAAATAGAACTCTCATTGAAGCCGCAAGAACAATGCTTGATGAATACAAGGTTTCGGATCAATTTTGGGCGGAAGCAATCAACACGGCATGCCATGCGATCAACCATCTTTATCTTCACAAGATCTTGAACAAGACGGCCTACGAGCTTCTACTTGGTAAAAAGCCTAACGTGTCATATTTTAGAGTTTTTGGAAGTAAGTTCTTCATTCTCAACAAGAAGCCCAAGAACTCTAAATTTGCATCTAAAGTTGATGAAGGTTTTCTTCTTGGTTATGCCTCAAATGCTCATGGATATCGTGTCTTCAACAAAACCTCCAGTTGTGTTGAAGTTGCGTGTGACGTGACATTTGATGAATCTAATGGCTCTCAAGAAGAGCAAGTTGATGATGTTGTAGGCATGGAAGAATCACCAAACAAGGCGATCAAGAAGCTAGCCACTGGTGAAATAAAGCCACAAGAATAAGAGGATCAAGATGATGATGATGTGTTGATGTTCAAAGGGTCATCTACATCGACTTCCGCGGCACAACCCGGAAACTCCGGTATTATGTCCGGAGACTCCAAATCCCCTGTCCAGAGTATCCAGACACAGGTCCGGAGTATCCGGGTTACAGAAGATGAACCGTCATCTCCACATTAAGATCAACCTCAGGATGAACAAGAAGTACGTCGAGCCTATACAACATGAAGCTCAAATTCCTCATCCAAGAATTCATCAAATTATCCAAAAGGATCATCCCGTAGATAACATCCTTGGAAGCATAAACAAAGGGGTAACTACTCGTTCTCGTTTAGCAACCTTTTGTGAGCATTACTCGTTTGTTTCTTCTTTGGAACCACTTAAGGTTGAAGAAGCTTTGGATGATCCAGATTGGGTGATGGCCATGCAAGAAGAATCGAACAACTTCACACGGAATGAAGTCTGGTCCTTGGTAGAAAGACCCAAGCAAAACGTCATTGGAACAAAGTGGGTCTTTCGAAACAAACAAGATGAACATGGCGTGGTAACAAGAAACAAGGCAAGGTTGGTTGCTCAAGGCTTCACACAAATCGAAGGTTTGGATTTTGGTGAGACTTATGCACCCGTAGCTAGGCTTGAGTTAATTCGTATCTTGCTTGCCTTTGCAACTCACCATGATTTCAAGCTATACCAAATGGATGTGAAGAGTGCTTTTCTTAATGGACCAATCACCGAATTGGTGTATGTTGAGCAACCACCAGGTTTTGAAGATCCTAAGCTACCTAATCACGTCTACAAGCTCCATAAGGCGCTCTATGGGCTTAAGCAAGTTCCTAGAGCATGGTATGAATGCCTTAAGGACTTTCTCTTAAGGAAAGGCTTTGAGATAGGCAAAGCCGATCCTACTCTTTTCACTCGCAAAGTTGATAAGGAAATTTTTGTGTGCCAAATATATGTCGATGACATTATATTTGATTCTACTAATCAATCTTGGTGCGAGGATTTTAGTAGGATCATGACGAAGAGATTCGAGATGTCCATGATGGGAGAGTTGACATTCTTTCTTGGCTTTCAAATCAAGCAACTCAAGGATGGAACCTTTATTTGTCAAACCAAGTATACCAAAGATATGTTGAAGAAGTTTGACATGGAGAATGCCAAGCCTATCAAGACACCTATGCCGACTAATGGACATCTCGATCTAAATGAAGATGGCAAGGCCGTAGATCAAAAGGTATATCGCTCCATGATTGGATCCCTTCTTTACCTTTGTGCATCTAGGCCCGATATCATGCTTAGTGTGTGCATGTGTGCAAGGTTTCAAGCTAATCCCAAGGAATGTCATCTTATGGCTGTTAAGAGAATTCTAAGATATTTAGTTTCCACTCCGTACCTTGGCTTGTGGTATCCCAAGGGCTCCACTTTCAATCTACTTGGCTACTCCGATTCGGATTATGCCGGTTGCAAGGTAGATAGGAAGAGTACATCGGGGACTTGTCAATTCCTTGGTCGGTCCCTTGTGTCTTGGAGTTCCAAGAAACAAAATTCCGTTGCCTTATCCACTGCCGAAGCCGAATATGTTGCTGCAGGTGCTTGTTGTGCACAATTACTTTGGATGAAATCCACCTTGAGCGACTTTGGTTGTAAGTTTAGCAAGATCCCACTCTTGTGTGACAATGAGAGTGCAATCAAGCTAGCTAACAACCCCGTTAACCACTCAAGAACCAAACATATTGACATAAGGCACCATTTCTTGAGAGACCATGAAGCCAAAGGAGATATCGTTTTAAGTCACGTGAGTACCGATAAACAACTAGCCGATATCTTCATAAACCACTTGATGAGCAAAGGTTTTGTACTTTGAGGAGTGAGCTAAATATTTTGGATTCTCGTAACTTAGTTTGAGATCATGCACATGTTTGAGTGCTATAGAGAAATTGGTTTTTGAAAAATCTACTAAAATTGCTAGGAGTGTGACTTTCAAAATAATTTGAATCTTTTCTTGCTTACTTGAGACTATTGTTCCCATTGTTGATTGCTGGCTAGTCTCAAGTTAAGTAAGACTCTCACATCACTAGATCTCTCATATCAAAATTCAATCCTATTCTCATTGGAATCCATCTCAGTTTTAGGGGGAGCCGGATACTCCGGACACTCGTCCGGATACTCCGGATATATGTCCGGATACTCCGGATGGTAAAACCATCTTATATATACCGCGGGGGGGTCGGTCAAAAACGGTTCTATCTCTTATTTTTCACCTCCACCGCGCCTCTCCTCCTCTCCACTGCCTCCCACTCGCCCAAGGGGCGATTTCCACCACATTTTCCCGTAAGATTTGTGAATCGTTGAAGGGAGTGCTTTCTCTCATCCAGAATCTCCGGAGAACGTTTTGGATTTGGAGTTTCCCGCGCTTTCCTCTTCATTAAGGTACTCAAACTTCAAATCGCCCGATCTCTCAATGTAGTGGTCAAAACTTGATATCCTTTGGGGCATTATCTTCCCTCATGTGCAGCAGCTTGTGCCCCAAATTTCATTCAAATCCCATGGTCAAATCTCTAGATTTCATGAAAGTAGGGTTCATATGTCGATGCCCGGAGACTCCGGATGTACTGTCCGGATACTCCGGACAGTCCGGAGTATCCGGACGTATATCCGGACTCTCCGGATTCTTAGAATTTCAGCCTACGAGTCTCATTTCTATTGCTTCTAGTTTGCTCCTAATCGATATATCCTATGTCCAGGCTATGAGACGTGAGCGTGCACCTGCTTCTTCCGGTCAGAGACGGCAAAAACGCCGTCATGATCCTCAAATCCAAGAGGAGGAAGTTTCACCTCCTAGTCCTCCTCCAAGAGAACTTCGTCCTCGTCACCGTCCGAGCAAAGAGCCTGCAGGAAGCAGCTCACAAGCCCGTCCACCTCGTCAAGCTCCTTACATGATGCCAAGCATGGCCGTGCCTCCTCCTTCTCGGGCTAATCCATCGAGATGGGGAATTGCTTGGGATATCTGCCCTCTCACTCCTCCTCGTCTTCAAGTTGAATATCCACAAGATCAACGCCAATATCCTAGGTGCCCAAAGCTTCACCGTCCTCAAATTCTCATTGAGTTTACTATTTCCATGGGACGGAATTATTTCAAGCAGACTGTGGCTCTTACGGATGCACGCAAGGAGAACGTTTACAAGTATGAGAAGGCTGAAAATTTGGAAAGGAGATTTTGGTGTCAGTTGCATCAAGATTTCTACTCCTCCGTTGTCATGCGCAAGGGCAAAGCTCCCATTGTTCCTTGTAAGTATGTTGATTGGGATTATTTTGAGAGGATGAATGACCCATTCTTCAATCAAGCTATTGCAAAGTGCAAGGAATTTGGTCTTTATGACATCATGGGATTTCGGTATGATTGGAATGAGGAGATTCTTGCTCAATTTCACTCCTCTCTATTTTATGATGCAAGGCAAATTGCTTTCTTTTGGACCACCGAGGGAGTGAAATATGGAGTTGACTACATGACATTCTCTAGACTCCTTGGACTTGGCTCAGAGGATGAGAAGAGGGATCCTATTCATGTGGAACATCAGTTAAAGCCAAGTCAATTACCGGCTCTTTTCTACAACCCCATTCTAGCGGAAGCCGGCAATGCAAGCACTCTTCAACCATTCTACTACACCATGAACCAATTCTTTCGTGCCACCATTGATGCTAAGGATAGTGATGCCACTGCTCTTAGGTACTTTGCTTGCAATCTTCTTGCCCGTGTTATGCCCGGTGGGCGACCCTTCTCTATTATGGATTTCATTTGGAATGAGTTAAGAAGGACGATGAATGATCCACAGAAGTTTCTACCATCTGCTCCTTACATCATGTATATGATTGAGAGGGTTACCAAGGTTACATTTCCCAAGGATTGCAAGCATGCTGCCCTACACCTTCATCCTCGATCCGGTGATGCACCACACGCTCCTCCTCTTCATGCCGGTGCCACAAGGAACCCAAGATTTGACCCAGCTCCATCTTATTCGGGTCCATCTTCTTCTCGCCGTGGTCATCATGATTCGTTTATCAAGAGGGCTCTTAAGAGCATATTCTGCATGTGCAAGACTGCAACTCAAAAGATCAATGAAAACCGCCGTGACATTATTGAGATTAAGAGTCACTTGGGGCTTCCGGCGGATCCATACCATGAGTTGCCCGAGTTTGATGACCCATTTGCCGAATGCGATGCTGCGGATGAGGCCACCACTGCTGCTGCTCATGCTCCTCTTCCTCGCCCACGTCAGCGCACACGTGCCCCTACACGATCCCGTCGCTCTCCTCCTCGTGGCCAAGAGATATTTGATGAAGAGGAAGAGACCGAGGAAGAAGCACCTCCAAACTACCGCGAAATCCCCGATTCGGATGAGGATGAGGACACCAACGATGAGGATGCCCAAGATGATGATGAGTAGAAGACCTTCTTGCCATTTTTTTCACTTCCTTTTTGGCACTTGATGACAAAGGGGTAGTGAAAATATCATTTATGTACTCATTTGGGCGTTGTATCAACTTTATGCGTTTCTTTTGAACAATTCTCATGTAAGGACTATGTGGTGTGAGGAACTTTGTAATGTGTGCTACTCTGTGGTTTACTAGTTTGCAGTTTGTTTTAAGGATGAGCTGATAGTGTGATCTTAATTTGATTATGATGCAATGTTATTTTTTCTGAGTTCTGACCTGATGGTCCGGATACTCCGGAAAACATTCCGGATACTCCGGACATATGTTCCGGAGTCTCCGGACATAAACCCGGAGTCTCCGGGTTATCTTGTTCAAACACTAGTGTTTCTTGATTATATGACATGACATTTGCATTACACACTTTTCAGCACACACATGCTCACCCCACTGTAGAATGTATAAAGAGTTTCCATATCTTTTTCTAATATGCCAATCTTGACTTTAGAGAAGTCAATTTGAAATTCAAATTCATGGCATACATTAAGGGGGAGCTCTTTACATGCTTAAGATTACATTTTTATGGTTATCAAATAAGATATATGTGGGTTGTCATCAATCACCAAAAAGGGGGAGATTGAAAGATATCTAGGCCCCTAAGTGGGTTTTGGTGATAAATGACAAAGCACATGTATATTTAATCGTGTTATTAAGCATGTGTGCAGGTGCTAATGGTGACTAAGCAAAGCTTTTAGAGAAGCGTGATCCCTCAAAAAGGATATGAAAAGCGGCGTCCTCAAGTGTTCTTAAGGACTAGATTTTATTTTTGAAATTGAGTATAGGAACGCCGTACTATCAAGGGGAAATTTGATCCACTAGTGTAGACATGGTAGTTGTGCTCAAGAGAACCCACAAAAATCATAAGAAACCATCTCAACACTCAGAAAGAGACTTAAATGTGAAATTCAGTGTCTAACCCGGAGTGTCCGGGTCTCAGTCCGGAATGTCCGGACAGAATGTCCGGAGTATCCGGACGTATACCCAGAGTGTCCGGGTAACTGTTTCCGGTCTGCAAATCAAGTTTGGTCCGAAGTCTCCGGACCCCTATGTCTGGAGTATCCGGACATATACCCGGAGTTTCCGGGTACCACTCTCCGAACGGCTAGTTTCTGGAAGAGGGGGTATAAATACCCCCATACCCCCTCTCACTCTCTCTCTCTTGCTCATTTTCGACCAGAACTGCAGAAAACCAAAAGAGAGCCTTCTCACTCCCCATTTGCTCCATTCTTGAGTGATTTTCTTTGGGGTTTAAAGTGAGATTGTTGCAAGAGCTACGATTGTGCAAGTAAGCCTTGATTTCATCTCTTGAGCACATCAATCCCAGTCTAGCCTGTGGATTCTAGTTTATTACTCTTGGAGCTCCAAGCTCCTAGACGGCTAGGCGTCGCTTGTGATTGCGTGATTGATTTGTGAGCATCACAGCTGGTTTATAATCTTCATTCCTCTTCGAGGAATTCATAGTAAGTGACCCTAGGGTTTGAGCGTTGGTCTCACCCTTGGGAGAGGAGCATAGGAGTTCTTGAGCACCGTCTCTTGAATTCTTCCTCAACGGAGACGTAGCTCCTTTGGGAGTGAACTTCAGGAAACAAATTCTGTGTCTCTCTCGCAATTTTAGTATACATTTGTATTTGTTTGCTTGTGAGACTAACCTTTTAGGGTTTGAGGGCGATCTATCATTGTATAGGTCTCAGGAGTAAGACAACTGGTGAGAAACACCTCAGAGGTACCACTAGTCCCTCTAAATTTACTGGATTCAACTTACAGCATCTTTATCTGTGATTAGTAGCACTTTCTTTCATACCCGGATAGTCCGGACATTATCTCCGGAAACTCCGGATACTATATCCGGAGTATCCGGACATATATCCGGAATATCCGGACACTTGTGTTACTAACCGTGCTCGAAGCGTTTTTAAGTTGCAGATTAGCCTATTCATCCCCCTCTAGGCATCTTGAGGTCCTTTCACTTCTAAAATACCTCGAAGAAACCCCCAGTTCCAGTTTGTCCTACCGAACCTCTCGATAAGGCTTTCCTTAAAGAGATGGTTAGATAGCTAACAACTGTCATGAGCAGCGAATGGGTACAAGAGGGAGAGCTATCTTCTGAAGCACTTCAGATCCTTGCCCCCTCCTTAACCATTCAATGCCATATTCAAGGAACTTTGCAAAAAGTCCTTTGCAATCCCATGGTTGGAGCGAATATCATGTTTACTTCCTATGTGTTCACACATTTAGGTGAGCACCCTTTGGTTCCAACCAAGAAAACCCTTAGGCCTGCACCAGGATCCATCCTAGAAGGAATTGGGATAATTCATAACATACTTTTACTTCACGATGACTTGCAGGTCGCCCTAGATTTTCATGTTTTTGATGTCTATGACTTCGACATTCTAATCGGGCACCCCATTGAAAAAGTGTTCCTAGAAGCTCCCACACTAGGAACTCTCGATGTGAAACTAGGGAGAGACACCTTTTCAATTCCAATTTCTCAGACCAAGAACTCTCTAGCTGAACCTCTCCGCCAGTTAGAACCGATTGAGGAAGTGATGGCCATTTCACCGTTCTAGCCTTCTGAAATATCCCTTGAAAAAGATGCTGAACTCTTCATCCAAGAAGAGGATGATTTAGAAGAAACTCATGATCTCCTAACTCATGAACGGCCAGCACAAACACCAATCAAGTTGAAACCCCTTCCTTCTAGCCTTCACTATGCTTTCTTGAATGGTGACGCGGAGTCTCCCGTCATCATTAGTGATAGACTTTCTGGTAAGGAGACAACCAAGCTGTTAGCCATCTTAGAGAAGCATAGGCCTATTTTGAGTTACTCGCTCCAGGACCTTAAGGGAATCAGTCGTACCCTCTACACTCATCACATCCCTATAGACCCATCTAGCACACCTTGTAGGGAACCATAGCTTAGGCTGAATAATGCGATAAGGGAGGTTGTCAAGAAAGAAGTTCTCAAGCTTTTGCACTTCAGTATAATCTATCCCGTGCCTCATAGCAAGTGGGTGAGCCCCGTTCAGGTAGTGCCAAAAAAGGGAGGAAGGACGGTCGTTGAGAATAGTAAAAATGAGCTGATCCCATAACGAATTGCCACGGAATGGAGGATGTGCATAGATTACCATAAACTTAACTCGGGATCGAAAAAAGATCACTTCGCGCTGCCCTTCATTGATGAAATGTTAGAGCGGCTAGCAAAGCACTCTTTCTTTTGTTTCCTTGATGGGTATTCGGGTTGTCACCAAATCCCCATCCACAATGATGATCAGAGCAAAACCACTTTCACTTGCCCTTATGGAACCTATGGTTACTGAAGGATGTCACTTGGGCTTTGCAATGTACCTGCATCATTCCAAAGGTGCATGATGTCAAGTTTCTCTGACATGATCGGAGAGATTATGGAAGTCTTCATGGACGATTTCTCCGTTGACGTAAAAACCTTCGATCATTGTCTCGAGAACTTGGACAAGGTTTTACAGAGATAACAAGAGAAGGACCTAGTGCTAAACTGGGAGAAGTGCCATTTGATGGTCCGAGAAGGCATCGTGCTCGGGCACCGTGTGTCCGAAAGAGGAATTGAGGTGGACAGAGCCAAGATTGAAGTCTTAGAAAAGCTTCCACCGCCGGTAAACATAAAAGGGATATGTAGCTTCCTAGGTCACATGGAGTTCTACTGATAGCTCATTAAAGACTTTTCTCAGATTGCTAGACTTCTCATGAACCTTCTGCTAAGGATGCGCCTTTTGAATTTACCGATGAGTGTTTAAAATCTTTTCGTATTTTAAAAGAAGCACTCATTTCAGCTCCAATCACCCCCTAATTGGACGCTCCCTTTCGAAATAATGTGTGATGCAAATGATTATGCTATTAGGGCGGTTGTTGGCAAAACCAAAGATAAGAAGCATCATGCAATCGCCTATGCAATTAAAACTTTGACCGGAGCTCAATTAAATTATGCAACCATTGAAAAAGAGCTCCTGGCTGTTGCGTTTGCAATCGATAAGTTTAGATCTTACTTGGTTGGTGCAAAGGTTATTGTTTTTACAGATCATGCTGCTTTAAAATATTTGCTCACCAAGAAAGATGCTAAACCTTGCTTGCTAAGATGGATCTTGCTACTTCGAGAATTTGACCTAGAAATCAAAGATAAGAAAGGAGTAGAAATATTGTTGTCGATCATTTATCATGTATGCCTATCTCTAACACGCAGGATCTACCCATCAACAATTTCCTACACGATGACATGCTACTAAAGGTAGCAGACTCCAACCCGTGGTACGCAAACATTGTGAATTTCATGGTTTCAGGATATGTACCACCTGGAGAAAACAAGAAGAAGCTATTGTACTAGAGCAGATGCCACCTATGGGACGATCCATACCTTTACAGTGTATGCATAGATGGCCTGCTCCGAAGATGCGTCTCGACAGCTGAAGGGTTCCAAATCATTGAGAAGTGCACACCGCACCATATGGAGGCCACTTTGGTGTATTTTGCACTCAGGCGAAAATATGGCAAAGTGGATTCTATTGGCCGTCGATGTATGAGGATACCCGACAGTTTATCCGACAGTGCTGCAAGTGCCAGATGCATGGTGGCATCACCACTCGTGATGAAATGCCCCTCAACTAGAACCTTTAAGTCGAGCTATTCAATGTGTGGGGGCATCGACTTCATGATACCATTCCCAAAATCTAAGGACTGCGAGTACATCCTAGTCGCCGTTGACTACATGTCCAAGGGGGTGGAAGCACTACCATGTAGAGCAGACGATGCCAAGCATGCCTACAAGATGTTCCAGGAAGTCATCTTCCCTCACTTTGGAACTCCCATGATGGTCATAAGTGATCGAGGGTCACATTTCATTGATAAGACCTTCTAAAGCTTCTTAAGGGAGCTTGGGGCACAAGATATCATCGCAACTCCTTACCACCCACAGATGTGGCAGAACCGCTTGAATTATTCTGGCTCAAGTGCGCAGACCATTGCTATACAGGCGATATGACCTCAACGCACTTCAAACGGAACAACCCAATGGTCTATCGGGTAACATCCCGATGAAACCACCGGATTTCGGATCGTTCAAGCTTACCTCGCACGAAGGCCAGTCCAGAGATACAATCACCGTCACATTTTTACAACATAGGCATAAGTAGTTATTACAAATCAGGTTCTGGTCGAGTACTGCAAACCTAACTAAAACAAATTTATACAGACCTTGTTTGAAAACTTTTAGTTTTAACGGACATTATTCAGAGATGGCAACGGAAAAGAAACAACAATGCAACTACTCATCGCAAAGCAGGCACCATACTTAGCCCAAAGCATGGAGTCACTCCGAAGGGTCATTGCCGGCCGGGGACGGATCCCATTCCACGGACCAGCTAGGCGGTAAAGTGCAGGGCCATGGGGAACTCGCAACTGAGTCCTCGAATGACATACCTGAAAACCACATTACTAGCAAGATTGAGTATACTAATACTCAGCAAGGCTTACCCGTCAATTGGGTATACTTACCCCATAACTTGACCATGAGAGGTTGAAAGGCTCTAGGTTTCTTTTGCTGAAAAACAACAAGAGTATGTTCTTAATTCCATATTTTAGCTTTCAGATTCTAGTTCAATTAGCCATTCTAAGTGAGCATCTATACTAGACAAGCAAGGTAGATATTAAAGCATACATCAATATTGTTCCATCAACTGTTGCTCTTGTTACTCTATGTGGCAGAAGTATCAAGCAAACTCAATCACCGCGAGAAATGGATGATTCCTGAATCAAATTTCATAACCTTGCAAGGGATCCTAACTCACACGCTCGGAAACTTTCCTTTCCGGGCAACCATTCCCCTCATATTCCGGGTCATGGATTAGTGTCACCACAAGCGACTGCAGGACTATACGCACATCCAATGTGCAGGACATACGTCTACAGCACGATTGTATGACCGTACTCCCATCTGCTATGCAGAACGTACTCCCACACGTCGGTGCGTGTGTACATAAACCAAAATTTAAGTGGTGGGGGATATGTCCACGTGCCGGGCCAATCAGGTACTAGGCTTACCGCGTATCATATTTACGGTATGTGGCTAGTACTTTCAAACACTTGACCACCACTACCACACACTGCGGCCTTATCAAATTGATCAACACAGACGGGGTACCATCCCATGTTATGGTACTACACATAACCCCGTCCGTGATCCTTATAGTGATTGCAAAATAGTAAACAATCAACTCCTATATCGCGCGAGTGATAGGAAATCACTCGACTTCTGCCGGTTCTATTAGCAAAGCATCTACTCGATAAGAACTCAGAAACATTACATAGGTTCCTAGGTTTCATGCAACTAGGGTTCCATAACAACTCCTAGCACTTAATGCACAAGATAGATATATAACAGCATAAGTGCATAATTTTAAATTACTGGGTTATGCACCGGGGCTTGCCTTCACTGGTGAGGCTGGGGTCAGTGATGCCAGTATCTTCTGAACCTGGGTTTAGGGCTTCAGAAAGACCCTTGACGATGTTTACTTGAGCTTCAGAAATACCCTCGTCGGGTTCCGGGATTAGCTCGTAGGTACCGTCGGAGAGTGGCGTCAAATCTACATGATATGCAATGATTTGAAGCAAATGGTTATTATTTTGTTTTCACGGTAAAATTGCAATCCAACAAGATTACATTCAGTACATCACTTCAAGACTTAACTAATTTTCTACAAACAAAAAGAGATTTGAAAGAAATAAATTTAAGTAGAGTTTCTAGTGTAAAGTCTTTATTCCAAATGGCTATTGGTGAAGATTACTACAGAACTGATCGAATCTACTTGACAGCATGCTTTTCAGATAGCTTATCTAGCTGATTAGGGTATGTATTTGCTGTGATTTTTCTTCAGCAAAAGTAGTCGATAGAGGTGTAGCCGATCGACATGTAGTCAATGGGCGTGTGGCTGATGGGTGTGCAGGTGACAGGTGTGTATTTTGCAAACAAGACCCTAGAAAGGAACAGAGACTTGCATCTGGGTCCCAAGTCGACTTGAACAGAAGAAGTCGAGCGGTGGTGATTAAAATTCAGCGAGGAGGCTCACCGGCGGTGAGGGAAAGGTGGGGAAAAAGGTTCATGAGCTCACGGCGGACTTGGGGGTAGCTGGAATCGTAGAAGGGAAGCTCGGAGGCGGCGGTTTGACTAGATACAGAGCCGGCGCGACGAGGTTCCGAGGGCGGCGATGGTGTTCTGGCGACTGGAGTGCTGGAAGGCAAAGGGAAATCAATCAAGAAGCTTCGGCGTGGAGATGTGGTGCCGATGGTGCTCTTGGTGAGGAAGGAGAAGGGGTGGAACTTTGGTTTGACTAGAATTAGAACGGCGGCGGAGAGTGAAATCGCCGGCGCGATGTTCTAGGCTGCGCGTGCGTGAGATGAGGAAGAAGAGTGGATCAGGAAGGGGCAATGAGATGCAGCGGTGCTGGTGGAGCATGAAAGGAGAGGAGAAGCGGTGGAGACGACTGACGACGGTGGATAGAGGAGCTTCGGCGAAGTAATCGAGCGGAGAAGAGAACAGGAATGCGGGTGCGCGCAAGGGGATAGAAGAAAGGAGAAGTTTACTGGGCGTGTTCCCAAGCTAAAAAGAGGCATGCGGGCGTGCAGCAAGCAGCTGCTGGTGGTCGACGGCGCGTGTGGCGGCTCAGGCGGGCAGCGGCGTGACGCATCTGCGCGAGGAGGATGCAGCGGGGTCGGTTGAGCGGCGGGCGGGCGAGTTGGGGGACAGGTGGCGCAAGAAGAGCGGCAAAGGGGCAGCTGGCGGCGGGGGAAAATTGGTGATGAGCGGTGGGCGGCGCTGCAGAGAAACAGAGAAGGGGAAGCAGGAGGAAGAAGATGAGGACCTGTTTGTAAATTTTGCAAAAGTTCAAGGAGTTCACTGTAAAGTAAAATTTTCTTCCAAACTATAGCTCTAATGAAAATATGCCCAAAATCAAAAGTGTAGAGCTTAAAAAGATCTACCACTTTGCTTTAGGGTCCAACTTTAAAAAAGTTAGGGTTTTGAAGTTACTTTTAAAAATCAACAAATCATTCAATTTCAAATAAATCCAAAATAAGTTTTACCCTTTCAATGAAGCCTCGGAGTATTTACACTTCTTATAGTGGTTAAAGAGTGAATACTCATGTTTGCAAATCAACCCTTCATACATATTGAAATTACCTCACATTTATACACAATTTACAAAAAGAACCCTAATTTTTCCCAATATTACAAAAATATCCTTTAACGTGTATTTAAGTTTTTAAAGGTATTTATCAAAACGAACACAAACTTCACACAACTTCATACTAGAAATTAATGTGCCTAGCTCTTAAGTACCTAAAATGTCACAACAGACCAGCGGCCAAGCAGAAATGTTCAATAAGCAGATCAAGAACATCCTGCAGAAGACGATGAATGAAATGGGGAAGGGATGGAAAAATAGGCTACCTGATGCAGTTTGGGCATACAGGACATCATTCAAAACCCCCATAGGCATGCCACCATACCAACTGGTCCATGGAAAAACATGCCATTTACCAGTTGACTTGGAGCACAAGGCCCACTGGTCCATCCGAACTTGGAACATGGACAGTAAGCTATCAGGGAGAAATAGGAAAAATCCAATTATCCCAGTTAGAGGAATGGAGAGAAAAAGCTTATCATAGTGCCATGATATACAAAGATAGAACAAAGAGATGGCACGCCAAGAGGATCAGGCCCAAGGCATTCAAAGCTGGAGACAACATACTTCTATTTAATTCCAGGTGGAGCTCTTCGAGCATGGAAAACTACACAGCAAATGGATAGGACCATACACCATCGTCAACACGTCTCGACACGGGGCAATCACGATCCAGGGCGATGAGCGTAAAATATCAAAGGTAAATAGTCATCGTTTAAAAGTTTTCCTTTTGCCTTCTGATCTAAATGAAGTAGTAGATGTGATTATTTTGGTTGATTTTGATAATTTACATCTTATTGACCAAAATGAGAGCCCCTATATTTGAAATTCAATAAAAATTTGCACTCCCCGGTTTTCAAACCGGTGGAGTTTTTGCCTCTAGTTTGTCTGTCTCAAATAAAATAGGTACATAAATAAGTGTCGTGGTAACATGTCCGAAGACAGAACACAGGACGGCACCATACATCACGGCAAGGATTGGTCAACCGATCCCTAGGGTTGGCCGAACCCTTGTAAGGCCCATCCAGCACCTACTTCGTCCAACACGCTGGTTTGCATTTCAAACTCACACACATCCCTGTTCAAATAATTGTGACTCTAAAAATTTAGATATAAAAATAATAAAGAGGCCTCCATGCTCTTCATGATAAACATGCATACTTTTTATTCCTTGTCTTTCACCTTGCACTTGTGAATAAAAAATTTATAGGGAACCCATGCTATCTAATGATTCACTTTTGAGATATGCCTCCATGAATGGAACCTAGTTCTTCCTTGCAAAGTACTTGGAGTTTCTTTTATAAAATTATCAAAAACTCAATAGCATGGCTCCTCAATTGTTTATGAAATTCCTATCAAAGACCATATGTTGATCAAAATAAAAAACCTTCTACATATGCAACGTGTTTTGTCTTTGAGCTTTGTTAAAGTGTTGTGACCCCTTGTGAGATATATTTCATATTCCCATGATCAAGATCACGTACACGTCTCCGTCATATGCTAAGCTTCCACGCTAGAAGAATAGCAAGCAGTTTATCCATCCACCCACAAAATATAACTCCATGTTGTTCCATGACCGCTCTCTCCAAAGTTATCATTATGAAAAGGAAGACATGGGCTATGCAAAAAAGGGGAGACATGCTCAAGAAAGCATGATGAAAAAAACAAAAGAAAAGAAGTGAGAAAAAAAGAAAGCCCATGCCCAAAAGAAAAAAAGAGAGAATAAGAAAAAGGAGAGAGATGGTTCATAAAAAGGAGTTCTTACACCATCTACCAAAAATATCCACACCTATGCATATCTTGATCAAGGTTTATGACTTGCTTCTCCTTTGGATCTGGTCTTTGACTTAGCATCATATGAGAAACAAGTATGCCTTGCACCTTTTTTCCTACCCTGAACTCCACATAAGCCCTATTAGAGGTAGGTGAAAAAGAAGGCATCACTTTACCTTGGTGAGAAACTCAAACTTAAAGAGAGATCTGGGAGAACAATTTAAGGAGCTAGTCTATACTTGATTTTGAAAAGTAAACAAAAACCCAAGTTTCTAAGCAAGCAAGGCTAAGGGACTTGAAATTTAAACCGTTCCAAGCTTCAATTGTCAAGATTAGTTTGGTAGACACTCAAGTTTGGTAGACATTCAGAAGTTCACAGGTTAAGTGTGGGGAATAACTTGTATGCAGGTTACAATCAAAGGAGTTTCATACCCACCTTAGTCCATCAATCTTTACTCGAGGACGAGCAAAGGGCTAAGTGTGGGGGTGTTGTTGACTGTCCTTAAAGTCACAAATCAACCGTCAACTTCTGCATCAATCAACACTAATTAAACACCAAAACCTAGAATAGGGATTTAACTCTAACCATTTCCACAAGCTTTGGTGAATTATGATATGCAGACACCCATGAGCAAATACAAGGAGAAAACACCAAAGAAAGCAGAATAATGCATAGATGATCACACCCTGTGTTGCACAAGGATAGAAGGGCTCACTTGACAGATCAAACTGACGTAACTTTTTGGGAAACCTTGAGAATCAAGCCAAGGGTCCACCTACCAGTCTCATAGCCAATGGCGGTGCTAGGAGGGCCCACCCAGGGCTCGGCCGAACCCCAGGGTCGGCCGAACCTGGATGAGTTCCTAGCCTGCTCAATCTTAGTGGGAAGATCGATCTTATCCTCCTAAAGGCGGTTCCTGGTGTTTCCATACAAACCTCCCCTGGAACCGACCTATCCAAGATATAAAAGGAGAGGAGACCCCCTCCCCCCAACATACAACACTTTGGAGAAGAAGAAGAGAAGGGAGGACTCCACCTTTTAGAGCTACTTTGTAGAGTAGGTTAGGGAGTGTCTGGAGGAGAAGTCCACGAGGAGAGCCAGCGTTGTCGTATTCCCTTTACTTGTACCTTGGCGGATACAAACCTCTTTTGAGTATACCCGGGTTCGTCTACGGTGGTGAGTTCTTATTAAAGCTACATCTTTGTTATCATTCGTTTGTTGGACCATTGTCAGTTCTTGAACATTTGCTTCTAGCCTGTCACACCCGGTTTTAAGAAGAAACCAGATGCATCTCATATGTACGCCAGGATCAAGTTGACACACAGATGATAGACGATATAAGTGTATATCCAAAACAATGTCATAATGAAAGAGAATATTAGAGTACTTTATTGCATGACCGAAAGTCTTAATCTTAAGCAAACAAATGAACATCTTTAACTAGCAGTGAAACTTCGACTTCACAAGCAGATGACTGGGAGACATACGCCTAGAACTCCTCGAAGTCTTCAGGGAACTTTGGACAATTATCTTGTTCTAAGCAGCATTGGTTTTAATAAAGCAAGCGTGAGTACACTTATGGTTGGTACTCAGCAAGTGGAGTAAATTATATGACATGTAAGCCCAATTTCAAGGAATAGCCGATATGGTTTAACTGTGATAAGCACTTTTAGTTGGTCAAATTTTATTTAGCAAGCATTAATTAAGTGTAAGTATATACCATAAACCCATAAGTAAGTAAAAAAAGTAACAACAATATAAATAAAGAACATCAATTTAGATCATCTTCACGTTCAATTATCATGTGAGGGTCCAAGCCACTTTTAACTGTGAGCACAGCTGATATTTCAGTTTTCACTCTGTAGAGGTTGTACACTTTACCCACAACTCGTGTTTTCCTTGATGCCCGAGTTTGCAAGGCCCTTAAACTTCCGAGGTGAGTGGCAAGGATTCAATACGAGGCCTTTACAAAGATTCCCTAACTTATGACAATCTGCTAAGGTTTCAAGTCCAAGCGGTTATAACTCTCCCTAATGCGAAAGACGTCTTAACCTGGACCATATCATAACCTCAAGAGGACCGAGCTATACCCCGATGATGCAACCCCTCTTGCCCTTTCGGTAAGATTATCATAAGCTAAAGTTTCTAATTAATTAGCCAAGATTAGAGCCATGTGGTATTGTGGTTGCACTGTTTTCCTGGGTGGTTCTTCATGTTCCAATTAAAATAATTATTCGTACCGGAATATGATCAAGGACCACTTGCCTTCCTCAAATCACTGCTGCTGCTCTCGGGTGTCTTCAAAGCCTTGGTCTTGCACATCCTTGAACTGCGCACCGTCTATCGCACCATCCAAGTTCAAACAAGCAAACAAGTACAACAAATAAGAAACGGTACAACAATCCATAGAAACAGAACAAAACAAGGTGATAAAGCTACTGTACACATTGCAAAGATCGCGTGAGTGCAAGAATCGATGAAAACGAAGTTAAAACGGAGAAGTTATGGCTAAAACATGATTCCAGGGCCTTATTTGTAAAACATTTGAAACTTGAAGGGCTGTGAACAAAAAAAATGAGGCCTATAACATAAATAAACCTAAAATCTAGGGTTTAGATTTGAAAAGCAACATGTTAGGGACGGCAGGTTGGATTTTGTAAAAGCGTACGGGCTAAAATAGAAGAATAAGGACTTAGATCTAATTACTTTTGAACTAGGGCAGACTGCGGATTGATTTTAATAAAACACAGGGGCTATTTATCAAAAAGGCTCAGGTTGACCGGTACTTGGTTTGTTGACTTCGATCTAGATTCAATCTGGGCCATCGAATCTGTCGGTGTTTTACTGCCACGCCCACCAAGGGATACCCCCGAGGTGGTGAGTTTGTAGGTAGGGTGTCTTCGAGATCAGGAACTTGAAGGTGCAAAGGAATGCAGGGTTTTAGACAGGTTCGAGCCGCTGAGAGCGTAATACCCTACGTCCTGTGTGGTTTGTATTGCCTTTGATGATGATCATCCCTGAGGGGGTCCCTGCCTGCCCTTATATAGTCTGGGGGGACAGGTTTAATTGGAAGTCCTAATCAGGTACAAGTCTAGGAGTCCTACCCGAGTACTTCTCGGGTAGTTTCCTACCGTGTCCGACTAGTTTCATTACTGTATGAGTAATCCTACTGCATTATGAGTAGTTACAATAGATGTAGGGCATGGGCCATGTCCCATCCCATATCCTAGGAGAAGTGTGCCATGTGGACAGTCCCGTGTGCCTAGGTCTGACAAGCCCTCGAGCTCTTCGTAGCCAAGTACTGCAGGCGTCCAAGTATTTCTGAAGGCATCTTCGAGTTCTCCCGACTTTGTCTTGAAGGTATCCTCCGAGTACTTACTTGGCTGCATCGAGGCTGTGAGGTGCTCATGCCCTGAGTAGTTGTCCAATCTTCTTTATGTGGGGTGTGATTAAACTCGCACTCCATATGGAGTAGCCCCCAAGCCTTAGGTTGACTCGTCGAATCAGGTTGAGGGTCAATTTAATCTTGAGTCTTCTATCCTTATCTTCCAGCAGATTTGAAAAATAAGTTGATAATGACACGTGTCCCGCAGCCCCCGAGCCTTCAATCCAAATCCGCAAGGTTTTGGAATAAAGGATCCAAAGAATCATGGCATGCAATAAATGACGGAAAAGATTTGATGGTGAACATGGGCAAATTGGTGTAGTAAACTTGAAACCTCTTTTTTCAGGATGAATTCCCTAAAAAAATGTTAAAACAAATAACATCTTCTACAAACACCCAAAATTACCTCTCAAATCAATCTTTGTGCTTGAGCTCATGACTAAATAAGACCTCTAGGTAATAATTTGAACAAACCCCTTATTTAGGAATAAAATCCCTAAAATAATGGTTAACAACATCTACCCAAGATAAATCTTAAAAAGCCTCTTGGATCGGGTATTGTCGAGTAGTTTTACAGCATCCAGCATGTAAGCATGAGAGCTGTCCCTTGAGGCACGCTGAGTGCCTTGTTCCATCAAGCCCCCAAGCCAGGAACTAGATGATAAGCATAAAGTAGTCATAGCAGAACAGTGGTGCTAGCCCCCGAGCCCAGGCATTGGGCAAGTAGCCGCTGGTGCTTGAACTGTCGATGAAACCATCTAGTCGAAGTCGGTCCCGACTAGGATTGTAGTCAAAACAAGTAGTCGTACATGTGTAGAACTAGTCGTAAACTAGTAAACTTATTATCATGGGAGCGAAGCCCCTTCAATAACATAGTGTACAAGTCAAAAATAAGTAATATGTTACTAGAAATAAGGGAGCAAGGCCCCTTCAGTAAACTTGCACGTAATACCAGCCGTAGACCGATAAAACGGAGTTGTACAGGAAGTATGAGCGCAAGGCCCCTTCCGTAACCCAAGATACTAGTCGGAAACTAGTAATTAGATACTGGAAGTATGAGAGCGAGGCCCCTTCAGTAAACTTGCGCGTAATATGAGTCGTAGACCGGTAAAACAGAGTTGTACTCAAAGTATCAATCTCCAGGCACCAATAGAACATGTCCCTAGTTGATCAAGGATGAAAACGACGTAGATGCTCAATATTCCAAGAATTTGGTACCTCCTGGCCATCAAAGTACTGTAAGCGATAAGATCCAGGGCCTGTAACCTTGTGCACAATAAAAGGTTCTTCCTATCATGAGTTGTGCTTGTGTAGTCTAGTATCATCCTGAATTCATCGAAGAACCATATCTTCAACGTTAAAAGAGCGTCATTGAATGTTCCTGTGATGGTAACGACGAACTCCTTGTAGGTAGCAAGCCGACTGCAACAATGCATTGCATCGGATTTCCTCTACCGAGTCAAGCTCGAGATGTCTTGCAGTGTCATCCTTACCTTCTTTAAACATCTCCAGTCGTGGAGACTTCCACATCACGTCAGCTGGTAATATAGCTTCAGACCCGTATACAAGAAAGAAAGGTGACTGGCCTGCGGCTTTGCTTAGTTATGTGCGAAGCCCCCAGACTACTGATGAGATCTCATTGATCCACTTGCCACCTTTTTTGCTGTTCTCATTATAAAGTATTTTCTTCAGTCCATCAAGGATCAAGCCGTTGGCGCGTTCAACCTAGCCATTGGCCCGCGGATTAGCCACCGGTACATATTTGACCTCAATGGAGCTGCATTCACAGAAATCGCAGAACTAATGTGAGTGGAAATTGGATCCCAAATCTGTGATGATGGTGTTGGGGAAGCTAAAGAGGTGTAAGATGTCACAGATAAAAGTAATCAATCGATCTGTAGTAAGCGTTGCGATTGGCTTATACTCGATCCACTTGGTAAACTTATCGATGGCCACCAACACGTGTGTGAAACCTTCTGGCACAGTTGTTAAGGGACCTATCATGTCTAGGCCCCAGCATGCAAACGGCCATGACGGTGGTATAGTGATGAGGTTATGAGCCGGAGCATGAGGCTGTTTGCCGAAAAATTTGCAGTTGGTGCACCAGTGAATGAGTGCTTCGGCATTTGCCAAAGCAGTCGGCTAGTAGAAACCAGATCGAAACGCCTTGCCGACTAGTGTGAATGAGTGCTTCGGCATTTGCCAAAGCAGTCGGCTAGTAGAAACCAGATCGAAACGCCTTGCCGACTAGTGTGCGAGAACTAGCATGGTTTCCGCACATGCCTTCGTGAATCTCTTGAAGTATCTCTTTGCCCTCCTCTGTGCTGACATACTTCATGAGTATGCCTGATGCCAATCCACGCTTGTACAGATTGCCCCCGACTAGAACATACCCTTTGCTGCGCCATAGGATGCGAGTAGCTTTAGCGCTTTTTGGGTCGACACCGGGGGTTAGTTTGTGCTTCTAGATGTAGTCGATGAAGGCCACTCTCCAGTCGACCTCGATCATCAAGACCTCTCGGTCAGGTTCCTTGGGACCCTAATCGATTGAACTTGAGTCCGGTGCCCTAATGGAAGGGTGATGCAGCTCGTGAACCAAAACAACCGGTGGGACGTTAGCTCGATCGGAACCCAATTTGGAGAGTACATCAGCACCCACATTGTTGTCGCAAACCACATGGTGAATTTCCAGCCCCAAGAACTTCTTCTCGAGCTTGCGTATTTCCATAACGTAGGCGTCCATGGTGTCCTTGTTGATGTCCCACTCCTTGTTGACTTGTTGAACCACCAATAAGGAATCATAGTAGATGAGTAGTCGCTTGATGCCCAGAGAGACTCCCAGGCGTAGCCCATGCCATAATGCCTCGTACTCGGCCTTGTTGTTAGAGACCTCGAATAGTATTTGGAATACGTAATTGAGCTGTTCTCCTCTCGGGCTGATGAAAAGTACTCCTGCACCACCGCCACCGAGCTTGAGTGGGCCATCAAAGTACATGACCCAATACTCTGGCTGGTTGGTTGGGGCTTCCACTTGGTTTTCTCGCCACTCCGCCATGAAATCGACTAGTGCCTACGACTTGATGGCTGTCCGGGGCTTGAAGTCAAGTGTGAGGGCTCCCAGCTCCACTGCCCACTTGGAGATGTACCCAGTAACATCCTGATTGTGGGGGATATCCGTCAATGGGAATTCGGAGATCACCAGGATATTGTATGCATCAAAGTTGTGGTGATGCTTCCATGAAGTGATGAGCATACCTTAAAGTACTTTCTGAATCGTTGGGTAACAAACCTTAGATTTAGAGAGGACTTCACTAAGTTGTCGCGGTGATGTAGAGTAGCAAGTTCACGCCTGGTTGTGGAGCCGTCAGGATGGGTGGCGACTGCAGATGGTGCTTGAGATCTTGCAGTGCCTGGTTTGCCTCCTCGGTCCACTTGAACTTGTTATGGAGCTTGAGCAATTTAAAGAAGGGAAGTCCCCTTTCTCCAAGTCAGGAGATGAATCGGTTCAAAGCTGCCATGCAGCCGGTGAGCTTCTGGATATCCTTGATCATCTTTGGAGCATCCATGGCTGTGATGGCGTTGATCTTCTCTGGACTTGCTCCATCCCGCTGTGACTTACAATGAAACCGAGTAGTTTATCTTGAGGCATGTCACACCCGGTTTTGAAAAGGGAACCGAATGCATCTCATATGTGCGCCAGGATCAAGTTCCACATATATGATATACAATACAAGTGTATATCCGAAATAATGTCATAACGAAAGAGAGTATCATAGTACTTTATTAAATGACCGAAAGTCTTAATCTTAAATGAATAACTAAACAATTATAACTAGCAGTGGACTTCAACTTCACAGGCAGATGACTGGGAGACATACGCCTAGTACTCTTCAAAATCTTCAGGGAACTCCAAACAATTATCTTGTTCTGAGCAGCATTGGTTTCAAGGCGAGTGGCAGAGATTCACTACGAGGCCTTCACAAAGATTTCCTAACTTATGATAATCCGCTAAGGTTTCAAGTCAAAGCGGTCATAACCCTCCCTAATGAGGTAGTGCCTTAGCCAACGACAACATATCATAAAGCCTCAAGAGGACCGAGCTATACCCTGACGATGCAACCCCTCTTGCCCTATCGGTAAGATTATCATAAGCTAAAGTTTCTAATTAATTAGCCAAGACCAGAGCTATGTAGTATTGTGGTTACACTATTTTTCTAGGTGGTTCTCCATATTCCAATTAATGCAATGATCTTAATTATCACCATATAAGTATTCCAGAACATAAGTAAACCAGTGTAGCATGATTTTCAGGTTATCCAACCAAAGTCTAAATAATAGCAACAAGCGTAGCTACAACATAAATATAATAACCAAGGTTTAATCAAGGAAGTTCAAAAGAAACTAGGCATATCCTTAGTTTGGGATCCATCATATTCTATACATATGCATGCATATAAAGTAAATGTGTGTATTTATAAAGTTATTGGAACTGGAGTATGATCAAGGACCACTTGCCTTCGTCGAAGAACTGCTGCTGCTCGGGAACGTCTTCAAAGCTTTGCTCTTGCGGACCCTCGAAACCGAGGGCTAGAACATATTTAAACCTTAGATCTAGGGTTTAGATTGCAAAACAGAGGGACTAGGGATGACGGGTTCTATTTTAGAAAAGGACAGGAGCCTAAACAGAAGAAAAAGGATCTATTCATGAATACTTTTGAACTGCCATGGACTGCATGTTGATTTCGATAGAACTCAGGGGCTAAAGTGCAAAATACCCAAGGGTTGACCGGTATCGGTTATTCGACTGCGGTCTAGATCTAATCTAGACCGTCAGATCTTGATCAAACGGTGTGGGATGGCTGGTGACTGCGGGGTGGCGGCGCTGGACGCCGGCGATGACGTCTTGCGGTGGCGGGCTCGCCGGAAAATCGCGTTTACGCGATTCCAGCCGCTATTTCGACTTGGGTTTGGTCGGGGAGAAAGAGATCAAGGAGGGGAACGCATCTAAGGGGTTAAGATGAGGCGCCAGGGGCTGGGGAAGGCGGATAGTGGCAAGGGTGGGTCGGGCCCAAATAGAAAAGAGGGAGAAAAAGAATTGCATTCAAATGCATTTGAATTTAAATTTGAAATTCAAATTCAAATGGAAGACAAACAATAAAACAATGCAATACGGCATGGAATGCACAAAACCTATATTTCCTTATGTTTCTTTTTATGGTTATGTAAATTACTATTAATTCACGGTAAATGCTCTAAAATCAAAATAATGGAATAAAAACCTTATAGGTCGTAAAAGAAATCTAGCAAAATTTATTTAGGTTTCTAATTTTAAAATTAGGGTGTTAGAAACCTACCCCCCTTAAAAGGAATCTCGTCCTCGAGATTCGGCTGGGCTAGCAAAGAGCTGGGGAAATTCTACCTGTAACTCGTCCTCTCGTTCCCAAGTAGCCTCATCCTCTGCATGGTGACTCCACTGAACCTTACACATCCGAATCCTCTTACTCCGGGTGATTCTCTCCAATGTGTCCAGGATTTTGACCGGT
Source organism: Panicum hallii (assembly GCF_002211085.1). Taxonomy (NCBI): domain Eukaryota; kingdom Viridiplantae; phylum Streptophyta; class Magnoliopsida; order Poales; family Poaceae; genus Panicum; species Panicum hallii. The sequence continues at coordinate 52,013,976 of NC_038050.1, forward strand.
TGCTCCATGTAAGTCAAATCATCTTGAACATTCAACTCCTCCAGTGGCAACTGTTCTTCTGGTACCCTCAAACACTTCTTCAACTGTGATATGTGGAACACATTGTGCACATCTGACAATCATGAGGGTAGCTCTAGCTGGTAAGCTACCTCGCCTTTCCATTCCAAGATCTTGAACGGGCCAATGTAATCAGGTGACAACTTCCTTTGACCTTGAATCCGCGCAAACCTCTGATAGGTGACACTTTCAGATACACAAATTCTCCTTCTTCAAAAGTCTAACTCCCATCGTCGAGTATCTGCGTAACTTTTCTGCCTCGACTGAGCCACTTTCAAATTCTCACGGACAACCTGCACCTGTCGCTCGGCCTCTTTAATGATCTCTGGTCCGAACAACTGGCTCTCACCTATCTCACTCCAATACAACGGAGTTCTGCACTTCCTGCCATACAATGCCTCAAACGGTGCCATCTTCAAACTGGCCTGATAACTGTTGTTGTAAGAGAACTCTGCAAACGGCAAACTCTTATCCCAACTGTCTCCGTGTTTTAGGGCACAAGCCCTAAGCATATCCTCTAATACCTGGTTTGTCCTCTCTATCTGCCCATCAGTCTACAGATGATAAGCGGAGCTGAAATTCAACTTCGTGTCCATTGACTCATGCAACTTCTGCCAAAATCGAGACATGAACTGAGTACCTCTGTCTGACACTATCTTCTTATGTACCCCATGTAAACACACAATTCGGGAGATATATAACTCTGCTAATCGTGCCCCTTTGTAGGTAGTCTTCACCGGAATGAAGTGAGCTACTTTGGTCAAACGATCCACTATGACCCATATAAAATCATACCCATCTCGTGTGCGTGGCAACCCCATGATGAAATTCATACCAATTTCTTCCCATTTCCATTCTGGCACCCTCAATGGCTATAACAAACCGGCTGGTCTCTGATGTTCTACCTTGATTCTCTGACACACATCGCACAGTGTCACATGAGTTGCAACATCACACTTCATGCCATACCACCAATATCTCTCCTTCAAATCCTCATACATCTTGGTACTGCTAGGATGGATAGAATAAGCCGAGTCATGAGCCTCCTCCAAAATTTTCTCACGTAGGTGATCCACATCAGGAACACATATCCTCTTTCGGAACCACACCGTTCCATGTTCATCTTTAGTGAAGTCAGGTGCCTCGCCTGCTTCTATCATCTCCTTTATCTCCTGAATCTTAGGATCCTCAAGCTGACCCTTCCATATCTCTTGCTCGAGAGTCGGCTCTACTTCCATAGTGATTCCTTCTGTATGAGCAATGAACCCAAGGTTGAGTCATTCGAACTCTTTATACAATTCCCAAGGCATCTGGCTAACCATTATCACGTTCACATAGCTCTTGCGACTCAATGCATCGGCAACCACATTTGCCTTCCCTGGATGATAGTGTATCTCCAGGTCATAATCCTTTATGAGCTCTAACCATCTTCATTGTCTTAGGTTGTGGTCATTCTGAGTGAAAATGTGCTTCAAACTCTTGTGATCGGTGTATATCTGACATTTGTGACCCAATAAATAGTGCCTCCATATCTTCAAAGCATGTAACATTGCTGCTAACTCCAGATTGTGTGTGGGATAGTTCTGCTCATGTTTCCTCAACCAACGAGAAGCATATGCAATCGCGTGTCCCTCTTGCATTAATACACAACCAAGACCTTGTTTAGAAGCATCATAGTAAATGTCGAAACTCTTGTGAATATCAAGCATAACCAATACTGGTGCGGTAGTCAATCTTTTTCTCAACTCATCAAAGCTGTTCTGACATGCCTCTGACCATATAAACTTCTTGTCTTTCTCTAGTAGTGATGTAAGGGGTTTCACTATCTTAGAGAAGTCTTCTATAAACCTCCTATAATGTCCTGCGATTCCTAGGAAACTCCGGATCTATGACACTGTCATTGGCGGTTCCCAATTCAACACATCTTTGACCTTCCCTGGATCCACTGCAATACCTCCACCTGTGATAACATGACCAAGGAACGAGACCTCTCTCAACCAGAATTCACACTTGCCGAACTTGGTGTACAACTAATTTTCTCTGAGTTTCTGCAGAACAAGCCTCAAATGTTCCTCGTGTTCCTCCTCATTCCTGGAATATACCAAAATATCATCGATGAACACCATCATGAACTTATCAAGATACTCCATGAACACTTTATTCATCGGATACATGAAATAAGCTGGAGCACTAGTCAACCCAAATGACATTACTGTATATTAATAAAGCCCGTTTCTGGTGGTGAAAGTTATCTTGGCAATATCTGAGGGTCGTATCCTCAGCTGATGATATCCTGACCTCAAATCAATCTTAGAGAATACTCTGGCTCCCTTCAACTGATCAAATAGGTCTTCTATACGAGGCAACGGATACTTGTTCTTGATGGTAACCTCATTCAAAGCTCTATAATTGACACACATCCTCTATGTACCATCTTTATTTTCAACGAATATCACGGGTGTTCCCCAAGGTGAAGAACTAGGATGAATGAACTGCTTATCTAGCAGTTCTTTTGGCTGTTTCTTAAGTTCCTCTAATTCACCACCTGACATTCTATATGATCTCTTAGCAATAGGTGCAATACCAGATAAAAGATCTATGATCAATTCAATGTTGCGTTCACGTGGCATACCTGGCAAATCATCGGGGAAGACATCCGAGTACTCACACATAACTCTGATGTCCTCAATCAAATCTACCTTCAACTGATTCACTGCACAGTCTGCTGCAGACGGAAGTGTTGCAACAAACTCAAATCATTCACCTTTTGGGCTTGTGAGGAGCACTGACCTTTTGGCACACTAAATAACTGCGTCAACCTTGCTTAGCCATCCCATTCGAAGTATGATGTCTATTCCCTTGGAATCCAGTACTACGAAATTTTCACGAAATTCCCTGCCCACAATCTTGAAACTAACACCAAGGCATTGATACATAGCCTTAATATTTCCCTCAGGCAACCTAACTAGCATGTGGCTTGACATAGAATGCACGGGAATGCCATGTTTTGTGACAAAATAAGCAGAAATAAAGGAATGCGATGCTTCAGAATTAAATAAAATTGATGCAGGGGCTGAGTTGACTAAGAACATACGGAACACAACATCCTGAGCCTCCTGAGCGGTCTCCGCGGCCACATGATTCACACGCCCGTGGACATAGTTCTGCTGACCCTTGTTTTTCTGCGGTGTTTGGTTGTTGTTTTTAGGCTATTGCTGTTGTGGAGTCTGTCTCTGTCCACCGTTGTTGAACTAGCCTAGAGTGTTCTGGGCGTTCCTTTTGGGACAACCATTGGCACAGTGTCCCACCTCACCACATCTGAAGCACGTATTACCACCGGTGGGAGCAGGGGTATTGTTCCTCATAGGTGTTCCAGTAGGGGTGTTCTGGCGATTATGCGGAAAGTTGGGACGCTGCGCTGACTCACCAGCACGCTGTGCTTGCTGTGGCTGGTTCTGTTGGTTGGGGCACTGGTATTGATTCTGCCCGTAGTTGACACCCTATCCTCCACTGTGAAAAGTTGTTCCCTGCGGGGGTGCGAAATGAGGCTGTGAGTTGTTGCTAAACTGCCCTGGTGACTCAAACTTCATCTTCTGCTCACCCATCTCCTTGCGAGCATGCTCCACCATGATGGCATTGTCCACCATCTTCTGGAAGTTTTGAAAAGTATGATACTTGATAGGACCAATCAGACCATCCCTGAAGTGATCCTACTTCTCTACGTCAGCTGCTTCATCTGCGGGAGTATAGCAAGATAGCTGGATGAACTTGTCCCGGTACTCACTCACAGACATGGCTCCCTATTTTTATGCAAGGAACGCTTGCTTCTTGAGCTTCATCAAACCTTTGGGGATGTGTTGCTCCCTGAACTTGTTCCTGAATTCCTGCCACGTGATGGTGTTGGGGGTGTCATGAGCTGCAATGTAAGCATCCCACCAATCTACGGTGGTTCCTTCCAGTCTGCCCGAAGCATAAAGGACCTTCTCCCTGTCAGTGCACTGGACGATGTTCAGCATCTTCTCCACCGTCTTGATCCAATCATCAGCTTGCAGAGGATCAGGTCAGTGAGAAAATGAGAAAGTTTTGTGGCTCATGAATTCCCTGTGCCTGTCTCTAGCTGGCAGTGGTGGAGCTTGGTTCATCTGAGCCTGCATGTTGGCAATAGTGTTCGCCATGTTGATTAGCAGCTGAGTCTTGGCCGCGAGAAACTGCTCCATCCCTGCTGGTGGCGCCTGGTGCTGTTGACTCTGTTGAGGATCAGGGTTGGTATTGTTTCTTATTTCCTGTCATGGCACTGCAGGTTGATCAACTCCTGACCCGGATCCGGTGTTCACCATCTTATCGGTTAGAAAAGTGAGACTCATGAAATTATTCATGGAAAAAAGGATAGGAGTAAGGATAAAATAAAGATAGTAAAGAAAGTCGATAACCCCAAACTTTACTAAACTATCTATCTTTATTATAAACTTGATATAATTGTGGTCATCACTCCACAATTTATCGCAATCATTACAAAGATCCAAATCAAATTGTTCTCACAAAACCAAGCACACAAGCACATTAACTAAATTGAACAAACTATAAAGACTGTTCAAACTAGCGATTACATAAAGACTCTTAACGACACTCCTAACTTATACTTCTAGATTTAGCATCTCTAACGGTAGCGGGTGCGGTAGCCGGGCTCTCCGTAGTGAACACACTTGCGGGGTGGTGACTCTGGCAGGTACTCGATGGACTCATCGCTATCATACTCCGGGGGTAACCCCTGATCTCCCCTCAGCTGAGCTTCCAGTATTGCCGTCTCCCTGATTATCTTCCTCAGCTTCCTCTTGGCCTCCTGGATCTCTGCTCCGGCAGCATCCAAGTCAATGCGGAGAGCAGCGACCAACTCCTGCATGGTGTCCATGAGCAAACTTCCTTCCCCAGGGGGCGGGGCAGGAATCTGCGCACTGGTGGCACCCTTCATGCACCGTGGGAACTGCTAAAACTCAGTGCCCTGGAGCTCATCCCGATAAGCATAGCAGAGATAGTAGAGCGCTCTTCTGGCAGCTTCACTAGTCCCTGCATCCAAAGTCCTCCTGGGCACGTCATCGAAGTGCTTGTAGTACTCCATCCGGCTGCCATACTTCTCATCCGGAATGCTGATCACTTCTGCCACTAACCACTCCTCCTGCTGAGCATTATTGTACAAGCAAGCTTCATATCGTGGCATTAGTGGGAAGCTGATTCTCTGCATGGCCCTCCAGAGAAGTGCTGGGAATGAACCTTCAGCAAAGTCCAAGCGATGTATCTGCTTCTCGTAGTGGGGCTCAGGTGGCGGTGGATCTACTGCATCAGCTAGCTCTGGATCATCATCTGGGTCCTTGTCACCACCATCGGGTGTAGCTGGGTCATCATCACCATCTTCAGCATTGTCTCCTCCGGCGGCACCTGGATCGGCACCGTCTCCTCCTACAGCATCCTCATTGCTGTCGCTTGTGGCGTCAGGGTGGTCCTCAGGTAGCTACATGGGCTCCTCCTTAGTGTCAGTGTCCATCCAGCCTTCTTCATTATAGCCGTAGTAGTCGTCATCGTCGTCTTCGACTATCACGAACTTAGGCAAGTCCTCAAGCTATTCGGGCTCCTCCTGTTCGGGCACTTCCTGAGGATGATGGATCGGATGAGGCGGTCCACGGGTGCTCTTGCGGGCGGTCTGCCTAGTTCTGGCTATCTGTAACAAAAGTGAGGACAACGCAAGATAGAAGATATTTAGAAAATGCTATAGGTGACCTTAAAGTAACAATGAGTTTGGAAAACATCAACACGCTTGAGAGGCAAGTATGAAGTCAAGGATGAGATAATAGTGATATAATCAAGAAATAAGTAATTTTCAAAAGCAAGCAAGCAGAATCTAGGCTACTAAGCAAGATAAGTCTTAAAATTTGACTATTACTAACTAGGCTAACATCCTACAGTCAACACTGCTCTGATACCACTTATGTCACACCCGGTTTTGAAAAGGGAACCGAATGCATCACATATGTGCTCCAGGATCAAGTTCCATACATATGATAGATAATACAAGTCTATATCTGAAATAATGTCATAATTAAAGAGAGTATCATAGTACTTTATTACATGACCGAAAGTCTTAGCCTTAAACGAATAAGTAAATGTTTATAACTAGTCGCGGACTTCAACTTCACAGGGAGATGACTGGGAGACATACGCCTAGTACTCTTCAAAATCTTCAGGGAACTCCAGACAATTATCTTGTTCTGAGCAGCATTGGTTTCAATAAAGCAAGCGTGAGTACACTTATGGTTGATACTCAGCAATTGGAGTAAATTATATGACATGCAAGGCCAAAATCAAAGATAAGCTAACATGGTTTGACTGCGATAAGCATTTTTAGTTGATCAAGTTTTATTTAGCAAGCATTAACTAAATGTAAGTATATACCAACCCTTTTATTAAATAAATAAAAGCGATAAGATAGCAATATTATGAACAAAGAACCTCAATTTAGATCATCTTTAAGTTCAATTATCATGTGAGGGTCCAAGCCGCTCTTAACCGTGAGCACGACTGATATATCAGTTTTCACTCTGTAGAGGTTGTACACTTTATCCACAATTTGTTTTTCCCTTGATGCCCGGGTTTGCAAGACCCTTAAACACTTCCAAGGCGAGTGGCAGAGATTCACTATGAGACCTTCACAAAGATTTTCTAACTTATGACAATCGCTAAGGTTTCAAGTCAAAGCGGTCATAATTCTCCCTAATGAGGTAGTGCCTTAGCCAATGACCACATATCATAAAGCCTCAAGAGGACCGAGCTATACCCCGACGATGCAACCCCTCTTGCCCTTTCGGTAAGATTATCACCAGCTAAAGTTTCTAATTAATTAGCCAAGATTAGAGCCATGTAGTATTGTGGTTGCGCTATTTTAATGGGTGGTTCTCCATATTCCAATTAATTCAATGATCTTAATTATCACCATAAAAGTATTCCAGAACATGAGTAAACAAGTATAGCATGATTTTCAGGTTATCCAACCAAAGTCTAAGTAATAGCAACAAGCATAGCTACAACATAAATATAATAACCAAGGTTTAATCAAGGAAGTTCAAAACAAACTAGGCATATCCTTAGTTTGGGATCCATCATATTCTAGACACATGCATATATATAAAGTAAATGTGTGTATTTATAAAATTATTGGGACAGGAGTATGATCAAGGACCACTTGCCTTCATCAAAGAACTACTGCTGCTCGGGAACGTCTATCCTAACACACAAGTACATACAAACAAATAAATACAATAAATAAGAAATAGAACACCAAACAATATAAATAGAGTAAAACAACATTACAAAGCTACTGTATATGTCTCAAGGGTCGCGTGAGCATGAGAATCGATGAAAATGGAGTTAAAACAAAGAAGTTATGGCTAAAACATGATTCTAGGGGCCTATTTGTAGAAGATTTAAAACTAGAAGGGCTCTGAACAAAGAAACCAAGGGCTAGAACATAATTAAACCTTAGATCTAGGGTTTAGATTGCAAAACAGAGGGGCTAGGGATGGTGGGTTCTATTTTAGAAAAAGGACAGGGGTCTAAATAGAATAAAAAGGATCTATTCGTGAATACTTTTGAACTGCCGTGGACTACGGGTTGATTACGATAGAACTCAGGGGCTAAAGTGCAAAATACCATAGGGTTGACCGTTATCGGTTAATTGACTACGGTCTAGATCTAATCTAGACCATCGGATCTGGATCGGAAGGCGTGGGACGGCTGGACGCCGACGACGACGTCTTGCAGCGGCGGGTGGCGGCGGGCTTGCCGGAGATTCACGTTTACACGATTCTGGCCGCTATTTCGACTCGGGTTTGGTCGGGGAGAAAGAGATCGAGGAGGCGAACGCATCTAGGGGGTTAAGACGAGACGCCGGGGGCTGGGGAAGGCGAATGGCGGCGAGGCACGGCCGCAGAGTTCCGGCGAGCAAACGTGCGTGCGGGAATGAGAAAAACAGAGGGGAAAAGGGCCAGTGAGGATCCTGACCCCAAGGCGGAGCTCCAGCAGCAGCAGCGGAGCGGCGAGGCGGCGGCTGTGACGGCGATCGAGATGCGGCGGCAATGGCAGCGGTGGCTGTCAAACCCAGGGCCACGGGGCTGTGCACATAACGTAGTTTAAACAGGGTTAAGAGATAAAGCCTGTCTTATCTCTTATTTAAGTTGTTTTCTACTTGTTTGAGTAGGAGATAAAGCTAGTCGAAACAGAAGGAATCTACTCAAGATATATTCTGGTATGATTCCTTGGCTAGTGTCGGTTAGGATTTATGTAACCCTGACCTCCCGGATATATAAGGGGGGCAGGGACCCCCTCAAAATAGATCATTCTACACCCAAGGGAATACAAACTACCATACAGGACGTAGGGTATTACTCACCTCGCGGCCCGAACCTGTCTAAATCTTGTGTTCCTTGCACCTTCGAGTTCTTGATCTCGGCGTCTCCTCACCTAAATTTACCACCGTGGGTATACCCTTCGGTGGGCAGCCGGTAAAACACCGACAGCTGGCGCGCCAGGTAGGGGAGCGCGTCGAAGATCCACCGGCAAACTCGATGGCATCTTTCTAGTTCACCAGGTCAGTTCCCTCTCAGGGCACGACATTTGTTTTTGGCTCGTGGGTCTACATCGCTGATGGTGCGGGCAGTTTCCGTCGATTCCTCGTCGACATGAAGCCGAAAACTCCCGCGGCGGGTCCCCGCGGTGACCTTGACAAGCTCATTGATGATCTCGATGACTTGTCAATCCATGCATCCGCTGCAAGGATCGAGGTGGAGTCTGCTTCCGGCGCTGCAGCAACTTTCCTTGGGTTGGACTCGTTCCAATCTAAGGACTCGTGTAGCCGATCGCGACTCAGTCTACGCAATTTGGCCACTGATCTCCAAGAGGCCGACATCTTGGATTCTCTGCTCCAACTTGGAGGGCCCCCCAAAGACACCGCACGTCGGGGGGCTTCGGGTTGTCTTGTTTCCGGCGACCTGATGATCACCTCCACCCTGGAAGGGCGTCTCGTGCATTGGAAGGGCATGAAACCTTCTGATCTACTCGAGGCTGAGGATTGACTTGTGGCCCACCTCGAGCCTCTGCCTTTTCAGAAGGGCAGGCCATTAGCCACCGTGGTGGAGGAGTCGACCGAATTAGTCGATGAGAGCTCTGAGGAGCTCATTTCACGCCAGGTGCTGATGGCGGAAGAAGGCGAGGACAATGGCGACTTGCGCATCGTCAAATTTGATGTGGTCTCTGAAGATGAAGCCACAGCCAACGCCGGCGATGAAAATGACACCGATCGTGAGGCACGGAGAACCTGGAACAGGGCTTGCGCAGCTCGCCGATGGAGGGTCAATGAGCGCATGCAGTCCATGCATCGCGAGCTTGACGCCGAATTCGCTGGCCAACATCGCCAGGGTCACGGCCATACTCGAGCACAATAATGATCCTAACGTGCGTCAAGCACTTCGTTACACACAGAGGGCCTGGATCCAGCTGGATCAGCAAAACCCGGCGTCTACCGTCAGGGAGGAGCGCGTGGGCGAGAGCCGAAGCTAGGCTCACAGTCGAATGGCAGGCGGTCATCCTCGACCTTAGCACAGCAACAACGATAATGCTCGCGGGAGTCAGGCCCCTGGCGAGAGGTAGCTGCCACCTCCAGGGGGTAACCCACGACAGGCCAATCACCGGCCTCCTCCAGAAGACCTGCGCCAGCACATCAATGAAGGCCGCGATGCGTGGTTCGTGATCGATTCCAGGCGCAAAGTGCACGAAGAAGTGGAGACAGAAGGTACTGATTGCAGCGACCGTTTCCCAGCTTTCTCCGCATGGTTCAGCAGCTACAAGTACCCAGAGGGCTTCAAGCCGATCGGCATCACCAAGTATGATGGTAAGCAAGCTCCTCAGCAATGGCTACGTTGCTACTCCACTGCCATTGAAGTTGCAGGAGGCTCCAACATCACCAAGGTCGTCTACTTCCCGATGGCCTTGGACCCTGCGCTGCTCACATGGTTGGAGAGCCTCAGCAACAACTCGATCGACTCCTGGGAGCGGCTCAAGAAGATCTTCATCGACAACTTCTAGGGGGCGATCGCTCGTGCAGGTACTCGTCACGATCTTGCTCAGTGTAAATAGGAACGTAACAAGCTCCTACGGTCCTATACACGCTGCTTCTTCGATGTCCGCGCCACCATTGCTAATATCTCGAAGGAGGACATCATCGACCACTTCTACAATAGCATCACCGACCCAGGCATCTACAGGGACTTTGGGCGGAACAGGCCGAAGACTGGTGCGGGGCTTCGTGACATGATGCATGACTGGTCTGAGCAGGAAGAGAAGATGCGGGAGTGGTTCCCGAGGCACAATGATAGCAATCTGAGGCGTCCTCATGACAACCGCAACGACAAGAGCCAGCGAGACTATTCAGGTCCATCCCGAAAACGCAACCCAGATGATCTCATCGCAGCTGTGGATCGTCCCTCGCGAGGCAAGAAGTCGATGACATAGGAGGAGTTCAAGAAGCTCCTGTAGAAGAAATACCCATGGCATCCAGGTGCCAATCATGCGGCAATCGATTGTTACCACCTCTGGAGGACATTCAGCAATTCCGGTGGTGGCAAGAAGAACAAGAAGCTAGTGGACAAAGAACCCAAAGATGATGACCAAGGGGACCAAGGGCACAACACGAAGTTCCAGGATGCTTCAAAGACTGTCAACGTCATCTTCGGGGGAGATGGAGACTTCGGTTCCACAAGGGAACAAAAACTACTTCTCCGGAAGATCATGTCCGTCGAGCTGGCGGCACCACGACCACTCCGCTGGTCGGAGGTGCCCATCTCGTTCTCCCGCAATGATCAGTGGACAAGCTTTTCAGAGCCCGGTAAGTTCACCCTGGTCCTGGACCCGGTGGTGGCAGAAGTCAGGCTCACCAAGGTGCTCATCGACGGTGGGAGTGGCCTCAACCTCATCTTCGCTAGCACTTTGAGAAAGATGGGTCTTGACTTCACGGACATGCTGGTTCCAAGCAAGTCTCCTTTCTATGGCATTGTCTCAGGTAATGCGACGCACCCACTTGGCACGGTGGTTCTTCTAGTCACTTTCGGCATGAGGGAGAACTACCGCACCGAGTTCATTAAATTCGAAGTTGCTAACTTCGAATCTTCTTATCATGCTATACTGGGTCATCCGGCACTTGCCAAATTCATGGCAGTGCCGCATTATGTTTATCTGCTTCTTAAGATGCCAGGACAAAGTGGGGTACTCACTCTTTGAGGCGACTTGAAGAAGTCATATGATTGCAACGAGGAGGCGATCCAATATGCTTCAACTACACGTGTGCCAGATGCTTCAGGGGAAGTACTCGCGGCCGCGCAGCAGCTCTCCCAAGCCGGGCTGGAGATCCCTTCAAGAAAGGCTAGCATGTCGAGGATCCAGTCGACTGGTGACGTGGCCCTCAAGTCAATCCAGCTCAAGGAGGGTGACTCATCTAAGAGCGCCGTCATCAGCGCGGGCTTAGGTGAGAAATAGGAACTCGCACTCGTCAGTTTCCTTCAGGCTAACCGAGACATATTCGCGTAGAAACCAGCAGATATGCCAGGGGTGCCCAGGGAACTGATCGAGCATAGTCTGAATGTACACCGACAGGCTGTGCCCAAAAAGCAACGCCTTTGAAGATTTGCTCACGACAAGCGTGAGGCAATTAAACGGGAAATAGCTAAACTCCTCGCGGCTGGCTTCATTGAAGAAGTGATTCATCCAGAGTGGGTAGCTAATCCCATCCTTGTAAGGAAAAAGAATAATGAATGGAGAATGTGTGTTGACTACACCGATCTCAACAAGCATTGCCCAAAGGATCACTTCGGGCTACCGCGCATTGATCAAGTCGTCAACTCGATGGCGGGTTGTGTACTCCTTTGTTTCCTTGATTGTTATTCAAGATATCACCAGATTGCGCTCAAGGAGGAGGATCAAATCAAGATCGTGTTTATCACTCCATTCGGAATTTACGCCTACAAAACTATGTCTTTCGGTTTGAAAAATGCTGGACCAACCTATTAGCGCGCCATTCAGATGTGCTTCGCCGATCAGTTGCATCGGAACGTTGAAGCCTACGTGGATGATGTGGTCATCAAGACCATGAATCCCGATGGCCTGATTGCAGACTTGGAAGAGACGTTCAGCAGCCTACGCAGGTTTCGGTGGAAGCTCAACCCAACTAAATGCATTTTCAGAGTACCATCAAGGAAATTGCTCGGGTTCATTGTCAGCAACCGGGGAATTGAAGCAAACCCTATGAAGTTTCGGCCATCACTGATATGGGGGCTCCGGCCACAATCAAAGATGTGCAGAAGCTAACAGGATGTATGGTAGCCCTGAACAGGTTCATCTCCCGGCTCGGGGAGAGAGGACTACCCTTCTTCAAGCTCCTAAAGCGCCAAAACAAGTTCTAGTGGATAGAGGAGGCTGAGCGAGCATTGCAAGATCTGAAGCATCACCTTCAGTCTCCTCCAGTCCTTACAGCACCATTGCCGGGAGAAGATCTACTACTCTACATTGTGGCAACAACTCATGTTGTCAGCAGTGCTATTGTAGTCGAGCAAGGCGAGGAAGGCCATGCATTTGGAGTGCAGAGGCCTGTATATTTTGTCAGCGAGGTACTCTCCGAATTCAAGGTACGATACCCGACAGTTCAGAAACTTTTATATGCAATTCTAATTACATCAAGAAAGTTGCGCCATTACTTTGACGAGTACAAGATCACTGTGATTACGGATTTTCCGCTGGCGGATATTCTCCATAATCAAGATGCCACGTGGCGTATATTAAAGTGGGCAGTGGAACTGGGGGCTTTGTCTATCGACTTCAAGCCACGCACTGCAATCAAGTCTCAAGCTCTAGTCGATTTTATGGCTGAATGGAGGGAGAATCAAATCCCAACTCCAGTCGACAAGCCAGAGCACTGGACCATGTACTTTGATGGGTCTCTTAAGCTCGATGGCAGTGGTGCTGGAGTTCTATTTATTTCTCCAAGAGGTGAACAATTGAAGTATGTCATCCAGATCCTTTGGGAGGTATCCAATAATGAAGCCGAGTATGAAGCACTCCTTCACAAGATCTGTTTGGCGATATCACTAGGCATTAAGCGACTTCTTGTATATGGTGATTCACTTCTAGTCGTTCAGCAAGTCAACAAAGAGTGGGACTGCAACAAGGAGACGATGGACGCTTATGTACAAGAAGTGCGCAAGCTGGAAAACAAGTTTTCTGGCTTGGAGGTTCATCATGTGGTACGGGAGCATAATGTTGGCGCGGATATACTATCTAAGCTGGGGTCTACTCGTGCACAGGTTCCAACGGGAGTCTTTGTCCAGGAGTTAAAATAGCCATCCATCAGGTCCTCACCTCAGGTAACCACCGATGCGGGCCCTCAACAACCTGATCGGGAGGTTATGATGCTTGGTGAGGACTGGAGAGAGGCTTATATCGATTTCATCCGGGATCAAAGACTACCGGCGGGGATGGACGCAAGAAGCGCAGAGGCAGCTCGTGTCATGCGCAGAAGTAAGGGGTTCGTCCTAGTCACAGCAAGCTTTACCGGCATAGTGCACGTTCAGGCGTTCTCATAAAGTGCGTCATGAAAGAAGACGGCTACGACATACTGCAGGAGATACGTGAGGGAGTTTGCGGCAACCACGCAGCCTCAAGAATGCTGGTGGGAAAGCATACAGAGCTGGTTTCTGGTGGCCCATTGCAGTGTCCAATGCTGAGGACCTTGTGCGGAGATGCCAAAACTGCCAATTCTTTGGCAAGCAATCTCACGTCCCAGCTCACAGCCTCATCACCATACCGCCATCTTGGCCATTTGCTTGTTGGAGCATTGATATGATTGGGCCCTTCACAACGGCGCCAAGCGGTCTCACCCATGTATTGGTGGCTATCGACAAGTTTACCAAGTGGATCGAGTACAAGCCGATAGCCAAGCTCACACCAGATCGAGTTGTTGATTTCATCTCCGATATCTTTCATCACTTCGGCTTCCCGAATACCATCATCATGGACTTGGGATCAAACTTCACGGCCAACCAGTTCTGGGAGTTCTGTGAAAATACGTGCATCGAGATCAAGTATGTCTCTGTTGCACACCCAAGCGCCAATGGTCAAGTCGAAAGGGCGAACGGCATGATAATCGATGGCCTCAAGAAATGACTCTATGACGAAAACAGCAAGAAAGGAGGAAAGTGGATACACGAATTGCCACATGTCGCTTGGGGGCTCTGGACTCAGCCGTCCAAAGCCACAGGACAAACACTGCAGCTATCTTGCCGGCCGACATCATGTGGAAATCCCCAAGGGTTGAAATATACAATAAAGGCAAGGCGGACGAAGCGAGGCAGTTAGAGCTCGGTTCTGTCAAAGAGGCTCGCTGCACCGCTCTTGTTCAGTCAGCTCGATACCTGCAGGGGATCCGGCGATATCACGATCGCAACATAAGGGAACGATCGTTCAATATAGGCGATCTGGTTCTACGCCGCATCCAAGACGAGTCCGGCTTACAAAAGCTCAACTCAAGGTGGGAAGGTACGTTTGTCGTCAAGCAAGTTACAAGACCGGGGTCGTATCGACTACAATACCCCGAGGGCCATGATGTCCTGAATTCCTGGAACATTCAGAACCTACGTAAGTTCTACCCATGAGGAACGCGTGGATAGCTGTTCTCCGGACGCCTAGGCGGCCTTTTTCTTCTGAACCAATTTGGAGGCTACGTGCCACAAAATTCGGAATGTAAATTTTTTTGTTAACAGACGGAAGCTCCGGCCACGTTCATGTTTTATAAATCGACTTCTTGTCATGAGTTGGGATGGAGGCTGCGGCCACATTCATGTTGAAAGGATCGATGGACCAAGAGGGCGGGGGTGAATTGGGCCTTTTTCAATTTCTAAAACAAGGTAAAGCAACCTTAACCTATGCAAAGCTAGAAAGACACCAATTCACCAACCGGGTAACTAAACTACCTACGCAAGCTAGGATAGATAAAAAGAGGTAAAGCCTAGCAAGGTAGAGCTAACTAGTGATCCCTAAATCAAGCACATGAATGAATTGCATGAAAGATAATGCTTGAATAAGTAAAAAGGGACAAGAGACAACCGGATTTTTTCCCGTGGTATCGATGTGTTGGCACACACCCCTAATCCACGTTGTGACACTCACAAAGAGTATTGTCACCTCCCAAGTCACCAAGACGAGGGCGCTCACTAAGAGTCTCCGTTCACCATCCCGGTGTGGTGGAGATCAAGCCACGTACAATCTTCTTCTCCGGGCTCCCACAATCCTTGGCAAGCTCCGCGAGAATCACCTCGATCACCAAGATCGCCTAGGTGATGCCAATCACCAAGAGTAACAAGCTAAGGCCTTCACTTGAGCAATAACCGATCACCAAGAACGGATGCACACATGCTTCTCTCTACTCAAGTCCTTAATCTTGCTTCTTGAATGATTGAATGAACAAGTATATAAAATGATGAAGCTCAAAGTGGCTCTTGACTATAGTATGAGTGTTTGGATGTTGCCTGGTGTCAAGAGTAGTAAAATGACCCATTGGAGGGGTATATATAGGCAGCTCACACGAATAGAGCCGTTGGAGAAAAGCTGCCAGAAAACTGCGTAGCGCCGGTTAATCCGACGTCCCTCCAATAGTCATCGTCGGTTTAACCGGTGAATGTAAACTACCCCTTCTGAAAACTAGCCGTTACAGCTTGGGCAGATTAACCGTCGTATCATCGGTTTAACCGGTGAGTGTAGTCATCCATTGATCAACTGGAAAACCACGTCTCTGGACAACTGCACCGACGTCCAATTTCAAATATCATCGGTTTAACCGGTGTATTGACTTGTTCAGACTCTGCTGACCTCGTTTAACCGACGTATAGAAAGGTTGAGGCGTCGGTTAAACCGGTGTTAAGGGTTTTTCCTGATTTTGCCTTTTCTGATTTGAGTCTTGAATGAAATCCAAATATTCTTGAGATATAAGTTGAGAACCACTTATTTGAGCTTCTAGAAACCTGAGTGACCATTGTGTGCATCCATTTTCAAATGACCATGTCCATGCTCAAGTTACTAAGCCTAAACCCCTCTTAATAGTGCGATCACTACAAAACTATAAAACCTATACTAACCTAAGCGTCCTTCTCAACCTTATGACACTTAGGACTAGAAGGATCCTTAGTCTTGACATATTATTAAGTTGAATGTCGAGATCGCCTTTTTGAATAATGAAAATTAGGGGCCTCTTTTGACATATAACCAAATGAGCGATAATGATCTATAAAGCTGCACAAACTTATTAGTCACAATAATGGTTGTCATTAATCACCGAAACATACCTTGAGGGCCTAGATGCTTACAATCTCCCCCTTTTTGGTGATTGATGACAACATAAACATAAATAACAAGAGAGCAAGAAAGATAAGGCAAGGATAGTCACAAGCAAACTCGGGAAAAGAGAATCAAAGAACTCAGCGGCTCAAACGAAATCCATAGATATGTCTCAAAAACTCAACATGCTCAAATGACAAATGTACATATCCATGAACTAATACCAAATATGATACAATATGAAACAACAAAGTCCTGATCACGAGCTCTCTCTAATGCTACCCTCCCCCTGACTCTCACTCCCTCTCCCCCTTTGGCATCAAAGCACAAAAAGGAGCGAGCTACGGATCCAGCTGACGAGGTACTGCAAGGAAGCGATCCGGGTCATCGTCGTCGTCGTCGGACGGTGGATCCTCAGTGACGGACGGTAGCTGCTGATCTGAAGTGCCTGCTGGCGCTGAGCTGACTGGAGGAGTAGCGGTCGTTGAGGCTCTGGTGCTAGCACTGCCGGGAAGAGGATCCGTGGAAGTAGTAGCCGGCTCAGCAGAAGATGTGTCAACATCTGAAGTAGTAAGAGCTGATGCTGCCGGCTGTGATGACTGCTAAGCAAGGAAACCTCTCCGCCTCCCCCTGAAGGTAGTGGCTGTGGTACGACAGGGAGGCCGACTGACTGCACAACTGGAGGTGACTCCTGGAAGAGTGAAGTCGCTGGCAGTGGAGAGAAGGATGGACGACCTGCAGACCCGAGTAGTGCGGACAACGAAAACATGATCTCCGGGGGTCGCGGAAGAAGCTGGAGCAGTAGAGGCTGGAGCTGGTGTGACTGCAAGTGGAGGTGCTCCAACGCTCTGAAGGCCTGGCTGACCCGGCTGCTGCGGGGCGAGTCCGGTGTGAGAGTATAGCTGTGAGATCATTCCGAACATCGCCATCATGCCCTGCTGCATCTGCTGAAACTGAGCGTCTGTCCTCTGAGATACTCTGTCAATGAGGCCGACAAAACGCTCCTCTGTGGCAGCTCGCTCTCAGGCGGCCTCTCTCTGTATCGCGGCAAGCTGGGCCTCATGGGCTCTCCTGGCCTCCTCCTGTGCGCGACGGTCCTCTCTCTGCTGTGTGACCAGCTGCTGCAGAAGTGCGGTGAGCTCAGACGGCTGAGACACCTGTGACTCAGAAACTGTAGCGGCAACAGCTGTCACTGGAGTTGGCTCTCCGGATCCCCCTGCCTCATGATCATGACTGGCTGGGGCTGGCGCAGGGAAGTACTCCTCATCCTCGGAGGAGTCTGACTCAAGATCAGACCAGTGAATCTCATCCTCTCCTCCTGGAAGCTGTGCCTCAGCGGCTAGCAATGCCTCATCCTCCTGGGCCACTCGGGCCTGTACCTCGGGTGCCAACTGTGCCATAGCAGCTCGATCGGCCTGTCTGCCTCTCCTCCTGTCTGAGGGTGCTGTCGGACGGTAGACTGGAAACCATGGAACCTCGTCCTGTCTGTAAACCGCACTGACGGGGGACTCAGCTGGCACAATCATAGAACAAATGAAGCTGATCCAGTGAGCATATGGAAACTGACGCACGACACCCATCCCGTCAGTGATGACATCCTCAATCTCAGCCAAAATGAAGTCAACAACGTCGAACGGCTCGTGAGTAAGGATGTGAAGAAGCAGTAGCTGCTGCAGACCTGTGAACCCCTCTGGATAGCCACTCCTCGGGAGCAAAGTCCTCCGAAGTGCCATGTGAACAGCGTAAGCCTCTGGGGTCAGCAGGCTAGGGACTCTGGCGTAGGAGGCCGGGAAGGGCTGGCGGAAGCACTGAGAGATCGCCTCGTGTGAAGGTGCAATCCCGCCAATCATAGCCCTGCATGGTGGATCTGCATCACCGTAGACCATCTCGTGCAGAGAGACGTCAACCAAGTCAACTCCAAGAATCCCTGCAAGTGTCGCTCTGGACAAACCAAAGACCTGGCCTCCAAACATGAAATGTACAGCTCTGCGCTCTGGGGCTATCCAAGCTGTGGCATAGAAAACCCTGACCCAGTCCTCGATATATCTGTTCCTCTCAATCGAAAGCAACTTGGGCAGTCCCCTGAAATGAGCAAAGTGCTCCCTGACATCTGCTCCCCCTGCGGCTGTCCTCAGTGAAACCCAGTCAAGTACCCTGTGCGGGAAGATCCTGTGGCCCCGCCTCTGGTAGGTCTCGTAGAAACTGGCCTGAAGAAGTGTCCAGAATCTATGATCGACCCTGCTGTCACGTGTCACGGGGAACCACTCCTCCTCCTGTACACTCCACCTGAGCCTCTTGACCTTCACCGCATTGGCCTTGGTCAAGTTCTGGAGCAGCACACCTGGCTCCAGACGCACGACAGTGTCCATCCGGAACACTACGCGCTCGGCCGCTAGGGCCTCGGCTCGACGAGCTGCTGCTGCTGCTGCGGTGGACCTGCGAGGCTCCTGTGGCTGGTGACCTCCTCGCGTCCTCGGTCCGGTGCGACGCTCGGTTGCTGGCGAAGCGTCGCCTGCGAGGGACGTCTGCCGGGTGCGGCCAGAACGTCGTAGAGCTGGTGACTGAGTGCCCTGCCCCTGTGACTGCTCGGACTCCGCTGTCTCTGTATCTGAATCCGACTCTGCAGCTGAAGGTGACTCATCTGACTCTGCTGCTGCTGCTATCGTGGCTCTGGTGGCCCTGGCACCTCTGACTCGGCCCATGCCTCTGCCTCTGCCTCTGCCCCTGGCTGGCGTGTCCCTGATGGCGAACGGACGAGCACGGCCTGATGCCTGCTCCTCGGTGGCCTTAGCCACCATCTCGGCCCTCTCGGCCTCTCTCGCTGCGCGAGTCCGCTTGCGAGCGGGCTCCTCGACCACGATCTCCTCACCCTTCCTCTTGTCACGACCCATCTCGATCACCTGACAGTGACAAGAATGCGGCGCTGCGAACTAGGGCTAGCGAAAGGGAGCGCGGCGTGAATGCGTGAGAATGGTGCAATGCACGTGTGCGGTGGCACGGTGGAGGTGCAGTGTAGTGGTTACGCACGGGCGCAGGCGGCGGCGGCGGCGGCTACGTGAAAAACGATGACGGCGGCGGCGTGGAAGGCGGTGACTGTGGCGTCGGGCGACTGAAGGTGAACGAGCAACGCAATGTGGGAGAAACAGTGCGGGCGCAAGCGGCGGCGGCGCGGAAAGCGGTGGCGGTGGCGCGATGGGCGGCGCAAAAATGCAGCTGCGCGCGGGCGTCGCAGGGCGAGGTCGGCGGCACGGCGGTGGTGGTGAGCAGGTGGCGGACGTCGACACGCACGGGCGGCGAGCGGGCGGCGCACGGCGGTGGTGTGTAGGAGACGGCGAAGGCGAGGGGTCAAGCGGGTAACGAAAGCGAGTGAGGGGTTGAGAGCGGTCAAGAGAGTAATATGACATGTGGACCCCGCAGATTTTCTTATCGCCGGTTGATCCGACGCTTAGGTTTTGAACGCCGGTTGATTGCGTCGGTGTAGTTTACCAGGAACCCTGCCAAATCTGTATCTGTACGCCGGTTGCACCGATGTTTCCACAAATGAACTCGTCGGTTGAACGATGCAAATAACAGTTGATTTTCAAGTCAAATTTGTGATCTGTTCACCGGTTGATCCGATGCTGCAAACTTTGTATACACCGGTTGAACGCTTGAAATGTCTGAGCTGAACCTGAAACTTAGTAACGCCGGTTAAAACGATGGGTGTAGATCCATTGAATGTCGGTTTAACCGGTGAACCCAAAAACACTCTCTCAGCTCTCTCTTCTATGCTAAGTCCAATGAACTTATAAAATTCAAATAAACTCAAGTTAATGGACTTGCATAGGCGACTTTACCCCTCAAAATAAATAAGATAGCTTGCTAGCTTAAATAATTTTTCTTTTCAAAATCAAGGAGAAGTCGCAAGAGTGACAAAGCGCCAAATTAAAATGTATGAGCTATGTCGTAGGAATATTGAAGCAAGAAAGCTTCAAACTCACCATGACATTGCTCACTAGGCAATAACGCACCTAACACTTTACTCTTTTCACTTCTCATGAATTAAGATCTTGCACATAAAACAAGTCTCATTTTCATCAAGTGATCTCCTTTGTGACCCTTACGCATGCAATGATAATGCAAGCTACAACCACATGCAAAGGAAAGGTAAACATGAAGTGCACATCTATATGACAAGAAATGCATAGCGAGAATTTAAGTTCTACTTGTCAAGTTTGATCCCATGGAAAGCTTCATCATGATGAGCCTTTCTACAAGCCTAGAAGAAAACAAGTGGACCACCACCTCTAGCTAAACCCTTGCTCATTACTATCTTACCATGGTTAGACAAGTGTCCTATATGTATGCATTTTTCTATATGACATGGCAAATTACATGACGTTTGCCGCATCTAACACATTAAGCTCATTTCTTAGCTTAACAAAGGTACTCTCATCTAAAGGTTTTGTGAAAATATCCGCCAATTGCTCCTCAGATCTCACACCTTGAAGGGAAATGTCCCCCTTAGCTTCGTGATCACGCAAGAAGTGATGGCGAATATCAATGTGCTTTGTGTGAGAGTGTTGAACCGGATTCTTGGCAATTTTTACGGCACTTTCATTGTCACAAAGGAGTGGTATCCTGTCTAGTTTCACACCATAGTCCAAAAGGGTTTGCTTCATATATAGAATTTGGGCACAACATGCACCGGCTGCTATATATTCTGCTTCCGCGGTGGACAAAGCCACGGAATTTTGCTTCTTACTCGACCAAGAAACTAGAGAACGCCCAAGCAAGTGGCAACCCCCGGAAGTACTCTTGCGATCCACACGGCTTCCGGCAAAGTCCGAATCCGAGTATCCCAAGAGATCTAAGCTAGCGCCTTTGGGGTACCACAAGCCTATGCTAGGAGTGTGCTTGAGATACCGAAGGATTCTATTCACAGCCGAAAGGTGTGATTCCTTAGGGTTAGCTTGAAAACGGGCACACAAGCACACACTAAACATTATATCGGGCCTAGATGCGGTAAGGTAAAGCAAAGACCCTATCATAGAACGATAGAGGGATTGATCAACTGGTTTACCGTCCACATCCAAGTCGAGATGCCCATTTGTAGCCATAGGTGTCTTAATTGGCTTGCATTCATCCATCTTGAACTTCTTCAAGATATCTTTAGTATATTTTTCTTGATAGATGAATGTCCCTTCCTTCATTTGTTTGACTTGAAAACCAAGGAAGAAAGTCAATTCGCCAATCATGGACATCTCGAATTCGCTAGACATCATGGTAGCAAACTCATGGCTTAGTAAATAATTAGTTGAGCCAAAGATAATATCGTCAACATAAATTTGACAAATGAAAAGATCCCCGTTGACGTCATTTGTGAACAAAGTGGTGTCCACCCTCCCGATCTTGAAGCCTTGCATGAATAGGAAGTCACGAAGCCTCTCATACCAAGCCCTTGGAGCTTGTTTGAGTCCATAGAGTGCCTTGTGCAACCTATAAACATGGTTAGGATTCCTCGGATCTTCAAACCCGGGAGGTTGCTCAAAATAAACAAGTTCGTTAATAAAGCCATTTAAGAAAGCACTTTTCACATCCATTTGATATAACTTAATATTATGATGTGAAGAGTAAGCAAGAAGGATGCGGATAGCTTCAAGTCTTGCGACCGGAGCAAAAGTTTCACCAAAATCCAAACCTTCGACTTGAGAAAACCCTTTTGCCACAAGTCTTGCTTTGTTGCGCACCACCACCCCATGTTCATCTTGCTTGTTTCGGAAGACCCACTTTGTGCCGATGATGTTCTTGTCTTTCGGAGGAGCTTCGAGGACCCAAACTTCATTGCGGGTGAAATTGTTCAATTCTTCTTGCATGGCCATCACCCAATCCGAGTCCTCAAGTGCTTCCTCTATGCTAGTAGGTTCAATACAAGAAACAAACGAGTGATGTTCGCAAAATGAAGCATGCTTAGAGCGAGTTTTTACTCCTTTGGAAGGACTACCAATGATTTGACCAATTGGATGATCCTTGGAGATGCGACCATGCTTCACTAGCGGTATTTGCGTGGATGCTTGTTGGGGTGGATCATGGGTGACTTGTGCTTGTGGTGGAACATTTTGCTCTTCTTGTTCTTGGACTTGGGGTGTTGGCGTTGACACATTTTCTTGAAGTGGTGGATCAACTTTATCTTGATCTTCATCCACTTTGGGTGCCGTGGAGGTGTTTGGTAAAGATGAGGAAGTTCCTCCCCCTTGATCATTGTCTTCATGCACCTCCTCCGGCTTGATATCTCCAATGGACATCTTCTTTAAGGCTTCTTCAATCTCTTCATCCCCTACATTTTCATAGCCAACAACCTCCTCTTAGGAGCCATTAGATTCATCAAACTCCACATCACATGTTTCTTCAACTAACCCGGAGGTTTGATTGAATACTCTATATGCTTTGGAGTTTGATGCATAACCAAGAAAGAAACCTTCATCACATCTACTTTCAAACTTACCGAGCCTTTTCTTCTTATAGATGAAACATTTGCAACCAAAGACTTGAAAGTATGATATATTTGGTTTCCTCCCGGTGATGAGCTCATATGGAGTTTTCTTGAGGAGTCGGTGAGGATACACTCGGTTGGATGCATGACACGCCGTGTTGTTTGCTTCCGCCCAAAACTTCTCGGACGTGCCATAATCATCCAACATTGCTCTTGCAAGGGTGATGAGTGTCTTGTTCTTTCTTTCCACCACTCCATTTTGTTGAGGCGTGTAGGTGGCGGAAAACTCATGTTTGACTCCTTCTTCATCGCACCATTCTTCAATCTTCATATTTTTGAACTCGGTGCCGTTGTCACTCCGGATCTTCACGATTGGGGAATTGTATTCCCTTTGAGCTTTTCTTGCAAATGTCTTGAAGATTTCCGGAGTTTCACCCTTATCACCTAGAAACATGACCCAAGTGTAGCGTGAAAAATCATCAACAATTACTAGGCAATAGAGATTACCACCAATGCTCTTGTATGAAGTTGGACCAAAGAGATCCATGTGTAGTAGCTCGAGCGGCTTGGAGGTAGACAACATCGTCTTGATAGGATGATGTGTTGCAACTTGCTTCCCGGCTTGACTTGCTTTGCATAGCTTATTCTTGTCAAAAGTGACGTCCTTTATGCCGGTGATCATCCCTCTCTTGTGGGCTTTCTTGAGGTTGCTCATGCCAATATGAGCAATTCTTCTATGCCAAAGCCACCCAAGAGACGACTTGGTGAAGAGGCAAGTCATGGTGCTTGTTTGCTTTGAAGAGAAATCCACCAAATAGATATTGCCATGCCTAAACCCCGTGAATACCAATGACTTGTCTTTTTCATGAGTCACTACAACACCATTCTTGTCAAAGGCACACGTTAGTCCAAGATCACATAATTGAGCAATAGAAATAAGATTAAAACTAAGTGCTTCTACAAACAAGACATTTGAAATAGATAAATCTTTTGAAATTGCAATTCTACCCAAACCTAAGACTTTCCCCCTTGAGTTATCACCATAAGTGACATGTTCATGATCGCCGGGGTCTTCAAGAGAGGTGAACATGCTATCATTGCCGGTCATGTGTTGAGAGCAACCGCTATCAAGTACCCAATATTTTCCACCGGCTTTGTAGTTCACCTACACACATGAGAATTCATTTTTGAGTTTTAGGAACCCAAACAAGCTTTGGGCCTTGCACATGTGTGACAAGAGCTTTTGGGACCCAAAGTTGCTTGGGGAGCTTCTTCTTCGACTCCTTAGCAATTTTGCCAATGAACTTGGCCTTCACCTTGCCCTTCACTTTACTCAAGAGAAAATGGTTATTTTGAAACATTGATGAGTAATTCTTGGGTAATTTAGGAAGAGGACGTGATGGCAAAGTGCACTCTCTAGTGTGGTGCCCGGTGACTTGGCAATGTTGGCAATATGAACCCACTTCCTTGATGAAGCTTGTCTTGATCTCCGGAGAAGGAGTTGTAGCCAAGTTTGGCTCCGGAAATGAACCAAGACCTCTCTTGCCATAGTCACGGGCATTGTTGAAGAGAATCTCCTTGTGGATGTATTCTCCTCTTGAGATTTTCTCCACACTACTCTTGAGGCTTGCCACTTGATCCATCAATTCCTTTTCCCTAGAAGGAGCAAGCTTGGGCACAACATTAGTGGCATATGCATCAATGAGTAGGTCATCACATGAAGTAGAAGCATTGACCTTTTCATGAGCAACTTTCTCAAGACTTGGGTCAATAACTTCATAAGCAAATTCAAGTTCTTGATACTTGTGAGCCAACTCCCTATGCTCTTGTTTGAGCTTTTTGTGGCTTTCTTCAACTTGCTTAGCAAGTACAAGTGACTCATTGTGCTTTTTGAGCAAGTCATTGTACTTACCAAGTAAGTCGGAGTGGGCAAGCTCTAACTTGGCATGAGTGCTCTCAAGAATTTTGACTTTGCCCTTTTCCCTCTTGATGACGGATGTATACTCATTGATGAGGTTAGTGAATTCATTAGGATCAAGCTCTTCATCACTATCATCTTCACTGTCTACCTCACATACCTTGGTGTTACCTTTTGCCATGAGGCACATAGGAGGCGGAGGTAGAGATGGTTCTTCATTGGTGAGGGCGATGGTGACGATGTCTTCTTCATCACTTGAGTCTTCGCTTGATGAGACATCGGTCACCCACTCTTGTTTTTCCACCAAGAAACTTTTCTTGGTGTGCCCTTTCTTCTTTGGGAAAAGCTTGGTCTTCTTGTCATGGGTCTTCTTCTTCCCAAATCTCTTGTTTTTGTTCTTCCTCTCCTCTTCTTCATCATCGCTCGAATCATGGCGATGCTTGCTCTTGTTATCCTTATTTCTTTTGTTCGGCTTGGAGCAATTTGGACGGATGTGACCTTTTTCGTCACAATTGTAGCAAATCTTGTTCTTGACATCCATTGGCCGGAATATTCCCTTTTTGGAGTCAAAGTTGAAACCCTTCTTATTGATCTTCTCATTCAAGCGTGTGAACTTTCTCATCATGAGAGCAAGTTCTCCATCATCTTCAACATCGGATGAGCTCTCATGATGATCATCTTCTTCATTGCTTGAGCTTGAGTCTTGTTTGACCATCTTGAGCTTGCGGGATTTGTTTGTCTTGGTCTTTAGAGCAATTGACTTGCTTGAAGCTGGCTCTTCGGACATACCAAGAATGCTCATTTCATGAGCGCGAATTTCGCCCACAAGTTCTCCTACTTCCATTGTGTCAAGATCCTCCTTTTGAAGCATAGCATTGATGATGTTATACTTGGGCTTCGGGAGGAGCATGAGGATCTTGCGATTGATGGATGCACTGTCAATTTTGGATATTTCAAGTGCATTAATGTCCTTGACAATGACATTCAAGCGAGAATACATATCATTGCAATTTTCATGAGCTAGCATTTTAAAGGAATCATACTTAGCTCTAAACAAGTGATATTTTTGCTCACGAACTTTGGTGGAACCTTCATGAATTTCAATGAGCTCCTTCCAAATATCACTTGCTAAGTCCATGCCATTTACTCTAGCAAAAACTTCCTCGCTAATAGCTTCGAAAATTGCATTTCTAGCTTTAGCATTCCATTTTAATTGTTCGGGGTTGGGAGTTCCGGTGAACGCGACTTTAGTTGCCGACCACACTTCGGGGGCAATCGCATCAAGGTATGCGGCCATGCGAACTTTCCAATAAGCAAAGTTCTTGCCCTCGAAGTGAGGCGGCGAACCACCCATCTTGGCCATAGCTCTAAGCGGTGAAGCCTAATGATCCAAATGAGCAACGAGGCTCTGATACCAATTGAAAGGATCGATGGACCAAGAGGGGGGGTGAATTGGGCCTTTTTCAATTTCTAAAACAAGGTAAAGCAACCTTAACCTATGCAAAGCTAGAAAGACACCAATTCACCAACCGGGTAACTAAACTACCTACGCAAGCTAGGATAGATAAAAAGAGGTAAAGCCTAGCAAGGTAGAGCTAACTAGTGATCCCTAAATCAAGCACATGAATGAATTGCATGAAAGATAATGCTTGAATAAGTAAAAAGGGACAAGAGACAACCGGATTTTTTCCCGTGGTATCGATGTGTTGGCACACACCCCTAATCCACGTTGTGACACTCACAAAGAGTATTGTCACCTCCCAAGTCACCAAGACGAGGGCACTCACTAAGAGTCTCCGTTCACCATCCCTGTGTGGTGGAGATCATGCCACGTACAATCTTCTTCTCCGGGCTCCCACAATCCTTGGTAAGCTCCGTGAGAATCACCTCGATCACCAAGATCGCCTAGGTGATGCCAATCACCAAGAGTAACAAGCTAAGGCCTTCACTTGAGCAAGAACCGATCACCAAGAACGGATGCACACATGCTTCTCTCTACTCAAGTCCTTAATCTTGCTTCTTGAATGATTGAATGAACAAGTATATAAAATGATGAAGCTCAAAGTGGCTCTTGACTATAGTATGAGTGTTTGGATGTTGCCTGGTGTCAAGAGTAGTAAAATGACCCATTGGAGGGGTATATATAGGCAGCTCACACGAATAGAGCCATTGGAGAAAAAGCTGCCAGAAAACTGCGTAGCGCCGGTTAATCCGACGTCCCTCCAATAGTCATCGTCGGTTTAACCGGTGAATGTAACTACCCCTTCTGAAAACTAGCCGTTACAGCTTGGGTAGATTAACCGTCATATCATCGGTTTAACCGGTGAGTGTAGTCATCCATTGATCAACTGGAAAACCACGTCTCTGGACAACTGCACCGACGTCCAATTTCAAATATCATCGGTTTAACTGGTGTATTGACTTGTTCAGACTCTGCTGACCTCGTTTAACCGACGTATAGAAAGGTTGAGACGTCGGTTAAACCGGTGTTAAGGGTTTTTCCTAATTTTGCCTTTTCTGATTTGAGTCTTGAATGAAATCCAAATATTCTTGAGATATAAGTTGAGAACCACTTATTTGAGCTTCTAGAAACCTGAGTGACCATTGTGTGCATCCATTTTCAAATGACCATGTCCATGCTCAAGTTACTAAGCCTAAACCCCTCTTAATAGTGCGATCACTACAAAACTATAAAACCTATACTAACCTAAGCGTCCTTCTCAACCTTATGACACTTAGGACTAGAAGGATCCTTAGTCTTGACATATTATTGAGTTGAATGTCGAGATCGCCTTTTTGAATAATGAAAATTAGGGGCCTCTTTTGACATATAACCAAATGAGCGATAATGATCTATAAAGCTGCACAAACTCATTAGTCACAATAATGGTTGTCATTAATCACCGAAACATACCTTGAGGGCCTAGATGCTTACACATGTTTTATCGGCTTCGTGTTATAAGTTTTGACGGAGGCTTCAGCCACGTTCATGCTTTATATGAATCGACTTTCGTTGTGACCTTTGATTGGTTTATACCTAACTTGTTGGATGGGCTCGCATGAGGAGCTATTTTGACTGCACCCAGAATCGTCGCACTCAGGGTAATTTTGACTTCTTGCCATAAGCATGACAGTCACGCGACGATGCTCGCATTCTTTCCCAACAAGCTCGATCCGTTCGATTGGTTTATACCCAACTTGTTGGATGCACTCACATGAGGAACGATTTCAACTACAGCTAGAGTCGTTGCACTCGGGGTAGTTTCATTTTTCTTGCCATAAGCATGACAGTCTCGTGGCGATGCTCGCGTTCTTTCCTAACTGGTTAGACCTGCTCGATCGGGTTGTATTTAACTTGTTGGATGGGTTCCTACCCGGAGCTACTACGGCTACTTCCAGGGTCGCTGCACCCGGGGTAGTGTCTACTACTTAGCCTTTAAAACTGGATGACAAGTTAGTTGAGGGACATACAAGTGGAGACATCAAATAAGAATATATGTACAAGGAAAATGAGTACTTGTTTTTTACATCTTAATCCTGCAGTATAGTTTTTACTACTTGTTCCGCTACAGGTTGGGCTTCTTGGAGGTACTCGTTGAATTGTTCTTCAGTGCACTCCACAGCCACTCCCTGCGCGAACATTTCTAGTTGAGCTTCCGGCCAAAAGGATTTTACAAAGGCGAGAGCGTGGCTGACACACACGACCAGGGCTTCAGTAAGGAACTTGATGACCTTCTGCGGTGCTCCGAGAAGTCGCTCCAGCAAGGGCCGCTCAACTGCTTCGCCTTCTTCTGGTGGATCCACCATGTCCACAAGCTTCTTGGCGGCTCCCCTGAGGTCCTCCAACTCCTTTTGCCGCTGCTCCTTCTCCTCGCCCAGCGTCTTGATCTGCTGAAGGTAGTCGGCGAACTGTTGTTCAGTGTCGGCGATTACCTTCTGTAGCCTCTCGATGTCATCTGTACTGTGATACAGTATATTCTTCACGTCAGTAAGCAGCTCTTCTTTATATGTTAATATCTTCCTAAGCTCTGCGGTGAAGATATTTTCAAAATCCAGGATAAATTGTTAAGTGGAAGTACTCGAGGGAAGTAAGGGCTTACCTTGGTGCGCCTTCTTTTGTTTCTTGAGTTGTTCCTCGAGATTGCACAGATCATTCTTGAGGAGCCACGTCTCTCAAGTCCGCTCTTGCTTCAGCTTGTCGAGTTCTATCTGAAGATAGCAGTTCTTCGTCAGCTCTTCAGATATGCGTTTTTCCTTGGCAGCAAGCTCCTGGTGGCCACTCACGACTACTTTCAGTTTGTCTATCTTCTTTTGTGAGTGCGTGATCACATTCTGCATAAGGGGGCGATTAAGGCAAGCAACTCGCCAACGCATACTGGCAGAAGGGCAATCATATCTTACCATGGCAAAATCGTACAACTCCTTGTAGGCCTTCTTGAAGGTTTTTATGTTGTTGTCCGTCAGCATTGGATCATCCACCAGATCTATGGTGATGATGTTCTGGTATCCGAGTCCGGCCATCAGCAGATCTCTAGGACTCCTTGAGGTCCCTATGGCTTCTTCAGAAGGTGGTTGCTGGGCATCTACGAGTCAAAATGCATTCAGTACATAATGCCTGGGGTCTAAGCAGCCAGCCATGGGCGGTCAGACACTTACCCGTGCCATCTGCAGGAGCAGCATCAGGGGCCTCGACTTGTTCCTCACCACCAGCTCCAGCTTCAGCTTGTTGGGGCTTGGGGGGTGGCAGGTCGGGCAGCGTTGTGTCTATCTCGGGGCTGGCTCCTTGGGCGTGGGCTCCTCTAGGGCTGATGGCTCAGGGGCTGGGGTAGCTGCGACTGGTTTCGACTTGTGCCTCACGGCGCTTGCAGACCTAATGAAGCAGAATTAGTTATATCATTACACCAGTCGAAAAGGACAGAATGTTCATTATGTAAAAAGATGTACACTTACAGCGAAGACCTCTTGATGACAGCTTTCTTCACCCTCATAGCCCGTGGTGTCTCAACCACGGCACTCGTTGCTGGCGGCGGGGTCACATCAGCTGGTGTTGCAGTGCCCGCCACGGCAATGGTAACCGACCCTGTCGCAGAAGCTGATGGATCCGTTCCCATCTCTAGGCGCTCGAGCTCGGGTGGAGAAGTAGGTGGACTACAAAAGGACAATGTTAGCGTGCAGCAATATCGATATTTGACGATTCAACAAGGCAGCATATTCATACCTAGAAGACTTGACTTCTTGCGCTTTCCATTTGCGCACTACCAAACGACCCTGCGGGACCGAGGGCAGAGTTTCGGTCAACTCCATGAATGGTCCGGGGGAGTTGTCACTTCTCGCCTCCCCCTCGGCTTTCCTTTCTGCCAAGGGGCTCCCGCCTTTAGTGGACTCGCTGCCGGGCAGAGCCTCGACTACTCGAGCCCTCTTCGCTTCGGCTGAGGCGCTAGGGAGGAGGTGGTCCGGTCGAGGGATGTCGAGTTGTGGAGGGTAGCTTCGGTACAACTCTGTGAGTCCCTGTAAAAGATTTTCTGTTAGCAGTGGCAGAACAGCAGAGTTTGCTCTCAAAAGTAGTCGAATACTCACCAGTTTTGGAGGATTCCGTGCGGAAAACAATCCCGGGACGTAGGGGACAGCGTTCACGTCCAACAGCACTTGCTTGACTCGAATGAGTGCGGCTTCATCCGTCAGCTCCTCTGCGCACATGAGAGATGGATCTTTAGCGCCCATGTACTCGAATCCAAGTATATGGCGTTGTTGGATTGGCTGGACTCGGCGCTTGAAGAAGGAAAATATTACGGATGCACCGATCACTCCCATTTCCTTATGAGCTGCTATGGTATCTAGCAACTCATCAACTTGATCCATGTCCCCCCTGGGAAGTTCGATATTCCACTCCGGTCTTACAACAGGTGGTTTATTTGACCTTTCTGGGAGTTGGGGGCATGATTTTCGATGTAGAACCAATGATTTTTCCACCTAGGAATGTTGGAGGGGAATTTGTACGAAAGGTACTTATTGCCGGCTTGTTGTCTAAGTTGGATGCCGGCGCCCCCTACGACAGATGGATTTTTGGATGTGGGTTGTGGTTTTACTCGGAAAAGGAAGCGGAAAAGATCCCAATAGGGTTCAATTTCGAGGAAGGCTTCATAGAGATGGATAAAGATTGCGATATGGCAAATGGAATTCGGGTTGAGGTGATAGAGCTCAAGCCCGTAGTAGTAAAGAAGACCCCGGAAGAAAGAGCAAGAGGGGAGGGCCAATCCCCGGTCAGCAAAATGGTAAAATGTGACGATTTCGTCCACATTTTCCATGGGGATTGGATCACGAAAAGAGGGGCGCCAGTTGACAAGACTCTTCTCTTGGAGCAACCCCTCGAAAACAAGTTTGTGGAGGTCGTTGTTGGAGCACTTACTATGAGTCCACTCCCCGGCTGGCGGCTGCGCCTCCTTCTTCTTCCCGTCCTTCTCAGGTCTCTTGGGCGCCATTTCCAAATCCGCTCATCACGAGTTGCTCGGGGGCTGCGGGGAAAGGGGCGGGGAGATTTTGGTTGGATTGGGGCTCTCCAAGAGGGTGAGGGCGGAGTGCGGCTCTATTTGGGGGATTTTGGCAGTTCTTGGCGGATTGCAAATTGGAAGCATAGTTTTTACTTGCCATTTCCGCGGGGTTAAATAACCAGCGGTTGGGTAAAGGTTTACTATTTTGAAGTTGAAGAGTCATTTCAGGGAATATCCGGAAGATGAGGGGTCATTTGGTGGATTGTTTAGATAAATTATTCGATTAATCATTTTTTCAGGGTTAACTGTCCCGAAAAAAGGGGTTTTTGAATTCCAGATCTAATTTCCATTATTTGTACCATCCGGATTCTTATTTCCATCATTATTTATTTGGGGGCATTTTTCACTGCATGCCACAACTTTTGGATTCTTATTTCCAAACCTAAGGGATTTGGATTTAAGGCTTGGGGGCTGCGGGATACGTGGCATCGACTACTTATTTTTTCAAATTTATTCGAAGAGTAAGTAAGGAAGATTCAAGACTAATGCGACCCTCAGCCTAATTCTCCGATTCAACCTAAGGCTCGGGGGCTACTCCATATGGAGTGCCATTTTTCAATCGCACACCATACCAAAGAAATAATTCGGGGCATGAGCACCTCATAGCTTCGATGCTGCCAAGTAAGTACTCAAAGAAGAACTTCAAGGTGGAGCTTTGCAGGAAGCCGAAGACTACTTCAAAATTACTCGAGAAGCCTGCAGTACTCAGCTACGAAGAGCTCGGGGGCTTGTCAGACCCGGGGCCACGGGGCTGTGCAGATAACGTTGTTTAAACAGGGTTAAGAGATAAAGCCTGTCTTATCTCTTATTTAATTTGTTTTCTACTCGTTTGAGTAGGAGATAAAGCTAGTCGATACAGAAGCAATCTACTCAAGATATATTCTAGTACGATTCCTTGGCTAGTGTCGGTTAGGATTTATGTAACCCTGACCTCCCGAATATATAAGGGGGGCAGGGACCCCCTCAAAACATATCATTCTACACCCAAGGGAATACAAACCACCATACAAGACGTGGGGTATTATGCACCTCATGGCCCGAACCTATCTAAATCTTGTGTTCCTTGCATCTTCGAGTTCCTGATCTCGGCGTTGCCTCACCTAAATTTACCACCTTGGGTATACCCTTCGATGGGCAGCCGGTAAAACACCGACAACGGCTAGGGCTTCAAGGGTGAGAGGCGGCGGCTGTGGGTTTGACGGGTCCTAGGGCATGGGGTGGCTTTCTATAGGGCGGCCGCTGGCCTTGGCGTGCGGACCCGGGGCTCCGCGCGGCAGGGAAAGGCCGAGACGCGGCCGGATTCGGATGCGAGTCCGAGCCGGACTCGTGCCGGAGGTCGGGGATGACCCTAACGGGCGGGCCCCGCCTGTCAGCGTGAGAAGAGGGAGGGGAGAGGGGGCTGGCGCACGCAGGTGGACCAGGGGAGGAGCTGGCCTGCTGGGCCGGTTGGGCCGTGCGGAAGAAAGGGAAGAAAGAAAGAGGGTTAGCTGGGCTGGGCCGCAAGGAGCAAAAAGAGAGAGGGAAAAAGAAAAAGAGAGAGTGGGCCGGGCCCAAATATAAAAAGAGAGAGAAAAAGAATTTCATTCAAATGCATTGGAATTTAAATTTGAAATTTAAATTCAAATGGAAGACAAACAATAAAATAATGCAATGCGGCATGGAATGCACAAAATCTATATTTCCTTATGTTTCTTTTTATGGTTAAGTAAATTACTATTAATTCACGGTAAATGCTCTAAACTCAAAATAATGGAATAAAAACCTTATAGGTCCCAAAAGAAATCTAGCAAAATTTATTTAGATTTCTAATTTGAAAATTAGAGTGTTACAAGGTACGCCAAAAACACACTTTGTCAGGTTAAGCTTCCATCAAAACTATCGCAAGCTGTTTAAAGTCTCCTCGAGATCAGCTATGAACTCGTCATGGGATATGGTCTTGATAACCACGTCATCCACGTAAGCTTCAATGTTGCGGTGTAGCTTGTCCAGAAGGCATAGTTAGATAGCCCGTTGGTAAGTGGCTCCTGCGTTCTTTAACCCGAATGACATTGTAGTGTATGTGTATGCTCCAAAGGGGGTGATGAATGCCATTTTGATCTAGTCTTCCTCTTTGAGAGCTATCTGATGGTAGCCCGAGTAGCAGCCGAGGAAGGAGAGCAACACGGAGCCGGCCGTGGAGTCGATAACTTGGTCGATGCGTGGGAGCACGAAGGGGTCCTTCGGACAGTGTTTATTAAGATCAGTATAATCCACACACATCCTTCATTCATTGTTATTCTTTTTTCAATACAAGTATAGGGTTAGCTAGCCACTCGGGGTGGTACACTTCTTTAATAAAACCAGCCGCGAGTAGTTTTGCTAGCTCTTTCTTGATGGCCTCTCTCTTGTCAGGGGCGAATCATTATAGTCCTTGCTTCTTCGGAGTGGCTTTGGGGTCATCTTTTAGGCAATGCTTAATCAACTCCTTGGGCACCCCTTGCACATCCACTGGTTTCCATGCGAATATGTCCCGGTTAGCCCTATGGAAGTTGATGAGCGCGCTTTCCTATTTTTCACCTAAGCAGCCCCCGATCAAAGCAGTCTTGGATGGGTCACCCTCTTGCAGCTGGATGGCCTTGACCCCAACATCGTTGGGGTTAGGTTTAACCCTCGACTGGCTGGACTGCTGGTTGGAGATCTCCATATCTGTGTTGGTCAGCTTTAGCGTGGCCGCAAGTGTTTCTGCAGACAGCTCTGGCACGTGTGAAGTCCTGGAGTACTTGATAGCCTCCTGGTCGCAGTCGTACGACTTAGTTAGGTCACCACGGAGTGTGAGTACGCATGTCTTGCCTGGCATCTTGAGTAGCAGGTAGACGTAGTGGGGCACGACCATGAATTTGGCTAGTGCCGGTCTACCGAGGATGGCACGGTACGACGAGTCAAAATCCGCCACCTCGAACTTGATGTACTCGGTGCGGTAGTTGTCTTTCATCCCAAAGGTGATTGGTAGGACCATTGACCTGAGTGATGTAGCCACGTTACCCGGGACAATATCGTAGAAAGGAGCTTTGCTGGGAGTGAGCATCTTGGAGATGTCCAGTCCCATCTTCTTCAGAGTACTCGCAAAGAGCAAGTTGAGGCGGCTTCCGCCGCCGATGAGTACTCTGGTGAGCTGTGAGCCCACCATGATAGGGTCTAGGACGAGCGGGAATTTTCCTGGCTTAGAGAAGCTGGTCCATTGATTGTCCCTGGAAAAGGAGATCGGGACCTTGCCGTACCATAGAAGCTTTGTCATGGATGGCTCCACGGAGAGTATTTTGTGCAGGGTTAGCTTTTGCGCGCGCTTGGTGGGGAATCCATCGTCTCCGCTGAAGATGATGTTGATGACGTTCTTCGGATCCTGGAAGTCTTAAGCCCTCGACTTGTCACCTCCTTCGCCATCCTCCTTGTCATTTCACTTTCCAACTTGAGGGAGGGGTGGTGCATTGAGTGATTTGCGGATGGTGATGCACTTGAAGAGCGTGTGCCATGACTTCGGGTGTATTGGGCATTGTTTATGCATGACTTGCTCGTATTCCGAGTGGTTGTTCCCCAACTTTTGTCCACGCGGATTGCGCTCGACAGCTGCGACTTCATGGTCTGGCTTGCGCTTTCGGGTGTTCCCCGAGTGGTTCCGCTGGCTTTTGTCGAAGTGGCCACTGCCATTGCATTGCTTGTCATGGTTGCGCTTGGGGAAGGGGTCTTTCTCCTCATCCTCCTGGTCAGCCCACCGTGCCATCATATCCCGTAGCTCCATGGCAGTAGTCGAGTGGTTGTGCCCGAAGTCGTGGTACGTGTTCTTCGAGAAGAGGTTGTTTTGGAAGACACGAATGACATCCTCATCGGTGATGTTGGCGATGGTGGCGCGCGTCTTGAAGAAATTCCATGTGTAGGACCTCAAGGTCTCATTCATCTCTTGCTTCACCTGGGATAGGTTGTGGCGAGTGCTCGCTCCAATCATGTTGATGAATGCCCGCTTGAGGTCCTCCCACGAGTCGATGGAGTTTGGCTTGAGGCTTTCAAGCCACATGAGGGGCGCGGACTCCAGAGCCACCGGGAAGTAGAGAGCTTTTATAGAGTTGGATCCCCTGAAACTTCAATGGCAATGGAGTAGCAACGAATCCACTGGCGTGGGTCCTGCTTACTGTCGTACTTGGGGATTCCGACTGGTTTGAAGTCCTTTGAGTAGGATTTATCGGTGATGCTGGTGGTGAAGGCGGGGAAGCGGTCGCTGTCGTTGTTGTCATGGTGCCTGCCGGTACGGTCCCTTCTCCTCACTTCAATAACAAGCTGCGCATCACAGACTTCATTGATTTTCTACCTGAGGTCGACCATGGGAGTGTCATGGAGGTTGGCCTCGACTCGATCTTGGCCGTGATGCCTTGCCCCGCGCTAGTTGCAAGTGGGTTGTTGTACTTCTTGTTCATTGTTGCCATGCACGGATGGGTGGCCCTCGTTGCGCTGGTGGTTGTCATTCCTCTGGCTCCCGGGCCTTCCTCACGGGGTGTGACTGCTAGCGCGGTACCACTATGTTGCTCAGACCTGGAGGGCTGATTCTGAGTGGAAGGCACTGGGTGTTGCCCATCGAGTTGCACTAGCGCACGCTGGGTCAAGTACTTGTGACAGTTCATGTACTTGTAATGCTAGACATATATATTGTTAGTGTGAAATATGTGTTTGTTAAGTGTAAAGCTTGTGTATGTTTATGTGAAGCTTTTGAAAATTTAAAGTGCCAGTAAAAGGGTATTTTTGTAATTACAGAAAAACCTAGGGTTGTTTTTGTAAAATGTATTTGGATAGGAGGTAATTTCAAAATAAGTGAAGGGTAGTTTTGCAAACATGTTTTTCTTATTTTTTTCCTTGTAAAAAAATATATATTTATCCAAAAGTTTCATTTGAAATGTGTGTGTTGAAGTGTGTAAAAATTTTGGGTAAAGTGGTGAAAATAAGGGTGTTTATGTAATTTTATAAAAGTATAAGTCCTTTTGTGCAAGTATTTGATTTACAAAAGTAACTTTCAAAATTACTCAGGACTAAAGTATAAAAGGTGCAAGTCATCATGACATGTCTATCCAATCATTATGACGTGTCTATCCCGTCATCATGACGTGTCATAAATTCTTGCATTTAGGTCCTAAATGTTATAAAATTTCACTTTTTAGGACAAAAGTAATTCAAATCCAACTTTTGATCAGAAACTCACGTGTAAGATATAAGTTTTGAGTTTTTGAACTTGAGCCCTAAAGCAATGTTGTAGAGTTTGAAAAACTCTCCAACTTTCGTTTTAGGCATTTCTTCATTAAGGTTTTAGATTGATGGGAAATTATGCTTTACAGAAAGGTCCCTGCAGTTTTCTAAATTTACCCATAAGTCCTTGGGAAGTCTCTTTTCCCCTTCTCCTCTGTTTTTCTTCTCCCTGGTGCTTCCTTATCCTCTGTCGGCGCCATCCCCTCTCTCTGGTCTCCACCGGTTCCCTCCCTCTCTCTCCCCTCCACGGGCACAGGCGCAGACACGCACGCGAGCGCGTGCAGCTCGGGAGGCGCTGGACAGGCGCACGGCAGGCGCGCAGGCGCGCGAGCGCTGGCGCGACAGGCGGCTGCGGCTCGCGAGCGGAGCGGCGCGGGCTCGAGGGCGGTAGCGGCTCAGGCGGGTTGGCGGCAGCGGCTCAGGCGGGCGCGCGGCAGGCGGTTGCAGCGCGCGGAAGTGGAGGCTCGTGGCAGGCGGAGGCTGAGCGGGCGGCGCAGGGCACGGAGGTGGCTCGGCTCGGGCGTGGCAGGCGCCGAGCGAGCGGGCCACAGTGCAGCGGGAGGAGCGGCGTGCACGGGCGAGCGGCGCCAGAGCGGAAGCGGCGGCTGCTGTTGGCTCGCGGGCGGTGCAGGAGCGGAGCTCGGCCGCAGCAGGCACGGGCGCTGGGCTGGTGCGGCGCGCCGGAGCTGGAGCGCACTGGCGGGACTGGCGTTGGGCGGCCGGAGCAGAACGCTGGTGGCGGGCATTGCTGGAGCAGGAGTAGGAGCATGTGCAGGCAGCGCGTGCACGGTGGAGCAGCAATGCGGGAAAGCGCGGCTGATGGCGGCGCAGGAGTGTGGACGCGCGAGCAGCTAGCAGTGCAGGCACGCAGCGCAGGCGCAGGTGGAGCTGCGGCCGTAGCGTGGCGGCGTGCGAGCAGAAGAAGGGTGGCCGCAGCAGGTGTGGCGCGGGCCAAGGGCGCACGCGGTTCGGGCGTGCGCGGGAGCGATTCGGCAAGGCCGAAGCAAACGTGGGACCAGCAACAGGAGAAGGAGAAGCTGTGCAGGACGCCGTCGGGCGGATGTTGCGACGGTGTGTAGAGCAACGGTGCGCAGGTGCGGCGCGACAAGGCCGAGGCGAACGCGGGTCTAGCAGATGAGGAGGAAGAGGAGTAGCGAGGAGCGGACGTGCGTACGGCAGAAGCACATGCAAGGGAGCAGAGGAGCAACAGAGGCGGGTTCGGCAACAGCTTGCCTGCAAATAGCATGGTGTCCAGGGTTTCCTTCCAGGGTTCGACCACATCGAGTGCTCGGCGTGGGGCAGCGAAGGCCACAGATAGTGATGCGGCTACGCATTTGGCGAGGCGAGCCGGAAGGAGAAGCGGCGAAGCGAAGGTGGCGGTTATAGCGCGGCGAATTCGGAAGGAGCAGCTGCGCGGGTGTGCCGGCCGTGTTTCAGCGGCACACGTGCGTGAGCAGAGAAGGCTTAGCCGTGAGCAGGAAAACCTTGAGGTTCGCAAAGGAGTCGGCATAGCAAACCAATCCGGCCCTGTCAGCTTCTTCCTTGAGTCTACGACATCCAGCAGCTCTTACCCTTCACCGATCGTTCGAGCAAGACCACAACACCTCAAGAAAGCTCGTCAACCCTCTTATCGAGCCTCTTCGGATCCCTTCGCTGAAACATCATCGCCATGGCAAAGTCGACTATCGTCGCCACGGATTACCGTGAAGAACACCTCTCCGGTTATTCTTCATCCACTACAATTCCCGGCAAGCTTCTTCGTCACCCACGAAATCTCGTCACCATCGAGCTCTTCTCGTCGCCAATTCTGTTCACTGCGGGAATTCATCTTCCACCTGTTCTCCTCCACAACCAAGGCTACCCCAAGGTTTGCCCTGATTCACTAAATCTTCCTAATGCCGGCGACTCGTTTGCCGGAATATCGTCGTTAACTTCCTATTATCTGTTTTCCCGAACCAGGGACTTAATTGCTTTAATTTAAAAAGTTCTAGGGTGTTCTCTGTAAATTTTTTCAGAACTTTCTTTATTTCAAATCAATGAACTTCTACTTTACATAGAAATTTGTAAGAAGTTCATAAAAGTGCAAAATCAGTTTTGTTTGAATCCTTAGGTCAAAGTTTACAAGTTTTATATTGTGCTCTTGAATTGAAAGTCTTGATTTGTGATCTAGGTTGAATATTAGAGAATGACTACTTTATTTGTACCTTGTGTTATATGCATGTGATATAGCTGAAAAGTAATCATAGGACATATGTCTTAAATAGAGATGTGTGATGTTTAGTTAATCCTTTCATATGAGTGCTCTTATCCCTGCCATCAAGACTTTAACCTTGTCTTGATTGCCGTTTCCTTAAGATCCTTTGCGTAAAAGGATCCCTGTTAGTTTGTGTGTATCTGCCGCTCAGCTAATACATCTCGGCAGCTATGCTTCAGCGTCGGCTATCAGCTCAGCCGCTAAGCATCCGTTTCCTTTGAGTCTATGATGTTTCTGTGTAACAACTGTCAACCGATGCATTTCTTTTGATATGTTTCTACCATCGGTTGGTTAGCTGATACGGTTGTTATCATTCTAGTATCGGCTACTGCCGGTACAATTCTGTTGTCCTATGCTACATCGGCTGCCAAATAGCCGATCAATCTGAGGTGCACACACAATCTTAGGGTTCTTGCTATCGGCCGATCCAAGCCGATTCTAGTTGTTTTCCATATCGATCAAATGTGGTTGATCAATCCTTAGTTTTCCCCATCCTCATCCACACACTTTTATCAGCCGATTTATCGACTGAGAGATCGGCTATATGCCTATCAATCACACACCCTCAACCACACTCTAATTGGCTATACAAGCCAAAGCACACCACCCTAGATCAATAAGCTAACACAATAGACACGCCTCTATTGGGTACGACCTAAGAACGTCAATCAGCTAAACCCCCGTTGTTTCCAATCGGCTCTGTTGTAACCCTCAACAAGTAGCCGATTCTAATTAGTTGTTCCCCTATAGCTCTGTCTAGGTTTAGTTCAGATCTTTCTGGTTGTTATATGAGTGGTATGTTAAATGAGTTTTGGACTGCAACTGTATTGTGAAGTAAGATAGTTTTATGTGCACACCTTGAATGTAATTTTGCATTGCATGTAGATACGACTACTTCTGCAAACAGTACCTACAAGATCTCCTAGGA
Organism: Panicum hallii; assembly: GCF_002211085.1. NCBI lineage: Eukaryota > Viridiplantae > Streptophyta > Magnoliopsida > Poales > Poaceae > Panicum > Panicum hallii. Next base: position 52,053,837 of record NC_038050.1, read on the forward strand.
GTCTGCAAAGGATATTCCTGAAGACCAAATGAATGTCACCAAGGGATTATCGGGAGATAATGATGCTAATATCTCTGACTTCAGCCCCACCAGTAAAGGCAAGCCCCGGACATAACCCACCATTTTAATTACATTGCAATCTATATCTATTTACGTATTCTATGCATTAAGTTCTTAGGAATTGCTTGAAACCCTAGTTGCATTTTCCCTGGGGACCAATGTATTGAATAGTAGCACTTGAGTCCGACTAGCTGCTATGCTAATAGGACTGGTAAAAGTCGGGTGATTTCCTGTCACTCGCGCGATATAGGAGTTGTAATGTTTATATTCCTGCAATCACTATAAGGATGACGGACGGGAAGAATGTAAGGTATCATGGTCGAGGTGATACCCCGTCTGTGTTGTTGAAATTGATAAGGTCGCGGTGTGTGCCGATCGGGATTAAGCGTTTGAAAGTACTAACCACATGCCGTGAGTTTTGGGTAAGTGGTAAGCCTAGTAGCCAATTGGCCCGAGGAGTGGACATACCTCCCACCACTCATCTTGCTTCTTCTGGTTACTTAAGTTCGACGTGTGGGAATACGTGTTGCAAGGGTAACCAGGAATACGGGTTTTGTAGTCGCGCTACAGACGTATGTCCTGCACTTTGGAAGTGCGTATGGTCCTGCAGTCGCTTGTGGTGGACCTGTCCACGAGTCAGAATGAAAGGCAAACGGTTGCTTCGGAACTATCGTTGGATGTTCCAAGCGTGTGAGTTAGGTTTACCTTGCAAGGTTAAATTCGATTCAGAATCGTCCGCTTCTCACGAAGATTGAGACTGCTTGATCCCTTTATCACACAGAGTAACAAGAGCAACTATATGATGAGTAATGCTGATGGTTGATATAAAGAGCTCTACCTTGCTTACTTAGTTATAAGTGCTTATCTAGAATGGATAATCACATAGAACTTGAAAGCTAAAAGTTGAAAATAAGGATCTACTCTTAGTTGCTTTTCAGCTAAAACTAAACCCAGAACTATTATAAGCCTTCATAAGTCTAGTTACATGGCTATGTATACCATGAACAGGTAAGCCTTGCTGAGTATTAGTATACTCAGTCTTGCTAGTTACATGTTTTTCAGGTAAAGCCTTTGAAGACCCTACTCTTCCCTTGCCTTGGCCCTGTGCTCTTCCAGACGGTTGGTCCGTGGAATGGGATCCATCCCCGGCCAACACTGATGACCCTGAGTGATGTCGTGCCCGGGCTTAGCATGACATCCGTCTTGACGACGTGCTGTGCATTGACGCGTATGTTTTCCGCTACTAAAAACCATAAGATTTAACAGTTTGTAATAACTTTTCTATATTTGCAACTTAGTATTACTTTTGGAGACTTTTGTAATGTAATTCTCTGTGATGTGAAATATGATGGTGACTGTATCTCTGGACTCACCTTTGTGTGAGGTAACCTTATTTGATCCTGTGTATCGGTGGTTTATCGGGATGTTACCCGACAGGCCAAGGGATTATACCGATTGAAGCACGTTGGAGCCCTCGGGAGTGGACTCGCGTACTTGAGCCTGTATAATTCAGGTTGGTTTTGCCACAGTACTGCAACCTTTGTATCTGAGGATTGGTTGGGAGTTATTGAGCTAGGAGTGCTGCTTTTGCGATGGCGCCAATCGGTGTACAGTACTCGCGATCTGCGACTGCTGCAAAAGCATTGTTAAGATCCCTTGGTACCAGGGCGCGATTCTGCGCATTGCGTCTGCGTTGAGCGCGCTTGGCGTTCTTTGCCCGCCGGATCCTTCGGTGCTCCTCATCTTCATCTTGGGGAGCATCAGTTGTGGGCTTATTAGCTGAGACATCCGTGAGTTGTTCGTTCTCAAACTGAGGGTCCAGCTCGTCGTCCTCCATGTTGCGAAGGGAGGCCATGCAGACTTGATGATCTGGCAAGTGGTTAGCCGTATGGCTGTGGTCCAGTATCTCTATGCTACTTTCTCCTTCTTCCGTGATTGGAGAAAGAAATCTACCCTCCTGGAAGGGTAGTTCCTGCGTGAAGGCCACAAGGCGGGACTCGTAATCAAGTAGTTCGGAGGGCTCAAAGCCCTTCCAATACACGAAACATCCTTGCGGTACAATGTCATTCGAGTTGAAAAACGCAGGAGCCACCTATCAACGCGCCATCCAACTGTGCCTTATGGACCACCTACATTGCAACGTTGAAGCTTACATGAATGGTGTGGTCATCAAGACCAGATCTCGAGGAAACAATCAACAGCTTGCGGAAGTTTCGATGGAAGCTTAACCCGACGAAGTGCATCTTTGGCATGCCACAAGGAAAACTACTCGGTTTCATTGTAGTGTTGTCGGTCAAAACCCACCGGCGAGCAGCGACAGGCAACACGAGGAGCTGGGAGGCTCCCGGGACTGCTGGTGAGCCCCAGTCCCTCAGTCAACGGCTTAGGATCTGGCACACGACCTCGCGTTTGGGTTTGCTAGGCGTGCCACCTGACCTATACCTGATCAGGAAGGTGTAGAAGAGATTTCAGTTAGTTTTCTGCATGCACAGACACATTCAAACGTTAGTCCGAGCCTCAATCGGCTCACCGAGTGATCCCCGATATCGGCTGTAAAGAGCCGATTGTCTTCCAGTATCAGATCAGATCTTAGTATATAAACAAGGTACATATATCTCACACTAATATAAACTTGCTCTGCAATCACTAAGCTGATTCAATCTACTACGGTTAAAGCTTTTACCGCACAACCGGAACATCCTACGCGTGATTAAGCCTAACAAATATGAAAGATAACAGAACAGTAACCTAAACACAGGCCTAAAAACCAACAGAAAGCCGATTCTCGGAACAATCCCTCTTTAGATTAATATAAAGCATCAAACGTACTGCCGGATCATTTAACTCATTTGAAGGACCTAACCATGCGGATATTAAGCTAAATCTCTGATAAACAAAGACTAACCATAACGGATTGGATCTACTAATCAAAACAGAGCAAGGCGCTGCCCTCGCGTCCGAGATCGAGCACGAGGATAGCTAAACGTTTACACGTGATGAACAAGGCACGGATACAATATGAAAAGCTGATGCATCCCTATAAACGTTAAGATAACTAGTGTTACTCGCCATCAACAACGCTTCAGCATGAGAAACACAAAGATAGCAGGTAGGAACATTGCTGCCCCGATCATGTGACGCGTGATCGGGGCTGCGTGGCACTTACCTGAGAGAAACCCTAGAATAGGGGTGGCGATGCGCCGAGAGTTTTTTGTGAATGGTTGTTGTTTTTTCTGTATATCTTCATTTGTAGTCTAGGGTACATATTTATAGTCCGGAGACTTGCCTCTACTAACCAATCCTAACTGACTACAACACGAATCCTGGCTATCTCTATCTCAAATAACTTAAACGCACACATCTATCTAGATACATGGCCAATCTGGCCTTAAACAGCCCGCGCAGGAGCCGATTCGCAAGCCCATTACAATTATCCTCTGAGCCCATCTTACTCGCGGTCCACCTTCTGGCCCAGCCAAATTATGGCAATAACACATGCCCCCCTGGTTTTGGCAATAATTATTCCGAAACCATTTTTTTCTTTCCCATCGCCTTGCCTCTTCATCTTCCAAAATCCGTACACGCGTGCCGCTTCCACTTCCATGGGATGTGACTACTCTGCATCTAACTCCTTGGAAACTATCACGGTGCCAATTCATATTCCACCCTGTCTTCATAAACCTGCCCCTGGTAGTTTTCTTTTCACTCATCCCCTTCCTTCAGCCATTAGCAACCGCACCAATACGCTCTTCCTTCTCTCGTAATGGCTTCTTCTTACTCTGCTTCCTCCGCCATTTCCTTCAAGTCTGAGTCCACTCGAGAAGCAACTCTAGAGTATGACACCATCGCTGCCTACGAGGCCTGAGTTCCTCTGCATTGGGATGCAGAGGAGTGGGACTTCCAGACTTGGTCAGAGGATGATGAATCCCTGACTGACGGTGAAGATCTCCAGCTTCTCCTCGGAGGGGAGCTGGATGAAGACGACGAGGACAACATATCCTAGGAGGGAGACTTCTTTTCCTCAGAGGAAGAAGTCGATACCTCATCAACCGAGGAGGACTCGATGGCAGGAGGCTTCCTGCTTGGCAGGTCATCAGAGGACGATGACGATGATGATGAGGAAGCCGAAGAAAGTGGCGGCTTCAGCAGCGAAGACGATGGCGGCAGCGACGATGACAGCAGCGATGCCAGCGCGACTCCTCCGATCAAGCGCTGCAAAGTCTCAGACACCTACTGGTGGTAGATCGTAGGATTAAGCCGATAGATTGACTCTTGGAGCAATCGGCTCCCCTTTTGTAATGACCTTCCCTATGAAGGGAATCTTATGTTTAGTCAACAACTATTGAGAAGCTGATTCACCAGGAGTCGATGGCAACGCATCGGTTCCTTTCCTTAAAGTGCCGATCCAGATCTGGGTTGATTCTCAAATCAATTCCATTTTCATAAACGGGTTCCCCGAAATAAATCTACACGGGTTCCCTGAATCCAAGTTGCGTTCCAAAACCCTTGCTCATAAATCCAATCGCAAAAACCCGGACCAAAGCCTTAGAGCAAGCACTTGACACTTGCGCAACAAACCCTAGATTCAGTTTTCAGGCCTTCGATCTTCGTTGGGGCTTCAGATGGTGGAATCTTCGGATGCCAATGCAGGCGTCCTTGGTCTGAAGGTAAAACTCCAACCTTCGCTAATTTATGAAGTAATTATTTGATCCCTTGAAGCATTAAAAGATCCCTTCCGGTTATTTGGCTCGTATTGATTCTTCAGGTTTCAGATATTCTTTTGCTGCATCCTTCTTCCCCCAATTCCTTTTGTCTCGGGCCTCGTTCTTACAAGAGTCTAGTAGATCTGATTTCTTGTGAGGCCAATCGAATCCCATTCATGAGCCAAAATATAGACTTAGATTCCGAGGCCGATAGCCTGTGTGCCTGGCCAAATCCTCCCGAGGGCTTGGTGACCTGGTACAACAGAGTAGACAAAACCTACAAGCCCACATGGGAAACCATAGGGATAGACGATGCTCTGTCTCTATCTTTGTCCCCTCTTGAGAAGAATGAAAACCTCCTGAAAACCATCGTCTACTTTTAGTCTGATGCCTTGAACTGCTTCTTATTTGGCCATGGGCCGATGACTCCAACCCTCTTGGATGTGGTGATGATTACTGGTTTGAACATCTCATCACCCTGCCCCTCTGCCTTCAGACTGCCTGAGGTCCCCTTCAAATTGTCCTCCAAAATAGAGTGCACAAACTAGGGTGCTTACCTGAACCATCACATCAAAACCAAAGGCCTTGTTGTCGGTATTTTCACCGTCAGCCTACCTAGGGATACCCTAAGGTAGGTGATTATTTGGTGAGGGATCGCCAGATCCGGAACTTGAAGGTGGACACAAGACACAAATTTAGACAGGTTCGGGCCGCTAGAGTAGCGTAATACCCTACGTCCTGTTTTGGGGTGTTGTATATTGCGCCCTGCGCTTGGGTGTTGAGTTGCCTGTTGGCTGCTCTATGTTGGTTCTCTGCCTATCTAGGTACCCTGCCCTCCTTTATATATCCTAGGGGACGTGGTTCCTAGTAGGATTACTAGGTAGGAGTCCTAGTAGGATTATAAGGTATGAGTCCTAATAGGATTACAGTGGAATCCTAGTAGGAATCAGACTTCTTTTTCCTCACGGGTAGCTTCCTTGTGGTACCCAGGGGATCTATCCCTGACAAGCCCCCGAGCTCTTCATAGCCGAGTACTGCAGGCATTTCGAGTACTTCTGAAGTAGTTCTACAGCCTCTTCTGAAACTCCTTCTTGAAAGTCTTCTTCGAGTACTTCCTTGGTTGCATCGAGGCTATGAGGTGCTCATGCCCCGAATAGCTTCAAGTCTTCTTTTGTATGGGGTGCGATGAAAAATCGCACTCCATATGGAGTAGCCCCCGAGCCTTAGGTTGAATCGAAGAATCAGGCTGAGGGTCACATTAGTCTTGAATCTTCCTTGCTTACTCTTCGAATATGTTCATAAAATAAGTAATTGATGCCATGTACCCCGCAGCCCCCGAGCCTTGAATCCAAAACCCTTAGGTTTGGAGAAAGGGTCCAAGAATCGTGGCATTGGTGTTACTCTGAAATCCTGAGAAAAACTCTTCGCCTTCTGCACAGTGAAATTGAGCCTCCCGCTGGTTTATTTAACCGCGCGGTGACTTAGGATTTCTTCTGCACTCTTAGTCTTCATATGAGTCGTCTTCGAGTAGTTTTACGGCATCCAGCCCCCGAGCTTACGAGCCAGGAGAGCTGAAGAAGCCATGTCGAGTAGTGTATATCGCCCAGCCCCCGAGCCTGGGAACTAGCAGAACCATGGTGGCATGCCGTGCTGCCTGGAGAGTTGTTGCCGAAGCTTGATCTGAAAAAAGACAATGCATACATTATGTAGCATAATGCAAAGATACCGAGTAGTACTCAGTAATAACGTGAAGGAACCAAAATTTATTCGGTGTAAAAATTTCGCGTCTTGCTCTTGCTAGGCCATGTAATTTCCCCGGGCAGTTAGCCTGTTACGTTTAAGCACCTGATCCCTGATGGCCGTAGACCATAGCGTAGGGAGCTTAGCCACATGCACGCGTAGGAGCATAGGCTTACAGAAGAGTCGAGGTTTCACGGATTAAGACGTGTGCTACCCGAGTACTTTAGTAACCGTTAAGAGAAGACAAAGAAGTCATCATGCGACAAATAGGATGCGCGGTGCGCATAAAGTAGTCGGCGATGTGTAGCTCCGGAGGGTTTTAATGCCCGTCGAGAGACGTACACAGATAAGTAGTCGATCCTGTGAAGAACAAGTCGGAAAAGGTATAAGTCACTTAGCTTGATTCGTGGATGAATGTCGACGAAGCCGTGGAGCTCGTTGATGGAGCTACGACGGTTTGTTGATGAAGCTCAACTAGTCGGAGTCGATTTCGACTAGTTTTCAAGTCAAGATGAGTGGTTGATGTAGTCGTTGCTGTGAGGCTTGCCCTCGACTAGTTTCTAGTCGAGACGAGTAGTCGAAGTAGTCGTCGGTGGGCCGCTGATCATCCTCGCGAAGTTGAAGTAGTTGAACTCGTCGCTGCTGCGCGCGGACATTGCGGCACAAGCTGAAGTTGAACCGGGTCGTCGATGTCGGTCGCCGCAGCGCATCGACGCTGCAGCGCGAGGTGAAGTCGAGCCGAGTAGTCGAGTTCGATGTAGCCGTTCGCTGAAGGATCCGATCTCGAACTCGATGAATCGATCTGCCGATGCATATGTACGAAGTAACAATTCACCACCTTGAGTGGATTGATGTTGATGAAGAGGTCCTTCAAATTCGCCTTATGATCGCGACGATCGGTCCCACGGTGGGCGCCAGCTGTCGGTATTTTCACCGTCAGCCTACCTAGGGATACCCTAAGGTAGGTGATTATTTGGTGAGGGATCGCCGGATCTGGAACTTGAAAGTGAATGCAAGGACACAAGACACAAATTTAGACAGGTTCGGGCCGCTAGAGTAGCGTAATACCCTACGTCCTGTTTTGGGGTGTTGTATATTGCGCCCTGCACTTGGGTGTTGAGTTGCTTGTTGGCTGCTCTATGTTGGTTCTCTGCCTATCTAGGTACCCTGCCCTCCTTTATATATCCTAGGGGACGGGGTTCCTAGTAGGATTACTAGGTAGGAGTCCTAGTAGGATTATAAGGTATGAGTCCTAATAGGATTACAGTGGAATCCTAGTAGGAATCAGACTTCTTTTTCCTCACGGGTAGCTTCCTTGTCGTACCCAGGGGATCTATCCCTGACACCTGTGACTGAGAAGGAGTATACGGCCTTTCTGAATCTTTGGTTGGAACACTTCATATTTTGCGGTCCTTCCCTTGCCCCAACCAAGAACTATCTCCCTCTAGTATATGAACTAGCCAAAGGTAGTACTGTTGGCCTTGGTAAGTTGTTCCTTGGGGAAGTCTATAGATATCTTCACCTAATGTCTTTAAGCCTGCTTTCCCAAAAGAAACTTAGAACCGGTGGTCCCTGGTGGTTCATCTTGTTGTGGGCTCACCTATATTTTTAGGACCATATACCAAACTTCCCTGTTCTGGCCAATAACTCCTTTCCAGATCAGAGTGGGAAGCGAATCAGGTATACCAGCTTCGGCCAAGCTCTGTATAGTCTTCCTGGTAGCAAGTTGAACCCCTCAGATGCCTCAAGCTGGTTTAGGATATTCTATAGAGGTCTGGACAACCCTATCTTCCTCCCTTATATAGATTCTGAGATTTTTAAGAAACCAATCACCTTCAGATTGGCTGACTTTGCCGATGATGATAGCACTTGGCATTTATACTCTATCATGATTCGCCCTTGCTTCCTTCCAGTTGGCATGAGCACCTCCAACAGAATCATCAAGCCAGGTTATGAGTTTTACCAGCCGGTTGTAGTAGCCCAGCAGTTTTGTCTCGGGCAAGTTCCTCCCCAGTTCTTCCTTCACTATTTGACAACAAGCAGAGCTGATTTGCCCGATAATCTCACCAGCCAAAGATGCTATAGCCTATTCTCTGATCTTCACCTTCCAATCCCCGTCGACTTATCATTCACTTCTTCGGCTATTGGCTTCGAGAGTTGGTGGTCGATGTGGAAGACTCACGTCTTCCAGAAGGCCTTGGGGCCAATGCTACAGCAGATTAATGCTGAGTATGAAGCCCCTGAGAACGAGGTATTACCATCAGTATGGTATTTCTTTGTGATTCTGCTTAACCCTTCTCTAATTCTATTTATTTTCTCTGTAGCAGGAGGATGGTCCGGAGCCCCAGAACGATGATGGCTCCACTTTCCAGTTTTTACCGGTTGCTCCCATGGTCCTCTTCAGCAAGAACGCACCTCCCCTGTCAAAGGCCATAATGCGGATTCAGCCTGATTCTACGAAATTGGCTTTCAAGCGGAAATGATGTTAGTGTTTAACTGGCTGCCCACCGAGGGATATACCCAAGGTGGTAGGTTTTGGGTGAGGGGACGCCGAGATCAGGAACTCGAAGGTACAAGGAACACAAAGATTAGATAGGTTCGGGCCGCTAGGTGCGTAATACCCTACGTCCTGTAGTGGTTTATATTGCCTTAGGTGTAGAATGATCTAGAGATCCCATTTTCAGAGGGGTCCCTATCCTCCCCTATATATCCGAGAGGCCAGGGTTACAAAGATACTAACCAACACCAACTAAGAAATCGTACCAGAACATATCTCGAGTAGATTCCCTCTGTATCGATTAGCTCTATCTCCTACTTAAACGGGATAAATAAGAGATAAACGAGATAAATAAGAGATAAGACGGACTTAATCTCTTAAACTACGCTATGTACGCAGCCCCGTAGCCCCGAGTCTGACAAGCCCCCGAGCTCTTCGTAGCTGAGTACTGCAGGCTTATCGAGTACTTCAGAAGTAGTCTTCGACTTCTTCAAAAGCTTCATCTTGAAGTCCTTCTTCGAGTACTTGCTTGGCTGCATCGAAGCTATGAGGTGCTCATGCCCCGAATTTTATTTTTGACATGGTATGCGATTTTGAAAAATCGCACTCCATATGGAGTAGCCCCCGAGCCTTAGGTTGAATCAGAGAATCAGGCTGAGGGTCCCATTAGTCTGTAATCCTGCTTATCCTTCAAAGAAATTTAAAAAATAAATAGTCGATGCCACGTATCCCGCAGCCCCCGAGTCTTGAATCCTAATCCCACAAAATTGGAGATAAGGATCCGAAAACCGTGGCATGCAGGCTAAAAATGACAACTTGAGAAATTACCAAAATGATGATACAAATGATGGAAATCAGATCATGAATCCAAAAACCCCTTTTTTCGGGCTAATTAACCCTGAAAAAATAAGTAGGTGGATACGTAATCCAAACAGTCCACCAAATGACCCCTCAGCTTCGGAATATTCCCAAAACCGACTCTTGAACTTCAGAACAGTAAATTTTTCCCACCCCGCAGGTTATTTAACCCCTGCGGCAACAGTGAGAAAAACTGTGCTTCCAATCTGCATTTTGCCAAGATCCACAAAAATCCCCAACCAGAGCCACGCGCCGTCGCCATCCCCCTCAAAGAAATCCCCCAACCCTGATTTCCCCACCCCTCTCCCCGCAGCCCCCGAGCATCTCGTGGCAAGCAAATCGGAGATGGTGCCCAAGAAATCCGAGATCGAAGGGAAAAAGAAGGAGGCGCAGCCGTCGACCGGAGAGTGGACCTACAGTAAGTGCTCCCACACCAATCTGAATAGGCTAGTTTCCGAGGGGTTGCTGCAAGAGAGGAATCTTGTCAACTGGCGCCCCTCTTTCCGTGAAGCCTTTCCCATGAAAAATGTTGACGAAATCGTCACAGTTTACCATTTTGCCGAACGGGGATTGGCCCTCCCCTCCTGTTCTTTCTTCCGTGGCCTTCTGTATTATTACGGGCTTGAGCTCCATCACCTCAACCCGAATTCCATATGCCATATTTCCATTTTTATCCATTTCTGTGAAGCCTTTCTCGGAATCGAATCCCACTGGGATCTTTTCCGCTTCCTCTTCCGCGTCAAACCCTAGCCTACCTCGAAAAAACTTTCTGTTGTAGGGGGCGCCGGCATTCAACTGCGTCAGCAGGCCGGTGAAAGATACCTTTCATACAAATTCCCCTCCAACCTTCCTGTAAGCATCTAGGCCCTCAAGGTATGTTTCGGTGATTAATGACAACCATTATTGTGACTAATGAGTTTGTGCAGCTTTATAGATCATTATCGCTCATTTGGTCATATGTCAAAAGAGGCCCCTAATTTTAATTATTTAAAAAGGCGATCTCGGCATTCAACTCAATAATATGTCAAGACTAAGGATCTTTCTAGTCCTAAGTGTCATAAGGTTGAGAAGGACACTTAGGTTAGTATAGGTTTTATAGTTTTGTAGTGATCGCACTATTAAGAGGGGTTTAGGCTAAGTAACTTGAGCATAGACATGGTCATTTAAAAATGGATGCACACAATGGTCACTCAGGTTTCTAGAAGCTCAAATAAGTGGTTCTCAATTTATATCTCAAGAATAATTGGATTTCATTCAAGACTCAAATCAGTAAAGGCAAAATCAGGAAAACTCCTTAACACCGGTTTAACCGACGCTTCAACTTTTCTATACGTCGGTTAAACGAGGTCAGCAGAGTCTGGACAAGTCAATACACCGGTTAAACCGACGATATTTGAAATGGGACGTCGGTGCAGTTGTCCAGAGACTTGGTTTTCCAGTTGATCAGTGGACAACTACACTCACCGGTTAAACCGATGATACGTCGGTTAATCTGCCCAAGCTGTAACGGCTAGTTTTCAGAAGGGGTAGTTTACTTTCACCGGTTAAACCGACGATGACTATTGGAGGTATGTCGGATTAACCGGCGCTACGCAGTTTTCTGGCAGCTTTTTCTCCAACAGCTCTATTCGTGTGAGCTGCCTATATATACCCCTCGAATGGGTCATTTTACTACTCTTGACACCAGGCAACATCCAAACACTCATACTATAGTCAAGAGCCACCTTGAGCTTCATCATTTCACATGCTTGTTCATTCAATCATTCAAGAAGCAAGATTAAGGACTTGAGTAGAGAGAAGCTTGTGTGCATCCGTTCTTGGTGATTGGTTCTTGCTCAAGTGAAGGCCTTAGCTTGTTACTCTTGGTGATTGGCATCACCTAGGCGATCTTGGTGATCGAGGTGATTACCGCGGAGCTTGCCAAGGATTGTGGGAGCCCGGAGAAGAAGATTGTACGTGGCTTGATCTCCACCACACCGGGATGGTGAACGGAGACTCTTAGTGAGCGCCCTCGTCTTGGTGACTTGGGAGGTGACAAAACTCTTTGTGAGTGTCACAATGTGGATTAGGGGTGTGTGCCAACACATCGATACCACGGAAAAAAATCCGGTTGTCTCTTGTCCACTTTACTTATTCAAGCCTTATCTTTCATGCAATTTATTCATGTGCTTGATTTAGGGATCATTACTTTGCTCTACCTTGCTAGGCTTTATCTCTTTTTATCTTTCCTAGCTTGCATAGGTATTTTAGTTACCCGGTTGGTGAATTGGTGCCTTCCTAGCTTTGCATAGGTTAAGGTTGCTTTACCTTGTTTTAGAAATTTGAAAAAGGCCCAATTCACCCCCCCTCTTGGTCCATCGATCCTTTCAATTGGTATCAGAGCCTCATTGCTCATTTGGATCATTAGGCTTCACCGCCTAGAGCTATGGCCAAGATGGGTGGTTCGCCGCCTCACTTCGAGGGCAAGAACTTTGCTTATTGGAAAGTTCGCATGGCCGCATACCTTGATGCGATTGCCCCCGAAGCGTGGTCGGCAACTAAGGTCGGGTTCACCAGAACTCCCACCACCGAACAATTAAAATGGAATGCTAAAGCTAGAAATGCAATTTTCGAAGCTATTAGTGAGGAAGTCTTTGCTAGAGTTAATGGCATGGACTTAGCGAGTGATATTTGGAAGGAGCTCATCGAAATTCATGAAGGTTGCACTAAAGTTCGTGAGCAAAAATATCACTTGTTTAGAGCTAAGTATGATTCCTTTAAAATGCTAGCTCATGAAAATTGCAATGATATGTATTCTCGCTTGAATGTCATTGTCAAGGACATTAATGCACTTGAAATATCCAAAATTGACAGTGCCTCCATCAATCGCAAGATTCTCATGCTCCTCCCGAAGCCCAAGTATAACATCATTAATGCTATGCTTCAAAAGGAGGATCTTGACACAATGGAAGTAGGAGAACTTGTGGGGGAAATTCGCGCTCATGAAATGAGCATTCTTGGTATGTCCGAAGAGCCAACTTCAAGCAAATCAATTGCTCTAAAGACCAAGACAAACAAATCCCGCAAGCTCAAGATGATCAAGCAAGATTCAAGCTCAAGCAATGAAGAAGATGATCATCATGAAAGCTCATCCGATGTTGAAGATGATGGAGAACTTGCTCTCATGATGAGAAAGTTCACACGCTTAAATGAAAAGATCAATAAGAAGGGTTTCAACTTTGACTCCAAAAAGGGAATGTTCCGGCCAATGGATGTCAAGAACAAGATTTGCTACAATTGTGGCGAAAAAGGTCACATCCGTCCAAATTGCCCCAAGCCGGATAAAAGGAACAAGGACAACAAGAGCAAGCATCGCCATGATTCAAGCGATGATGAAGAAGAGGAGAGGAAGAACAAAAACAAGAGATTTGGGAAGAAGAAGACCCATGACAAGAAGACCAAGCTCTTCCCAAAGAAGAAAGGGCACACCAAGAAAAGTTTCTTGGTGGAAAAACAAGAGTGGGTGACCGATGTCTCATCAAGCGAAGACTCAAGTGATGAAGAAGACATCGTCACCATTGCCCTCACCAATGAAGAACCACCACTACCTCCGCCTCCTATGTGCCTCATGGCAAAAGGTAACACCAAGGTATGTGATGTAGATAGTGAAGATGATAGTGATGAAGAGTTTGATCCTAATGAATTCACTAACCTCATCAATGAGTATACATCCGTCATCAAGAGGGAAAAGGGCAAAGTCAAAATTCTTGAGAGCACTCATGCTAAGTTAGAGCTTGCCCACTCCGACTTACTTGGTAAGTACAATGACTTACTCAAAAAGCACAATGAGTCACTTGTACTTGCTAAGCAAGTTGAAGAAAGCCACAAAAAGCTCAGACAAGAGCATAGCGAGTTGGCTCACAAATATCAAGAACTTGAATTTGCCTATGAAGTTATTGACTCAAGTCTTGAGAAATTTGCTCATGAAAAGGTCAATGCTTCTACTTCATGTGATGACCTACTCATTGATGCATATGCCACTAATGTTGTGCCCAAGCTTGCTCCTTCTAGGGAAAATGAATTGATGGATCAAGTGGCAAGCCTCAAGAGTAGTGTGGAGAAACTCTCAAGAGGAGAATACATCCACAAGGAGATTCTCTTCAACAATGCCCGTGACTATGGCAAGAGAGGTCTTGGTTCATTTCTGGAGCCAAACATGGCTACAACTCCTTCTCCGGAGATCAAGACAAGCTTCATCAAGGAAGTTGGTTCATATTGCCAACATTGCCAAGTCACCGGGCACCACACTAGGGAGTGCACTTTACCATCACGTTCTCTTCCTAACTTACCCAAGAATTACTCATCAATGTTTCAAAATAACCATTTTCTCTTGAGTAAAGTGAAGGGCAAGGTGAAGGCCAAGTTCATTGGCAAAATTGCTAAGGAGTCGAAGAAGAAGCTCCCCAAGCAACTTTGGGTCCCAAAAGCTCTTGTCACACATGTGCAAGGCCCAAAGCTTGTTTGGGTTCCTAAAACTCAAAAATGAATTCTCATGTGTGTAGGTGAACTACAAAGCCAGTGGAAAATATTGGGTACTTGATAGCGGTTGCTCTCAACACATGACCGGCAATGATAGCATGTTCACCTCTCTTGAAGACCCCGGCGATCATGAACATGTCACCTATGGTGATAACTCAAAGGGGAAAGTCTTAGGTTTGGGTAGAATTGCAATTTCAAAAGATTTATCTATTTCAAATGTCTTGTTTGTAGAAGCACTTAGTTTTAATCTTATTTCTATTGCTCAATTATGTGATCTTGGACTAACGTGTGTCTTTGACAAGAATGGTGTTGTAGTAACTCATGAAAAAGACAAGTCATTGGTATTCACGGGGTTTAGGCATGGCAACATCTATTTGGTGGATTTCTCTTCAAAGCAAACAAGCACCATGACTTGCCTCTTCACCAAGTCATCTCTTGGGTGGCTTTGGCATAGAAGAATTGCTCATATTGGCATGAACAACCTCAAGAAAGCCCACAAGAGAGGGATGATCACCGGCGTAAAGGACGTCACTTTTGACAAGAACAAGTTATGCAAAGCATGTCAAGCCGGGAAGCAAGTTGCAACTCATCATCCTATCAAGACGATGTTGTCTACCTCCAAGCCGCTTGAGCTACTACACATGGATCTCTTTGGTCCAACTTCATACAAGAGCATTGGTGGTAACCTCTATTGCCTAGTAATCGTTGATGATTTTTCACACTACACTTGGGTCATGTTTCTAGGTGATAAGGGTGAAACTCCGGAGATCTTCAAGATATTTGCAAGAAAAGCTCAAAGGGAATACAATTCCCCAATTGTGAAGATCCGGAGTGACAACGGCACCGAGTTCAAGAATACAAAGATTGAAGAATGGTGCGATGAAGAGGGAGTCAAACATGAGTTTTCTGCCACCTACACGCCTCAACAAAATGGAGTGGTGGAAAGAAAGAACAAGACACTCATCACCCTAGCAAGAGCAATGTTGGATGATTATGGTACGTCCGAGAAGTTTTGGACGGAAGCAATCAACACGGCGTGTCATGCATCCAATCGAGTGTACCCTCACCGACTCCTCGAGAAAACTCCATATGAGCTCATCACTGGGAGAAAACCAAATATATCATACTTTTGGGTCTTTGGTTGCAAATGCTTCATCTATAAGAAGAAAAGGCTCGGTAAGTTTGAGAGTAGATGTGATGAAGGTTTCTTTCTTGGTTATGCATCAAACTCCAAAGCATATAGAGTATTCAATCAAACCTCCGGGTTAGTTGAAGAAACATGTGATGTGGAGTTTGATGAATCTAATGGCTCCCAAGAGGAGGTTGTTGGCTATGAAAATGTAGGGGATGAAGAGATTGAAGAAGCCTTGAAGAAGATGTCCATTGGGAATATCAAGCCGGAAGAGGTGCATGAAGGCAATGATCAAGGGGGAGGAACTTCCTCATCTTTACCAAACACCTCCACGGCACCCCAAGTGGATGAAGATCAAGATAAAGTTGATCCACTACCTCAAGAAAATGTGTCAATGCCAACACCCCAAGTCCAAGAACAAGAAGAGCAAAATGTTCCACCACAAGCACAAGTCACTCATGATCCACCCCAACAAGTATCCACGCAAATACCGCTAGTGAAGCATGGTCGCATCTCCAAGGATCATCCAATTGGTCAAATCATTGGTAGTCCTTCCAAAGGAGTAAGAACTCGCTCTAATCATGCTTCATTTTGCGAACATCACTCGTTTGTTTCTTGTGTTGAACCCACTAGCATAGAGGAAGCACTTGAGGACTCGGATTGGGTGATGGCCATGCAAGAAGAATTGAATAATTTCACCCGCAATGAGGTTTGGGTCCTCGAAGCTCCTCCGAAAGACAAGAACATCATCGGCACAAAGTGGGTCTTTCAAAACAAGCAAGATGAACATGGGGTTTCTCAAGTCGAAGGTTTGGATTTTGGTGAAACTTTTGCTCCGGTCGCAAGACTTGAAGCTATCCGCATTCTTCTTGCTTACTCTTCACATCATAACATTAAGTTATATCAAATGGATGTGAAAAGTGCATTCTTAAATGGCTTTATTAATGAACTCGTTTATGTTGAGCAACCTCCCGGGTTTGAAGATCCGAGGAATCCTAACCATGTTTATAGGTTGCACAAGGCACTCTATGGGCTCAAATAAGCTCCAAGGGCTTGGTATGAGAGGCTTCATGACTTCCTAATCATGCAAGGCTTCAAGATCGGGAGGGCGGACACCACTTTGTTCACAAAAGACGTCAACGGGGATCTTTTCATTTGTCAAATTTATGTTGACGATATTATCTTTGGCTCAACTAATGATTTACTAAGCCATGAGTTTGCTACCATGATGTCTAGGGAATTCGAGATGTCCATGATTGGCGAATTGACTTTCTTCCTTGGTTTTCAAGTCAAACAAATGAAGGAAGGGACATTCATCTGTCAAGAAAAATATACTAAAGATATCTTGAAGAAGTTCAAGATGGATGAATGCAAGCCAATTAAGACACCCATGGCTACAAATGGGCATCTCGACTTGGATGTGGACGGTAAACCGGTTGATCAATCTCTCTATTGTTCTATGATAGGGTCTTTGCTTTACCTTACCGCATCTAGGCCCGATATAATGTTTAGTGTGTGCTTGTGTGCCCGTTTTCAAGCTAACCCTAAGGAATCACACCTTTCGGCTGTGAATAGGATCCTTCGGTATCTCAAGCACACCCCTAGCATAGGCTTGTGGTACCCCAAAGGCGCTAGCTTAGATCTCTTGGGATACTCGGATTCGGATTTTGCCGGAAGCCGTGTGGATCGCAAGAGTACCTCCGGGGGTTGTCACTTGCTTGGGCGTTCTCTAGTTTCTTGGTCGAGTAAGAAGCAAAATTCCGTGGCTTTGTCCACCGCGGAAGCGGAATATATAGCGGCAGGTGCATGTTGTGCCCAAATTCTATATATGAAGCAAACCCTTTTGGACTTTGGTGTGAAACTAGACAGGATACCACTCCTTTGTGACAATGAAAGTGCCGTAAAAATTGCCAAGAATCCGGTTCAACACTCTCGCACAAAGCACATTGATATTCGTCATCACTTCTTGCGTGATCACGAAGCCAAGGGGGACATTTCCCTTCAAGGTGTGAGATCCGAGGAGCAATTGGCGGATATTTTCACAAAACCTTTAGACAAGAGTACTTTTGTTAGGCTAAGGAATGAGCTTAACGTGTTAGATGCGGCAAACGTCATGTAAGTTGCCATGTCATATAGAAAAATGCATATATATAGGACACTTGTCTAACCATGGTAAGATAGTGATGAGCAAGGGTTTAGCTAGAGGTGGTGGTCCACTTGTTTTCCTCTAGGCTTGTAGAAAGGCTCATCATGAAGAAGCTTCCCCGTGGGATAAAACTTGACAAGTAGAATTTAAATTCTCGCTATGCATTTCTTGTCATATAGATGTGCACTTCATGTTTACCTTACTTTCGCATGTGGTTGTAGCTTGCATTATCATTGCATGTGTAAGGGTCACAAAGGAGATCACTTGATGAAAATGAGACTTGTTTTAAATACAAGATCTTAATTCATGAAAAGTGAAAAGAGTAAAGTGTTAGGTGCGTTATTGCCTAGTGAGCAATGTCGTGATGAGTATGAAGCTTTCTTTCTTCAATATTCCAACGACATGGCTCATACATTTTATTTGGCGCTTTGTCTCTCTTGCGACTTTTCCGTGTGTTTGAAAGGAAAAATTATTTAAGCTAATAAGCTATTCTATTTGTTTTGAGGGGTAAAGTCGCCTATGCAAGTCCATTAGCTTGAGTTTATTTGAATTTTATAAGTTCATTGGACTTAGCATAGTAGAGTGAGCTGAGAGAGGGTTTTTGGGTTCACCGGTTAAACCAACACTCAATGGATCTTTACCCATCGGTTTAACCGGCGTCACTAAGTTTCAGCTTCAGCTCAGTCATTTCAAGCGTTCAACCGGTGTATACAAAGTTCGCAGCATCGGATCAACCGATGAACATATCACAATTCTGACCTGAAAATCAACTGTTGTTTGTGTCGTTCAACCGACGAGTTCATTTATCGGAGCATCGGTTCAACCGGTGTACAGATGCAGATTTGGCAGAGTCTCTGGTAAACTACACCGACGCAATCAACCGGCGTTCGAACCCTAAGCGTCGGATCAACCGGCGATAAGAAAATCCGCGGGGTCCACTTGTCGTATTACTCTCTTGCCCGCTCGCTGCCGCCCGCTCGTCTTCAGTTTTTGCCGCCTCCTCGCCTTCGCCGTCAACTCCGCCACCGCGCCGCCTCTGTGCCGCCCGTGCGCACCGCCGTCTGCTGCCGTCCGCCGCCCGCGCCATCTGCCGCGCAACCGCACCGCCGCCGTCTGCCGCCCGAGCGCAACTGCGCCGCCGCCCGTGCGCATTGCAGCTCCCTCGCTGTCATCGTTCTGCACCTCCACCACGCCGCCGCCGCCTGCGCTCGCGCGCAACCACCGCCCTGCAGCTCCACCGGGCCACCACCTGCGCGCCGCCTGCACCGCATTGCGCCGTTCGTGGGCCTTGCATCGCCCTTGCGCCACCGCGCCGTCGCCACTGCCGCCTTGTACCACCCGCACACAACCGTCACCGCGCCGCGTCATTGTTACTGTCTGTGATCGAGATGGGTCGTGAGAAGAGAAAGGGAAAGGAAATTGTGGTCGAGGAGCCCGCTCGCAAGCGGACTCGTGCAGCGAGAGAGGCCGAGAGGGCCGAGATGGTGGCTAAGGCTGCCGAGGAGCAGGCATCAGGCCGTGCTCGTCCGTTCGCGATCAGGGATACGCCAGCCAGAGGTAGAGGTAGAGGCATGGGCAGAGTTAGAGGTGCCAGGGCCACCAGAGCCACGACTGCGGCAGCAGCAGCAGAGTCAGATCAGTCACATTCAGCTGCAGAGTCCGATTCAGATACAGAGGGTGAGCAGTCTGAGCAGTCACGGGACAGAGCACACAGTCACCGACTCTATGACGTTCTGGCCGCACCGGACCGAGGACGCGAGGAGGTCACCAGCCTCAGGAGCCTCGCAGGTCCGCAGCAGCAGCTCGTCGAGCCGAGGCCCTAGCGGCCGAGCGTGCAGTGTTCCGCATGGACACTGTCGTGCATCTGGAGCCAGGTGTGCTGCTCCAGAACTTGACCAAGGCCAATGCGGCGAAGGTCAAGAGGCTTAGGTGGAGTGTTCAGGAGGAGGAGTGGTTCCCAGTGACACGTGACAGCAGGGTCGACCGTAGATTCTGGACACTTCTTCAGGCCAGTTTCTACGAGACCTACCAGAGGCGGAGCACAGGATCTTCCCGCACAGAGTGCTTGACTGGGTGTCTCTGAGGACAGCCGCAGGGGGAGCTGATGTCAGGGAGCACTTTGCTCACTTCAGGGGATTGCCCAGGTTGCTTTCGATTGAGCGGAACAGATACATTGAGGACTGGGTTCGAGTCTTTTATGCCACAGCTTGGATAGCCCCAGAGCGCAGAGCAGTTCACTTCATGTTTGGAGGCCAGGTCTTTGGTCTGTCCAGGGCTACACTTGCAGGGATTCTTGGAGTTGACTTGGTTGACGTCTCCCTGCACGAGATGGTTTATGGTGATGCAGATCCACCGCGCAGAGCTATGATTGGCGGGATTGCACCTTCTCACGAGGCGATCTCTCAGTGCTTCCGCCAGCCATTCCCTGCCTCCTACGCCAGGGTTCCCAGCCTGCTGACCCCAGAGGCATACGCAGTTCACATGGCACTCCGGAGGACTTTGCTCCCGAGGAGTGGCTACCCAGAGGGGTTCACAGGTCTGCAGCAGCTACTGCTTCTCCACATACTCACTCATGAGCCGTTTGACATAGTTGACTTTATCTTGGCTGAGATTGAGGATGTTATCACTGACGGGATGGGCGTTGTACGTCAGTTTCCTTATGCTCAGTGGATCAGCCTTATTTGCTCTATGATCGTGCCAGCTGAGTCACCTGTCAGTGCAGTCTACCGACAGGACGAGGTTCCATGGTTCCCAGTCTATCGTCCGACAGCACCTTCAGACCGGAGGAGAGGCAGGCAGGCTGATAGAGCTGCCATGGCACGGTTGTCACCTAAGGCACAGGCTCGTGTGGCACAGGAGGATGAGACACTGCTCGCCGCAGAGGCACAGCTTCCCGGAGGAGACGATGAGATACACTGGTCCGACCTTGAGTCTGACTCCTCCGAGGACGAGGAGTACTTCCCTGCATCAGCTCCAGCTAGTCACGACCACGAGGCAGGCGGGTCCAGAGAGCCAGCTCCAGTGTCAGCTGCTGCCGCTACAGTTTCAGAGTCACAGGTGTCTCAGCCGTCTGAGCTCACCGCACTTCTACAGCAGCTGGTGACACAGCAGAGAGAGGACCGCCTTGCTCAGGAGGAGGCTAGGAGAGCCCATGAGGCCCAGCTTGCAGCCATACAGAGAGAGGCCGCCCGAGAGCGAGCTGCTACCGAGGAGCGCTTTGTCGGACTTATTGATAGAGTATCTCAGAGGACAGACGCTCAGTTCCAGCAGATGCAGCAGGGCATGATGGCGATGTTCGGGATGATCTCACAGCTGTACTCTCACACCGGACTCGCCCCGCAGCAGCCAGGTCAGCCAGGCCTTCAGGGCGTTGGAGCACCTCCACTTGCAGTCACACCAGCTCCAGCCTCTACTGCTCCAGCCACTTCAGCGACCCTGGAGACCATGTTCTCGATGTCAGCACTACTTGGGTCTGCGGGTCGTCCTTTCTTCTCTCCACTGCCAGCGACTTCACTCTTCCAGGAGTCTCCTTCAGCAGTACACACAGTCGCCCTCCCAGTAGTACCACAGCCTTTACATTCAGGGGGAGGTGGAGAGGGTTCCTTGCTTCAACAGTCGACACAGCCGGCAGCTTCAGCACTTACCACTTCAGATGTTGACACATCTTCTGCTGAGCCGGTTACTACTTCTACGGACCCTCTTCCAGGCAGTGCCAGCATGCGAGCCTCCACGACAGCCACTCCTCCAGTCAGCTCAGCACCAGCAGGCAGTTCTGACCAGCAGCTCCCGTCCGTCACTGAGGATCCACCATCCGACGACGACGACGACGATGACCCGGATCGCTTTCTTGCCGTACCACGTCAGCTGGATCCGTAGCTCGCTCCTTTTTGTGCTTTGATGCCAAAGAGGGAGAGGGAGTGAGAGTCAGGGGGAGGGTAGAGTTAGAGAGAGCTCGTGATCAGGACTTTGACGTTTCATATTGTATCACATTTGGTGTTAGTTCATGGATATGTACATTTGTCGTTTGAGCATGCTGAGTTTTGAGACATATCTATGGATTTCGTTTGAGCCGTTGAGTTCTTTGATTCTCTCTTTCCGAGTTTGCTTGTTTTTATTCTTGCCTTATCTTTCTCGCTCTCTCGTTATTTATGTTTTGTGTTGTCATCAATCACCAAAAAGGGTGAGATTGTAAGCATCTAGGCCCTCAAGGTATGTTTCGGTGATTAATGACAACCATTATTGTGACTAATGAGTTTGTGCAGCTTTATAGATCATTATCGCTCATTTGGTCATATGTCAAAAGAGGCCCCTAATTTTAATTATTCAAAAAGGCGATCTCAGCATTCAACTCAATAATATGTCAAGACTAAGGATCTTTCTAGTCCTAAGTGTCATAAGGTTGAGAAGGACACTTAGGTTAGTATAGGTTTTATAGTTTTGTAGTGATCGCACTATTAAGAGGGGTTTAGGCTAAGTAACTTGAGCATGGACATGGTCATTTGAAAATGGATGCACACAATGGTCACTCAGGTTTCTAGAAGCTCAAATAAGTGGTTCTCAATTTATATCTCAAGAATAATTGGATTTCATTCAAGACTCAAATCAGAAAAGGCAAAATCAGGAAAACTCCTTAACACCGGTTTAACCGACGCTTCAACTTTTCTATACATCGGTTAAACAAGGTCAGCAGAGTCTGGACAAGTCAATACACCGGTTAAACCGACGATATTTGAAATGGGACGTCGGTGCAGTTGTCCAGAGACTTGGTTTTCCAGTTGATCAGTGGACAACTACACTCACCGGTTAAACCGATGATACGTCGGTTAATCTGCCCAAGCTGTAACGGCTAGTTTTCAGAAGGGGTAGTTTACTTTCACCGGTTAAACCGACGATGACTATTGGAGGTACGTCGGATTAACCGGCGCTACGCAGTTTTCTGGCAGCTTTTTCTCCAACGGCTCTATTCGTGTGAGCTGCCTATATATACCCCTCGAATGGGTCATTTTACTACTCTTGACACCAGGAAACATCCAAACACTCATACTATAGTCAAGAGCCACCTTGAGCTTCATCATTTCACATGCTTGTTCATTCAATCATTCAAGAAGCAAGATTAAGGACTTGAGTAGAGAGAAGCTTGTGTGCATCCGTTCTTGGTGATCGGTTCTTGCTCAAGTGAAGGCCTTAGCTTGTTACTCTTGGTGATTGGCATCACCTAGACGATCTTGGTGATCGAGGTGATTCTCGCGGAGCTTGCCAAGGATTGCGGGAGCCCAGAGAAGAAGATTGTACGTGGCTTGATCTCCACCACACCGGGATGGTGAACGGAGACTCTTAGTGAGCGCCCTCGTCTTGGTGACTTGGGAGGTGACAAAACTCTTTGTGAGTGTCACAATGTGGATTAGGGGTGTGTGCTAACACATCGATACCACGGAAAAAAATCCGGTTGTCTCTTGTCCACTTTACTTATTCAAGCCTTATCTTTCATGCAATTTATTCATGTGCTTGATTTAGGGATCATTACTTTGCTCTACCTTGCTAGGCTTTACCTCTTTTTATCTTTCCTAGCTTGCGTAGGTATTTTAGTTACCCGGTTGGTGAATTGGTGCCTTCCTAGCTTTGCATAGGTTAAGGTTGCTTTACCTTGTTTTAGAAATTTGAAAAAGGCCCAATTCACCCCCCCTTTTGGTCCATCGATCCTTTCACTTCCTGGTTGGAAAAACCATTGGTTCTATTCTGAAAATCATGCCCCCCAGCTCCCCGAAAAAACAAATAACCCACCTGTGGTGAGGCCGGAGTGGAATCTCGAACTGTCCGGGGGAAACATGGATCAAGTCGAGGAGCTATTAGACCTCATAGAGGCACACAAGATGACGGGAGTGACCGGTGCTTCCGTTTTGTTTTCTTTCTTCAAACGCCGAGTCCAACCGATCGTACAGCGCCACCGACTTGGATTCGAGTACACAGGCTCTGAAGATCCATCTCGCATATGCACAGAGGAGCTGTCAGACAATGCCGCCCTCCTCCGAGTCAGGCGAGTGCTGGTGGACATGGACGCCATGCCGTTTGTACTGAAGCTGTTTACCACGCGGAATCCGCCCAAGCCTGTAAGTACTTGACTACTTTTTGTTGAAAGCTACCTCTGTTATGCCATCGCTAACTGAGAGCCTTCTGCAGGGACACACCAAACTATACCTCAGCTACCCGCCGCGACCCGATATCCCCCGGCCGGACCACCTCCTCCCCAACACCGCTATAGAAGCCAAAAGGGCTCGCATAGCTGCAGCTTAGCGCAGCAGCGGGTCCACGGAGGATGCGAGCCCCCGGGCGGAGGAAAAAGCTGAAGGAGAAGCGTGATGGGACAACTCCCTCGAGCCAGTCATGGAGTTGGCCGACGCTTTGCCACTGGTGCCGCAGGGTCGTCGGATAGTGTGGAAGCGAAAGGCGCAAGATATCGAATCCTCCGGGTACCTGCTGTTGCCTTGTTGTATTGCTATATGTTGATAGTGTGTCATGCTTACAATGTCCTCTTGTAGTCCTTCTGGCCCTCCCAGGCCGAGCCCGAAGAAGAAGAGGAAGCTCCATCAGCCACCGCAGCCATCACCATCGTCGTGGCGGGGACCGTGCCCTTGGCTGGTGAAACCCCACCGCCCACAACGGGAACGCCGCGACAGGCCTTGCGGGTGAAAAAGGTCATCAAAAAGAAGTCTACACTGTAAGTTTGCCTCTGGTTGCACAATAAACATTTTGATCTTTTGACTTGTGTTTTGACTGACTTCGACTTCATTAGAGCTGCGACCGCCGCAGACCTCCAGCTGACGCCGGCCTCGACTACCCCAGCCCCTGGGTCTTTGACCCAGGAAGGATCTTCAGGCGTGGGGCCGGTCGCGGCAGCTCCAGCCCCCGAGCCGTCGGCCCCCGAAGGGTCGACGCCCGCGGAGCCAGCCCCCGAGGTGGACGCGACGCTGCCCGACTCGCCGCCTCCCGAGCTCCAACAAGTCGAAACCGGAGCTGGTGGCGGGGAACAAGTCGAGGCCCCTGATGCCGCTCCAGCAGATGGCACAGGTAAGCATCTGAGCGCCCACGGCTAACTGCCAAGGCCCAGGCGTAGTATTCTGAAAACACTTTGTGCTTGCAGGTGCGCGGGATGCCGCCGACCTGGTGGATGATCCGTTGCTGACGGACAACAACATAGAGAACTTCAAGAAGGCATGTGACTTTGCCATGGGACGACTTGAGTACTTTCCTGCTGGTAAACACTGTTGAGCTGCTTATCTGAATTTCCTTCTTATGCAGAATGTGATTGCCCACTCCCGGAAGAAATCAAAAAAGCTGAAAACCGTTGTTGGTGATCACCAAGAGCTCGCCACCCTGGAAAGGCGCATCGTCGACGACGAAACAAAGATCTGCTCCCTTGAGAAAGCAAATTCCGGACTCCGAGAACAACTCGAGATGCAAGGGAAAGCGCACCAAGAGCAGCTCAGAGAGCACGAAAAAGCGCACCAGGAGCAGCTCAAAGATCAGAGGAAAGCGCACCAAGGTAAGCCATTGCTTCCCTCGAGTACTTGCATGTATCAATTTGTCCTGGATTCTGAAAAAGCTCTTCACCACAGAACTTAGGAAAATGTTAATATATAAAAAAGAGCTACTTACTGATGTGAAGAACCTGCTGTATCGGCGTAGAGATGACGTCGAGAGGTTGCGAAAGGTGATCAGCGACACTAAATGACAGTTCGGTGACTGCCTTTAGCGAATCAAGACGCTGGGTGAAGAAAAAGTGCAGCAACTGAAGGAGCTCGAGGATCTCAGGGGGGCCGCCCGGGAGATGGTGGACATGGTGGATCCCCCAGAGGAAGGCGACGCAAGCTCACGGCCCCTGCTAGAGCAACTCCATGAAGCCCCGAAGAAAGTGCTGAAATTCCTCACAGAGGCTCCAGTTGCGTGCGTCAGCAACGCCCTTGCAGTTGTGAAGTTTTTTTTTGCCGAACGCGCGATTGGAGATATTTGCTCAGGGCATGGCTGCAGATTGCACCGAGGGTCAATTCGACCAACACCTCCAAGAAGCCCGACCTGTAGCGGAACAAATAGTTCAAAGTGTACTGCAGGATTAGGGAGTAAAGAACAAGTTTTTACTTCCTTGTATATATAGTTTCTTTGATGTCTCTACTTGTGTGTGTGTGTGCCTTGGCTGAATTGGAATCCAGGCTTACGAGGCTAAGTAGCAGACACTACCCTGGGTGCAGCGACCCAGAAAGTAGTCACAGCTCCAAGCGGGTGCTCACCTAACAAAGTAGCCACAACTCAATTGAGCGGGGCTAAACTGTTAGGAAAGAACGCGAGCATCGTCGCGGAACTGCCGTGCGTTAGGCAGAAAAACAAAACTACCCCGAGTGCACTGACTCTGGGTGTAGTCAAAGTCGCCCCTCATATGGGTGCGCTCCTTGAGTTAGCTAAGAACCGGACGGACGATTTGAACTCGTTGGGAGCGAACGCGGGCATCGCCGCGATTCTGCCGTGTTTAAGGCAAAAATGAAACTACCCTGAGTTCAACGACTCAGGATGTAGTCGAGGCAGCTCTTTACGCGAGCCCATCCAACAAGTTGGATATAAACCAGTCGAACAGATCGATTTGTTGGGATAGATGCGACTACTGCCGCGTGCGACCATCCAAGGTCGCGGCAGAAGTCGAGCCGTAGAAGATATGAATATAGCGGATGTTTGCGTCGAAACATGAAATCGAGAAGATAGGAACGTGGCCGTGGCCTCCGTACATTTTATGACAAGGAGCCGATTTATGTAAATGCTGCAAGTAGCCGTGGCCTCCGCATGTTCACAGAAAAATTTTCAACCCGAGTCGTGTGGCGCGTAGCCTCCAAACTGATTCGAGGAAAGGAGGCCATCTAAGCCCCCGGAGTTTCAGCTATATCCGGCCATCTCTTAATGGGTAAAACTTGTGCAGGTTCTGGATGTTCCAAGAGTTCGGAACATCTTGACCCTCAGGATATTGTAGTCGATAACACCCTAGTCTTGTAACCTGTTTGACGACAAACGGGCCCTCCCATCCTGAATTGAGCTTGTGTAGGCCGGACTCGTCTTGAATGCGACGCAAGACCAAGTCACCGATGCTAAATGACCGCTCCCTCACATTGCGATTATGAAATCGCCGGATCCCCTGCAGGTATCGAGCTGACTGAACAAGAGCGGCGCAGCAAACCTCTTCGACCGATTCAAGCTCTAATTGCCTCGCCTCATCCGCCTCGCCTTCATTGTACATTTCAACCCTTGGGGGCTTCCACATGATATCGGCCGGCAAGATAGCCTCAGACCCGTATACGAGGAAGAAAGGCATTTGTCTTGTGGCTTTGGATGACTGGGTTCGAAGCCCCCAGACGATGTGTGGCAGCTCTTGTATCCATTTGCCCCCCTTGTTGTTTTCATCGTAGAATCTCTTCTTGAGGCTGTCGATTATCAAGCCGTTTGCCCTTTTGACTTGTCCATTGGCCCTTGGGTGTGCGACCAGGACATATTTGACCTTGATGCATGCATTCTCGCAGAATTCCCAGAACTGGTTGGCCATGAAATTGGATCCCAAGTCTGTGATGATGGTATTGGGGAAACCGAAGCGGTGCAAGATATCCGAGATGAAGTCAACAACTCGATCTGGGGTGAGCTTGGCTATCGGCTTGTACTCAATCCACTTGGTGAACTTGTCGATAGCTACCAGAACATGAGTGAAACCGCCTGGCGCCGTTGTGAAGGGCCCAATCATGTCGAGGCTCCAACAAGCGAAGGGCCAGGATGGTGGTATGGTGATGAGGCTGTGGGCAGGAACATGAGTCTGCTTGCCGAAGAATTGACAATTTTGGCATCTGCGCACGAGATCCTCCGCGTCGAATACTGCAGTGGGCCACCAGAAACCAGCCCTATATGCCTTCCCCACGAGCATTCTTGAAGCTGCGTGGTTACCTAAACACCCTTGTGGATCTCCCGCAAAATGTCACAACCTTCTTCCTTTGTGACGCACTTCATGAGAACACCTGACCGAGCGCCACGCCGATAGAGCTTGCTGTTGACCAGGACAAAGCCCTTGCTTCTGCGCATGACGCACGCCGCCTCTACGCTCCTAGCATCGATTCCTGCTGGTAACTTTTGATCTCGGATAAAGTCGATAAAAGCCTCTCGCCAGTCCTCTTGCAGCACCATAACCTCTCGATCGGGTTGTTGGGGACCCACGTCGATGGTTACCTACGGAGACGACTTGATGGATGGCAGTTTGAGCTCCTGGATGAAGACTCCCGGTGGGACCTGAGCACGTGTCGACCCCAGCTTGGACAAGGTGTCTGCGCCGACATTGTGCTCTTGCAGCACGTGATGAACCTCCAAGCCAGAAAATTTGCTTTCTAGCTTGCGCACTTCCTGCATGTAGGCTTCCATCGTCTCCTTGTTGCAGTCCCACTCTTTGTTGACTTGCTGCACAATGAGAAGAGAATCGCCATACACAAGTAGTCGCTTGATCCCTAGTGATATTGCCAAATGAAGCCCGTGAAGCAAGGCTTCATACTCGGCTTCATTGTTGGATACCGCCCATAGGATCTGAAAGACATACTTCAATTGTTCACCTCGTTGAGAAATAAGCAGAACTCCAGCGCCGCCACCGTCGAGCTTGAGAGACCCATCAAAGTACATGGTCCAGTGTTCTAGCCTATCAACCGGAGTTGGGACTTGATTCTCCCTCCATTCAGCCATGAAGTCGACTAGAGCTTGAGACTTGATTGCAGTGCGTGGCTTGAAGTCGATTGACAAAGCCCCCAGTTCCACTGCCCACTTTGATATACGCCCCGTGGCATCTTGATTATGAAGAATATCGGCCAGCGGGAAATCCGTAATCACAGTGATCTTGTACCCGTCAAAATAATGGCGCAGCTTTCTTGATGTGATTAGAATTGCATATAAAAGCTTTTGAACGGCGGGGTATCGTACCTTGGATTCGGAGAGTACCTCGTTGACGAAGTAGACAGGCCTCTGCACTCCAAATGCATGGCCTTCCTCACCTCGCTCGACTACAATAGCACTGCTGACAACATGAGTTGTTGCCGCGATGTAGAGTAGTAGGTCTTCCCCCGGCAATGGTGCTATAAGGATCGGAGGTGACTGAAGGTGATGTTTCAGATCCTGCAGGGCCCGTTTGGCCTCCTCCGTCCATTGGAACTTATCTTGGCGTTTCAGGAGCTTGAAGAAGGGTAGTCCTCTCTCCCCGAGTCGGGAGATGAACCTGTTCAGGGCTGCCATACAACCTGTTAATTTTTGCACATCCTTGATTGTGGCCGGAGCCTCCATATCAGTAATGGCCGTGATCTTTATAGGGTTGGCTTCGATGCCCCGGTTGCTAATGATGAACCCGAGCAATTTCCCTGAAGGTACTCCAAAAATGCACTTAGTAGGATTGAGTTTCCACCGAAATCTGCGCAGACTACTGAATGTTTCATCTAAATCTGCAATCAAGTCGTCGGAATCCCTGGTATTGATGACCACATCATCCACATAAGCTTCAATATTCCGGTGCAGCTGATCCGCGAAGCACATCTGGATCACGCGCTGATAGGTTGCTCCTACATTCTTCAACCCGAAGGACATGGTTTTGTAGGCATATGTCCCGTACGGGGTGATGAATGCAGTCTTGATTTGGTCCTCCTCCTTGAGCGCTATCTGATTATATCCTAAATAACAATCAAGAAAACAAAGAAGGACACAACCAGCCGTCGAATCGACAACTTGGTCAATGCGTGGCAGCCCAAAATGGTCCTTTGGGCAGTGCTTGTTGAGATCAGTGTAGTCGACGCACATTCTCCATTCATTGTTCTTTTTCTTTACAAGAATGGGATTAGCTACCCACTCTGGATGGATTACTTCTTTAATGAATCCAGCCGCAAGAAGTTTAGCTATCTCCCGTTTGATGGCCTCACGCTTATCGTGAGCAAACCTTCGCAGGCGTTACTTTTTAGGCACAGCCTTTGGGTGTACATTCAAAGCATGCTCGATCAACTCCCTGGGCACCCCTGGCATATCCGCTGGTTTCCACGTGAATATGTCTCGGTTAGCCTGAAGGAAGCTGATGAGCGCGAGTTCCTATTTGTCACCTAAGCCTGCGCCGATGACAGCGGTTTAAGATGAATCTCCCTCCTGGAGCTGGATCGTCTTGAGGGCCATGTCATCAGTTGTCTAGATGCTCAACTTGCTGGCCTTCTTGGAGGGAATCTCCAGCCCGGACTGGGATAGCTGCTGCGCGGCTGCGAGTACTTCTCTAGAAGCATCTGGCACACGAGTAGTCGAGGCGTACTGAATTGCCTCCTGATTGCAATGATACGACTTCTTCAAGTCGCCTCGGAGAGTAAGAACTCCACTTAACCCTGGCATCTTGAGAAGTAGATAAACATAATGCGGCACTGCCATAAACTTGGCAAGTGCCGGACGACCCAAAATTGCATGGTAAGAAGTTTCGAAGTTAGCTACTTCAAACTTGATAAACTCAATGCGGTAGTTCTCCCTCGTACTGAAGGTGACTAGGAGGACGACCGTACCAAGTGGATGTACCGCGTTACCTGGGACGATGCCATAAAAAGGGGACTTGCTGGGAACCAGCATGTCCTTGAAATCCAGGCCCATCTCCCTCAACGTGCTCATGAAGATGAGGTTGAGCCCGCTTCCGCCATCAATGAGGACCTTGGTGAGCTTGACCTCCGCCACCACAAGATCGAGGACCAAGGGGAACTTTTCGGGTTCTGAAAAGCTCGTCCATTGGTCATCGCGGGAAAACGAGATGGGGACCTCCAACCATCAGAGTGGTCGTGGTACCGCCGACTCAACAGACATGATC
This sequence comes from Panicum hallii, assembly GCF_002211085.1. Lineage (NCBI taxonomy): Eukaryota > Viridiplantae > Streptophyta > Magnoliopsida > Poales > Poaceae > Panicum > Panicum hallii. The sequence continues at coordinate 52,084,365 of NC_038050.1, forward strand.
TCCCGAAGAAGCAGCTTCTGGTCCCGCCTGGAGCTAAAATCCTCATCTCCCCTGAAGATGACATTGACGACCTTCGAAGCATCCTGGAACTTCGGGTTGCGCCCTTGGTCGTCGTGGTCGTCATCCTCAGGTTCTTTGTCCGCAGGCTTCTTGTTCTTCTTACCACTATCAGAGTTGCTGAACGTCCTCCGAAGGTGGTAGCAGTCAATGGCAGCATGGTTGGCACCTGGGTGCCATGGGCACTTTTTCTGCAGGAGCTTCTCGAACTCCTCTTGCATTGTCGACTTCTTGCCAAGTGAAGGACGATCGATAGCCACGATGATATCATCTGGCTTTCATTTCCGGGGCGGACCTGAAAAGTCCCGCTGGCCTTTGTCGTTGCGGTTGTCGTTTGAGTGCCTTAGATTGCTATCTTGATGCCACGGGAACCGCTCCCGCATCTTCTCCTCCTGTTCGGACCAATCGTGCATCATATCACGAAGGCCCGCAACGGTCTTTGGCCTGTTCCGCCCAAAATCTCTGTAGATGCCTGGGTCGGTGATGCTGTTGTAGAAGCAGTCGATGATGTCATCCTCCAAAATGTTCGCGATGGTGGCGCGGACGTTGAAGAAGTGACGTGTGTAGGACCGCAGGAGCTCGTTACGTTCCTGCTTACACTGGGCAAGATCGTGACGAGTACCTGCACGAGCGATCACTCCCTGGAAGTTGTCTATGAAGACCTTCTTGAGGCGCTCCCAGGAGTCGATGGAGTTGCTGCTGAGGCTCTCTAGCTAGGTGAGCGGCGCAGGGTCCAAAGCCATCGGAAAGTAGATGACTTTGGTGATGTTCGAGCCCCCTGCGACCTCAATGGCTGTGGAGTAACAACGGAGCCACTGCTGAGGGGCCTGCTTGCCGTCGTACTTGGTGATGCCAATCGGCTTAAAGCCCTCGGGGTACTTATAGCTGCTGAATCGCGTAGAGAAAGCTGGAAAATGATCACTGCTATCAGTCCCTTCAGTCTCGACTTCTTCATGTACCTTACACCTGGAAGAGATCACAGTCCGCGCGTCGCGGCCTTCATTAATGTGCTGGCGCAAGTCTTCTGTAGGAGGCCGATGATTGGCCTGTCGCGGGTTACCCCCTGAAGGTGGCTGTTGCCTCCCGCTAGGGGCCTGGCTCCCGCGAGAGTTGTTGTTGTTGTGGCTAGGCTGAAGTCGAGGATGACCGCCAGCCGTTCGGCTGTGAGCCTGGCTCCGACTCTCACCCACGCACTCCTCCCTGATGGTGGAAGCTGGATTTTGTTGATCCAACTGGATCCAGGCCCTCTGCGCGTAAAGGAGTGCTTGGCGCATGTCCGGATCATGGCTGCGCTCAAGGATGGCCGTAACCCTGGCAATGTTAGCCACCGGGGTCCTGAAACCCCGTTCACTTACAGCGACAAACTCAGGGTCAAGCTCGCGATACATAGATCGCCTACGCTCGTTGGCCCTCCTTCGCCGGATCACGCGGGCCCTGTTCCTGGCCCTCCGCGCCTCGCGATCGGCGTCGTTCTCTTCACCAGTGTTGGCAGTGGCCTCATCTTCAGAGACCACTTTGAAATCGTCGACTAGTTCAGTCGACCCCTCTGCCGCGGCTACCAATGGCCTGCCCTCTTGAAAAGGCAGGGGCTCGAGGCCAAGCCCTTTGCCTCGAGTAGATCGGAGAGCGCCATTGTGGCAGAACCAACCTGAATTATACCGGCTCATGTACGCGAGTCCAATCCAGAGGGCTCGAACGTGCTTCAAACGGTATAATCCCTTGGCCTGTCGGGTAGCGTCCCGATAAACCACCGATACAAGATCAAATAAGATTACCTCACACGAAGGTGAGTCCAGAGATACAGTCACCATCATATTTTACATCACAGGGAATTACATTACAAGAGTTTCCAAAAGTAGTATGAAATTTCAAACTTAGAGAAAACAGTACAAACTGTTGAAGTGTAGACATCATTCGATATTATCAATCTTGGTCGGGGACGGATCCCGTTCCACGGACCAACCATCTGGAAGAGCACCGGGCCAAGGCAGGGGAAGAGTAGGGTCTTCAAAGACTTTCCCTGAAAAATATAAAACTAGCAAGGCTGAGTATACTAATACTCAGCAAGGCTTACCTGAGTTTGGGTATACTTTAGCCCATAACTAGACTCATGGAGGCATTGCAAGGGTTCTGGGTTACTTTTAGCGGAAAAGCAACTAAGAGTATAACCTACTTTCAAGTTTTAGCTTTCAGATTCTAGCTTGATTAACCATCTAGGTAAGCACTTATACTAAACAAGCAAGATAGATATTATCATTCATCAAAATTATTCCAATAATAGTTACACTCTTTACTCGATGTGGCAGAAGGGATAAGCAGTCTCAATCCTCGTGAGAGGTGGACGATTCTGAATCGAATTTAAACCATGCAAGGTAAACCTAACTCACACGCCTGGAACATCCAAAGGTCATTCCAAGCAACCGTTTTCCTCATATTTCGGGTTATGGACCAGGGCCACCACAAGTGACTGCAGGACCGTACGCACACCAATTGTGCAGGACATACGTCTGTAGCGCGACTACAAAACCCGTATTCCCATCTGCCATGCAGAACGTACTCCCACACGTCGGTGCGTGTGAACATAAAATAAAGGTCGAGTGGTGGAGACGTGTTCCATTTGCCGAGCCAATCGGGTACTAGGCTTACCGCTTACCATATTTCACGGCATGTGGCTAGTACTTTCAAACGCTTAGCCACCACTACCACACATTTCGACCTTAAAACTTTTATCAAAATAGACAGGGTAATCCTCAGGTCATGATACAGCACATGACCCTGTCCATCATCCTTATAATGGTTGCAGAATTGTAAACATGCAACTCCTATATCGCGCGAGTGACAGGAAATCACCCGACTTTTACTGGTCCTATTTAGCAGAGCATTTAAGCGATAAGGACTCAGGTACAATACATTGGATTCCTAAGATTTTATGCAACTAGGGTTTCATTTCAACTCCTAGACGTAATGCATAGATAGATATAACATTATAATTTGCAGTGTAGACAAAATAGGGGTTATGTCCGGGGCTTGCCTTTACTGGTGGGACTGAAGTCAGGGATGCTAGTATTATTATCTTCCAAACTTTGGTTCGGGGCTTCAGATAATCCTTTGGTGACGTTCACTTGGTCTTCAGAATTATCCTCCGCAGACTTCTGGGAGATCTCGTAGGTACTGTTTGCGGAAGTAGTTGTATCTACATGTAATGCAACATTACAATCAAAGGATGCACATAAACTATCTTACTTCACAATAAAGTTGCAATCCAACACTCATTTAGCTTACTACTCACATAACAACCAAAAGATCTAAAACCAAACTTAGATAGAGCTTTAGGTGGACAACTAATTAGAATCGGCTACTTGTTGAAGATTACAACAGAGCCGATTGGAAACAACAGAGGTTTAGCTGATTGATGTGCTTTGGTCGTGCCTAACAGAGGCATGTCTACTGTGCGATCTTACTGATCTAGGGTTGTGTACTTTGGTCTGGGTAGCCGATTGATAGGTGCACCGGTTTCTTGATTGATCGATGAAAACATCGATCACTTTAACAGAGGGATGATTCCTAAAACAGTTGTGTCTTGACTGAGATGTGCTTAAGTGTTATCCTAGGTAACTAGGTGTGGTGGTATCGACTCGATTACATCAGCACAACTATTGAGTGACGTATAGCCGATTGGAGTGTGGTTAAGGGTATGTGACCGATAGATATATATAGCCGATTTCCTAGCTGATAAATCGGCTGATAGAAGTGTGTGGATAAGGATGTGAAAACTAAGGATTGATCGGCCATATTTGACCGATATGGGAGAACAACTAGAATCGGCTTGGATCGGCCGATAGCAAGAATCCTAAGAGTGTGTGTGCATCTCCGATATATCCACTATGTGCAGCCGATGTAGGACAGAACAAAAGAAATGTATCGGCAGTAGCCGATATCAGAAAGATAACAACTGTATCAGCTAACCAGCCGAGGGTAGAAGCATATCAAAAGAAATGCATCGGCTGACAGCTGTTACATAGAAACACCCTAGATTCAAAGGAAACGGATGCCTAGCGGCTGAATTGATAGCCGACACTGAAGCATAGCTGTAGAGATGTATTGGCTAAGCAGCAGATACACACAAACTAACAAGGATCCTTATACGGAAAGGACCTTAAGAAGACTGTAATCAAGACAAGGACAAAGTCTTGATGGCAGGGATATGAGCATTCGTGTGAAAGGATTAACTAGGTATTACACATCTTTACTTAAGACATACATTCTATGTTTACTTTTCAGCTATAACACATGCATATAACACAAGGTACAATAAAGCATTCATTCCCTAATATTTAACCTAGATTACAAATCAAGACTTTCAATTCCAGAGCACAACATAAAACTTGTAGATGTTCACTGATTTGAAATAAAGAAAGCTTTGGAAATTTTACAAAGAACACCCTAGAACCTTCTAAATCAAAGCATTTAAGTCCCTGGTTGGGAAAAACAGAGAACAGGAAGATAACGACGATATTCCAGCAAAGGGAGTCGCCGGCATTAGGAAGATTCAGCGGATCAGGGCAAACCTTGGGGTAGCCTTGGTTGTGGAGAAGAACGGGTAGAAAGTGAAGTCCCGTGGTGAATAGGATTGGCGACGAGAAGTACTCGACGGTGACGAGATTCAGTGGGTGATGAAGAAGCTTGCCGGGAATTGTACTGGGTGAAGAATAACCGAAGAGGTGTTCTTCACGGTGATCCGTGGCGACGATAATCGACTTTGCCACGGCGATGATGTTTCAGCGAAGGGATCCGAAGAGGCTCGATAAGAGGGTTCACGAGCTTTCTTGAGGTGTTGTGGTCTTGCTCGGACGATCGGTGAAGGGTAAGAGCTGCTGGATGTCGTAGACTCAAGGAAGAAGCTGACAGGGCCGGATTGGTTCACTATGCCGACTCCTTTGCGAACCTCAGGGTTTTCCTGGTCACGGCTAAGCCTTCTCTGCTCACGCACGTGTGCCGCTGAAACACGGCCGGCACACCCGCGCAGCTGCTCCTTCCGAATTCGCCGCGCTATAACCGCCACCTTCGCTTCGCCGCTTCTCCTTCCGGCTCGCCTCGCCAAAAGTGTCAGACCCGGGGCCACCGGGCTGGGCACGTTACGAAGTTTAAGAGATTAAGCCCGTCTTATCTCTTATTCATTTTGTTTATCTCTTGTTTATCCCGTTTAAATAGGAGATAGAGCTAACCAACACGGAGAGGATCTACTCGAGATGTGTTCTGGCGTGATCCCTCGACGGGAGTTGGTTAGCATCTTTGTAACTCTGACCTCTTGGATATATAAGGGAGGTCCGGGACCCCCCTCAAAACAGAAGATCATTAGGTCAGTCTACACCAAAGAGAATACAAACCACCATACAGGACGTAGGGTGTTACGCTCCGTGCGGCCCGAACCTGTCAAAGTCTTGTGTTCCTTGCACCTTCGAGTTCCTGATCTCGGCGTCCCCTCACCCAAAACTTACCACCTTGGGTATATCCCTCGGTGGGCAGCCGGTTAAATACCGACAGCTGGCGCGCCAGGTAGGGGAGCGCGTCGAAGATCCATCGGTGAGCTCGATGCCATCATTCAAATTCATCAGGTCAGTTCCCTCTCAGGGCACGACATTCATTTTTGGTTCATGGGTCTGCGTCGCAGATGGTGCGGGCAGTTTCCGGCGATTCCTCGTCGACATGAAGCCAAAGACCTCCGTTGCGGATCTCCGCAGCGACCTCGACAAGTTTCATCGACGGGCTCGACAACTTGCCGCTCCACACTTCCGCAGCACAGATCGAGATGGAGTCCGCTCCAGCCTCGACTTCTTCTGGTGTTGCGGCAATTCCTCCTGGTTTGGACTCCTTCCAATCTAGGGATCTGCATAACCAATCTCAACTCGGCTTGTGCGAATCGGCCACTGATCTTCAGGAGGCCAACGCCTCTGGGTCCCTCTCCATGTTAGAGAAGGACGTGGACTTGCTACTCCAGGTCGGAAAGCCTGAAGTCACCGCGTGTCGGGGGGCTTCGGGTTGTTCCGGTATCGGTGATCTGGTGGTCACCTCTCTGTCGGAGGGGCACGTGGTGCACTGGAGGGGCATGACGGTCCCCAATCTACTCGAGGCAGAGGGTCGACTCGTGGCCCACCTTGAGCCCTTGCCTTTTCAAGAGGGCAGGCCTTTGGCCACCGTGGCGGAGGGGTCGACTGAACTAGTCGACGAAAGTTCTCATGAGCTTTCCTCCCGCCAGGTGCTGATGGCCGAAGAAGGCGAGGGCGATGGGGACCTCCTCATCGTCAACTTTGAAGCGATCTCTGAGGATGAGATCACAGCCGACGCCAGTGACGAGAATGATGCCGATCGCGAAGCGCGGAGGGCCAGGAACAGGGCCCGCGCGATCCGGCAGAGGAGGGCCAACGAGCGAAGGCGATCTATGCATCGCGAGCTTGACCCTGAGTTTGCCGCCGTAAGCGAGCGGGGTTTCCGGACTCCGGTGGCCAACATCGCCAGGGTAACGGCCATCCTCGAGCGCAGCCATGATCCGGAAGTGCGTCAAGCGCTCCTTTATGCACAGAGGGCCTGGAGCCAGTTGGATCAGCACAACCCGGCGCCCACCATCGGGGAGGAGCGCGTGGGTGAGAGCCGGAGCCAGGCTCACAGCCGAACGGCTGGCGGCCGTCCTCGACACCAGCCCAGCAACGACAACGCTCGCGGGAGCCAGACCCCTGGCGGGAGGCAGCAGCCACCGCAAGGGGGTCAGCCACGACAAGCCAATCATTGACTTCCTCCGGAGGATCTGCGCCAGCACATCAATGAAAGCCGCGATGTGCGGACCGTGATTTCTTCCAGGCGCAAGACCCGCGAAGAAGTCGAAAATGAAGGTACTGACTGTAGCGATCGATTTCCTGCTTTCTCTGCACGTTTCAGCAGCTACAAGTACCCAGAGGGTTTCAAACCCATTGGCATCACCAAGTACGACGGCAAGTAGGCTCCTCAGTAGTGGCTCCGTTGTTACTCCACTGCTATTGAGGTAGCAGGGGGCTCAAACGTTATCAAAGTCGTCTACTTCCCGATGGCTTTGGATCCTGCGCCGCTCACTTGACTGGAGAGCCTCGGCAGCAACTCCATCGACTCCTGGGAACGACTTAAGAGGGTCTTCATCGACAATTTCCAGGGAGCGATTGCTCGTGCAGGTACTCGACATGATCTTGCCCAGTGCAAGCAAGAACGCAACAAGCTCCTGCGGTCCTACATGCGTTGCTTCTTCAACGTCCGCGCCACCATCGCGAACATTTCGGAGGAGGACATCATCGACTGTTTCTACAACGGCATCACCGACCCCGGCATCTACAGGGATTTCAGGCGGAACAGGCCAAAGACTATTGCGGGCCTTCGTGATATGATGCATGATTGGTCCGAACAGGAGGAGAAGATGCGGGACCGGTTCCCGCGGCGTCAGGATAGCAACCTGCGACGCCCAAACGACAACCGCAACGACACAAGCCAGCGGGACTTTTCGGGTTGACTCCGAAAATGAAAGCCAGATAATGTCATCGCGGCTATCGATCGTCCTTCGCGGGGCAAGAAGTCAACGACGCAGGAGGAGTTCGAGAAACTACTGCAGAAGAAGTGCCCATGGCATCCGGGCGCTAGCCATGCCGCCATTGACTGCTACCACCTTCGGAGGACGTTCAGCAACACCGGTGGTGGAAAGAAGAATAAGAAGCCTACTGACAAAGAACCCGAGGATGACGACCACGACGACCAGGGGCGCAATCTGAAGTTTCAGGATGCCTCGAAGGTCGTCAATGTTATCTTCGGAGGAGATGAGGATTTCGGTTCCAGGCGGGACTAGAAGCTGCTTCTTCGGGAGATCTTGTCCATTGAGCCGGCAGTACCACGACCACTCCGTTGGTCGGAGGTCCCCATCTCGTTCTCTGGTGATGACCAGTGGATGAGCTTTTCAGAGCCCGGTAAGTTCCCTTTGGTCCTGGATCCTGTGGTGGCAGAGGTTAAGCTTACCAAGGTCCTGATCGATGGTGGGAGTGGGCTCAATCTCATCTTCATCAGCACTTTGAAGAAGATGGGTCTGGATTTCGAGGATATGCTGGTTCCCAGCAAGTCCCCCTTCTACGGCATCATCCCAGGTAATGCGGCGCACCCGCTTGGTATGGTGGTCGTCCTAGTCACCTTCGGCACGCGGGAGAATTATCGTACTGAATTCATCAAGTTCGAAGTGGCTACTTTTGACTCTTCTTACCATGCAATACTGGGTCGACCGGCACTTGCCAAGTTCATGGCAGTGCCGCATTATGTCTATCTGCTTCTTAAGATGCCAGGACTCAGTGGAGTGCTCACCCTCCGCGGCGACTTGAAGAAGTCGTACGACTGCAATCAGGAGGCGATCCAGTACGCTTCGACTACTCGCGTGCCAGATGCTTCGGGAGAAGTATTCGCGGCCGCGCAGCAGCTCTCCCAGACCAGGCTGGAGATTCCGTCCAAGAAGGCCAACAAGTCGAGCATCCAGTCGACTGATGATGTGGCCCTCAAGATGATCCAGCTCCAGGAGGGAGATTCATCCAAGACCGCCATCATCGGTGCGGGCTTGGGTGACAAATAGGAACTCACGCTCGTCAGCTTTCTTCGGGCTAACCGAGACATATTCGCATGGAAACCAGCGGATATGCCAGGGGTGCCCAGCGAGTTGATCGAGCATGCTTTGAATGTACACCCGAAGGCTACACCTAAGAAGCAACGCCTGCGGAGGTTTGCCCACGACAAGCGTGAGACCATTAAACGGGAGATCGCTAAACTTCTCACGGCTGGATTCATTAAAGAAGTAATCCATCCAGAGTGGGTAGCGAATCCCGTCCTTGTAAAAAAAAAGAACAATGAATGGAGAATGTGTGTCGACTACACCAATATCAACAAGCATTGCCCAAAAGATCATTTTGGGCTGCCGCGCATTGACCAAGTCGTCGATTCGACGGCTGGATGTGTCCTTCTTTGTTTTCTTGATTGTTACTCAGAGTATCATCAGATTGCGCTCAAGGAGGAGGACCAAATCAAGACTGCTTTCATCACCCCGTACGGGACTTACGCTTACAAAACAATGTCCTTCGGGTTGAAGAATGCAGGAGCAACATACCAACGTGCAATCCAGATGTGTTTCGCAGATCAGCTGCACCGGAATGTTGAGGCCTATGTGGATGACATGGTCATCAAGACCAGGGATTCCGATAACTTGATCGCAGACTTGGAAGAAACATTTAGCAGTCTATGCAGATATCGGTGGAAACTCAATCCCACCAAGTGCGTTTTCGGAGTACCTTCAGGGAAATTGCTCGGGTTCATCGTCAGCAACCGGGGCATCGAAGCCAACCCTGTAAAGATCACGGCCATTACTGATATGGAGGCTCCGGCCACAATCAAGGATGTGCAGAAGCTGACAGGTTGTATGGCGGCCCTGAACAGGTTCATCTCCCGACTCGGGGAGAGAGGACTACCTTTCTTCAAGCTCCTAAAATGCCAAGACAAGTTTCAATGGACGGAGGAGGCCGAGAGGGCTCTACAAGACTTGAAAATTCACCTCCAATCGCCTCCGATCCTTACAGCTCCGCTATCGGAAGAGGATCTACTACTCTACATCGCGGCGACAACCCACGTTGTCAGCAGTGCTATTGTAGTCGAGCGAGGCGAAGAAGGCCATGCGTTTGGAGTGCAGAGGCCTGTCTACTTCGTCAGCGAGGTCCTCTCCGAATCAAAGGTACGGTATCCAGCTGTTCAAAAGCTCTTATATGCAATTTTAATTACATCAAGAAAGTTGCGCCATTACTTCGACGAGTACAAGATCACTGTGATTACGGATTTCCCGCTAGCGGATATTCTCCATAATCAAGATGCCACGGGACGCATATCTAAGTGGGCAGTGGAACTGGGGGCTTTGTCAATCGACTTCAAGCCACGCACTGCAATCAAGTCACAGGCTCTAGTCGACTTCGTGGCTGAATGGAGGGAGAATCAAGTCCCAACCCCAGTGGACAAGCCAGAGCACTGGACCATGTATTTTGATGGGTCCCTCAAGCTCGACGGCGGGGGCGCTGGTGTTTTGCTTATCTCCCCACGTGGCGAACAACTGAAGTACGTCCTTCAGATCCTATGGAAGGTATCCAATAACGAAGCTGAGTATGAAGCCTTGCTTCACGGGCTTCGTTTGGCGATATGTAACACCCTAATGTAATTTTCCTTAATTTTTAAAGAATTTATTTTGGCTCGAATGAAATTTCCAGGCTTTTCTTTAATTTTTGTGGCATTTAAAGTAATTTATAACACAAGAAAATAAAATTAATTATAAGGTCAACATGTTTGTGCATTCATGCTGGAGCATTGTTTTCTTGTGTTGAGTTTGTAGGATTTGAATTCAAACTTATTTGAATTCAAATAGTTTTGAGGAATGTTTGAGTGTAGGAAAGAAAAAGGAAAGAAGAAAAAGAAAAGAAAAGGCAGCCCAGTTCCCTTCTCTCAGCCCGGCCCACCTCCTTTTCCTCTCCTTCTCCCGCATGGGCCAAGCCGGCCCATTTCCGTTTCCCCCAGCCCGAGCACCCGCTCCTCTCTTTCCTCTCTCTGGCAACGCGGTCCCACTGGTCAGCGCCTTCTTCTCCCTCTCCCCTTTCTCCTCCGGCGCTCAACTTCCCCCCGAGATCTCCGGCGAGCTCCCTCGCCTCGGGCCCGCACGTCAATGGGACCGCCGCCGCCCTACAAAGAGTAGCCCCCAACCCATCCGAACCCTAACCCTAGCCCCTGCGTCGCCCCGAGGACCTCCAGCGCCGCCGCCCCTTTCTTCCTCCGCCCGGTCATCTCGGCCTCGTCGTGGTCAGGCCACTCCACCGCGCCCCGGCCCCCTGCAACCCCCGTGTCCTCTCTCTCTCACCATCTAGAAGCTTCCTGAGGCCCGCAATCTCACCCCGGGCCTTTGCGTCACCGGGATTTCGCGAAGAGACCGCCGCCGGTGAGCTGTGCCGCCCACGCAATTCGCCGTCGCCGGCGATCCCCGGACGTCCCTAATCCCTCTGGCACCTTCGCAGGACCTTCGCGTGTCGAACCGAGGAAACTCGACGCTCGGAGAGCGCCCACAGCCGCCTTCCCCACGAGCGCCGCCTGTCTCCGTCCGTGCTCCACCGCCGCCGTCGTCGCCAGCACCCCTGCACCGCCCCCCAGTCGATCTAAACCCCTCGGTGAGCTTCCCCTTCGTGCCCTGGTTCTTTTGTACTAGGAGTTGTGATCCTTAGCTAGCTGCAGAGCCTAGACCGCGCGCACGCCGGCGTGGTTTGTCGTGCCAAGCCGCTCTCGCCGTCGTTCCACCCTAACCGAGCTCAAATCCACCTCCACAAGTGCCCAGCTAGGTTCCCCGCGTTGTGCTCTACCTCCTGGGTTTGATCTCGTCGTGAAACGTCCCCGGGAACGCGTGATCGCGTGTCTCCGGCGAGCTCCCGAGCCGCGCCGCCGCGGGCTTGATCGCCGGCGTCTCCTGCCGCCGCCTGTGCTCCCCGACCCGAGCCGTCCGATCCGAAGTCAGCGGTCGGGATTAGATCCCGCGTACCTCTTCCATCCCAGCCCTCCGATCAAGATCCAGTGGACCGGACCCCCTCGGACAGATCGGACCGTCCGTAAACGGCAGTCAGATCGGACCGTCCGTAATCGGCAGTTAGATCGGACCGTCCGAACCGGATCGCGTGTAAACCGTTAGATCTAGATCCAGCGGCCACGATGCGCGCATACCCCTTCGCGAAATAGATCTGATCTGGGCTGTAGAAGTTAGATCCAGTGGTCCGGATTGAAACATACCGCTTCAGCCTGGCCATTTTGTTAAAGAGCCCCTGCGCTTTTCAAGAATCAACCCGCAGTCCACTACAGTTCAATAACAATTGCAGTTTAGCCCTATTTCTTGCACCGAAGCCCTTGATCTTTATAGAATTTGAACCCGCAGTCCAAGCCCTGTATTTTCACGTGTTAGCCCCTGCGTTTAGCCTTTAATTATGTTTAGGTTCCTGGTTTTTGTCCAGAACCCCTTGGAAGTTCTGTTTTTCTTACAGTTTAGTCCCTGGACCTTGTTTTAGCCCTAGATTTTGCGTTTTAGCTCCGTTTTAAGCGCTCTTTATGTCCACGCGATCGTTGTAATGCGTAGAATAGTTCTAGGCCAGTTTTGTGTGCTGTTCTATTGCATTGGTGTACTATTTTCTTATAGTTGCTATTGTTTGTACATGTGTGTATGTGTGTACTATGCTTGATGATCGTGAGTAGACGCGGAGCCTTTGGACGAGTACCAGGAGCAGCCATCTTCCGAGCAGTTCGAGCAGCAGTCGGGAGAGTACGAGGAAGGCAAGTATAACATGAACCTCCTATCACTTTTTAATACAATTTCATACTGCATTTTAATTCTGTATGCCTATAAGGACCTTCCTAGCCACTTTATATCCTATATATATCCTTTGGGTTGCATTTTGGTTAGTTGTGCTAGGTTGCTGCGCTATAACATATCTTGGTCCTTTTTAATTAATTTGTTAATGATCTTATGCAACTTAATTCTGGAGCCGACCCTCTGTGCTGTGTGCTTGAGTGGTTTGTGCGTCCTTAAAAATATGTTTTTGTAGAAACTTGGTTTAGGGGGCCAGCACGGTGCTTAGTGCTTGGTTGGCCACTCTCCATAAGGACCGGTTCATAGAACGACAACCTGGGACAACCGCGCAACCACAAGACTGGAATGGGACGGTCTTGACTTACTAATTAGGTCATTTTGGTTCGGGAGTAACTTACCTGCGTGGGCAAGAGGGGTGGTAAGCTTCAATGGTCCCTGCTCCTCCGGCTTGGTCTGTGCTGTGTGTCTTGTACCCCCGGAGGTGGGCCCCATCATCGCTGATCCAGAATCCTTAGCGGTTACACCTTACCAACGTGGTCCTTTGTAACGGTCTCGTAGTGTGCTTGCTAGCCATCTCACCCAAGGAAGTGTGATGAACAACTAGCGTAGCTCACGACTTGTGGGTAAAGTTGTGCAACCTCTCGAGAGTGTAAAACTGATATATCAGCTGTGCTCACAGTCACGAGCGGCCCAGATCCTCCTTTTGATTAGTGGGGTTATCAACCTTTGGTTAGGGAGATTCCCCGGGGTGGTTTGGTTTGGATGGTTCTCAGTAGTTCTTAATTAATATTGATTAATTCTTATGCAATTTGGGGTATGGTAATTCATCCACTTCTAGTAATTAGCTTTAATAAAATTTGCCAAGATTAAAAGCTAATACAGTTGAGTCAGCTAGCCTAGAGCCTCATAGTTTGTGTTATACTTGTTGAGTACTAGTTTGTACTCACACTTGTCTCTCTACTCTCCTGTTCTCTTGGATATCTTCGACTGCTGCTCAGTGCCCGGCAACGTGGAGGACTACGTCAGCGGCTTCGACGACTTCTAGGCGTTTGTCTACCAGTCGACGTCCCTGTGGCGCCCAGCTCTTTAAGTATTCATTTTACGCTTCCGCATTCCTCGAACTGATTCTTGATTTAGTTGTAATAAAGATATTCATTTTATAATTTATACGCTTTTATTTGTGACATGTGTTGTGATATCTTGATAATCTGTTGTATATATGCGTGACTTGATCCTGGCGCATATATGATTGCTCGATTTATGTTCTTATAAATCGGGTGTGACACGATATCACTAGGGATCAAGCGACTACTCGTATATGGCGATTCTCTTCTTGTTGTTCAGCAGGTCAATAAGGAATGGGACTGCAACAAGGAGACAATGGATGCATACGTACAGGAAGTGCGCAAGCTGGAAAGCAAGTTTTTCGGCTTGGAGGTTCACCATGTGCTATGGGAGCACAATGTTGGTGCGGATATCCTGTCCAAGTTGGGGTCAACGCGCGCTCAAGTCCCGCCAGGAGTTTTCGTCCAGGAGCTCGATCAGCCATCCATCAAGCCTTCTCCGCAGGTAACCATCGACTCGGGTTCCCAACAACCCGATCGAGAGGTTATGGTGCTAGGGGAGGACTAGCGAGCGGCCTTTATCGACTTCATTCAAGACCAACGGCTACCAGCGGGAATTGACGCCAAGAGTGCAGAAGCGGTAGGCGTCTTGCGAAGAAGCAAGGGCTTCGCCCTGGTCAACGGCAAGCTCTACCGGCGTGGCGCTCGGTCAGGAGTTCTCATGAAGTGCGTCACGAAGGAAGATGGTTACGACATACTGCGGGAGATCCACGAAGGCGTCTGCGGCAACCATGCAGCTTCAAGAACGCTGGTTGGGAAAGCATACAAGGCCGGCTTCTGGTGGCCCACTGCAGTCACCGACGCGGAGGATCTCGTGCGCAGGTGCCAAAATTGTCAATTCTTCGGCAAACAGACGCATGTTCTGGCCCACAGCCTCATCACTATACCGCCATCTTGGCCTTTTGCTTGTTGGAGTCTCGACATGATCGGGCCCTTCACGACGGCACCAGGCGGTTTTACCCATGTTTTGGTGGCTATCGACAAGATTACTAAGTGGATCGAGTACAAGCCAATCGCCAAGCTCACGCCAGACCGAGTTGTTGATTTCATCTCAGATATTTTGCACCGTTTCGGCTTCCCCAACCCCATCATCACGGACTTAGGGTCAAATTTCACGGCCAACCAGTTCTGGGGGTTTTGTGAGAATGCTTGCATCGAAGTTAAGTATGTCTCAGTCGCACACCCACGGGCCAATGGACAAGTCGAACGGGCAAACGGCTTGATAATCGACGGTCTCAAGAAGCGACTATATGATGAAAACAGCAAGAAGGGAGGCAAATGGGTACATGAGCTGCCGCATGTCGTCTGGGGGCTTCGGACTTAGCCGTCCAAAGCCACTGGCCAAACACCTTTCTTCCTTGTATATGGATCTGAAGCCATTTTACCAGCCGATATCATGTGGAAGTCCCCAAGGGTCGAAATGTACAATGAAGGCGAGGCAGACGAGGCGCGGCAGTTAGAGCTCGATTCTGTGGAAGAAGCTCATTGCACCGCTCTTGTCCAGTCAGCTCGGTACCTACAGGGGATCCGGCGAGATCATGATCGCAACGTCAGGGAGCGGTCATTCAACGTTGGCGAACTGGTCTTGCGCCGTATTCAAGATGAATCGGGCCTACGCAAGCTCAACTCAAGGTGGGAGGGCCCGTTCGTCGTCAAGCAGGTCACACGGCCAGGATCATATCGACTACAATGCCCCGAAGGTCAGGACATCCCGAATTCCTAGAATGTCCAAAACCTGCGCAAGTTTTACCCATAAGCAAATGCTTGGTGATATCCGAATCCCCGGGGGCTTGGAAGATCTCCTTTCCTCGATACATATTGGAGGCTATGAGCCACAATATTCGGGTTGAACACTCCTTCTCCGGCGCACAACAGCCACGGCCACGTGCAAACACTTGTGAAAATCGGCCACTTGTCATGAATGATAAGAAATTTATGGCTACATTCATAACTTATCGCCTTTATTTTTTGTCGCACCATCCGCTCCGGCTAACTCCTCCACATATCGAGTTCCGCCGCGACCTTGGATGGTCGCATGCGACCGCAGTCTCATTTTTTCCAACTCAGTTGATCCGCTCGACTGGCTTAGAAACAGCACGTTGGAAAGGCTTGCATAAAGAGCTACCTCGACTACATCCTGAGTGGCTGCACTCAGACCAGTCTTGTTTTTGCCAAAAGAATGGCCAAACCATGGCAACGACCGCACCTGCTCCTAACAAGCTTGATCCATCCATCCGGGTCTTACTCAGCTTACGGAGCACGCTCACAGCAGGAGCGACTAATCGACTACACTCAGAGTCATCGCACTCGAGGTAGTCCCGTTTTTTTTTGCCCTATCCACGGCAATCCCGTGACAATGTTCGCGTTCTTTCCTAACGAGTTTAGACCCACGAGATCGGGTTGTGGACAACTTGTTAGACGAGTTCCTACATGGAGCTACGGCTACCTCCAGGGTCGTTGCACCCAGGGTAGTGTCTACTACTTACGCCTTGTAAACCTGGACATCAATCCAACACAGGCACAAACACAAGTAGAGACATCAAAATAACCATATATACACGGAAGTGAACGCTTGTTTCTCATACCCTAATCCTGCAGTACACTGTGTACAATTTGTTCTGCTACAGGCTGGGCTTCTCGCAGGTACTCTTCGAATTGCTCGTCCGTGCAGTCCGCCGCCATCCCCTGCGCAAAAATGCCCAGCTGCGTGTTTGGCACGAAGGACTTCACGTACGCGAGCGCATTGCTCACGCACGCGACTGGAGTTTCAGATAAGAACTTGAGCATTTTCTTCGGGGCTTCGCGAAGTCGCTCCAGCAGGGGCCGCGGGCCCGCTTCACCTTCTTCTGGGGGATCCACCATGTCCACCAGCTCCTGGGCGGCCTCCCGGAAGTGCTCCAGCTCCTCGCGCAGCTGCTCGTTCTTCTCGCCCAGCGTTTTGACCTGCCGAAGGCAGTCGACGAACTGACGTTCAGTATCGCCAACCACCTTCTGCAGCCTTTCGACTTCATCTGTACGACGATACAACATATTCTTCACGTCAGTAAGTAGCTCCTCTTTGTATTTCGTTATTTTCCTAAGCTCTGCGGCAAGGGTACTTCAGCTTCTAAGGGGGCTTACTAAGGAAAAGTACTCGAGGGAAGCGAGAGCTTACCTTGGTGCGCCTTTTTCTCTGCCTTGAGCTGCTCCTGGTACTCTTCTTGTTGCTCCTTGAGCTGTTGTTGGAGCTCGGAGTTGGCCTTCTCCATGTTTTTCAGGTCATTCTTGAGCAGCCAGGTCTCTCGAGTCCTTTCTTGCTTCAGTATATCAAGCTCTCACTGCAGATAGCAATTCTTCATCTTCTCCTCGGAGATGCGCTTGTTCAGGGCAGCTAACTCTCGTGCGTCACTCACAACCGCGCGGAGTTTCTCCGACTTATTCTGGGACTTGGTGATTACATGCTGCACAAAAGGCGGAGATTGAGTCACAATCAACTCACCAATGTGCACAGCTTGCGCATTATCCAAGTATTACCATGGAAAAATCGTATAACTCCTTGAAGGTGTTCTTGAAAGTCTTCAGATTTTCGGCCGTCAGCAGGAGGTCGTCCACCAGGTCGGTGGTGATGATGTTCTGGTACCCTGGCCCGGTCCTCAGCACCTCACGGGGGCTCCCCGAGGGCCCAGCGGTATCTCCGGACGGCGGCCGCGGGACACCTGCAAGTATATAATGTAGTCAACGCATTGTGCCCAGACCTCAGTAACCAGTCGCGGGCAGGTAAGCGCGTACCTGTGCCATCGGTAGGAGCGGCATCAGGGGTCATGACTTGTTCTCCGCCACCAGGTCCGGCTCCTTCTGGTCGGGGCTCGGGAGGCGGCAAGTCAGGAAGCGCTGCATTTGTCTCAGGGGCCAGCTCCGCGGGCACTTGTTCTCCAGACGCCGGGGGCTCGGAGGCCGCAGCAGCCGGGTCCGGCTCCAGGGCTGCAGTAGCCGCGCCCGGATCCAGCTGAAGCTGCACCGCGCTCGCAGCCCTGATAATGGCAAAGTCGTTATTACCCAAGTGGGCAAGAGCAAGATCTTCAAGCGGCCAAAGAAAAACTCACAGTGTCGACTTCTTTTTGGCGGCTTTCTTCACCCGCCAGCCCCGTCGAGGAGCATCTGTCGCCGGTGGCGAGGCTCGATCGGCCGACTGAGGGGCCCCTGCCACGGCAATAGTCACTGCATCGCTGGCGGATGGGCCCGTCTCCACCCTTTCGAGCTCGGTCCCGGGTGGCAGAGCAGGGAGACTATAAGTGGATACTGTAAGTATTCAGCCTCATTGATACTTAGCAACTCACCAAAACAACAATTCGATACCTGGAGGACTCGTCTTCTTGCGCCTTGCGTTTGCGCACTTGCCGCTGGCCCTTTGGCACCGGAGGTAGAGCGCCGGCCAACTCCACGCTCTGGTCGGAGGAGTTGTCCCGATGCGGTTCCCCTTCGGCTCCTCCTTCCGCATGCGAGTCCACGCATTCGGCGGACTCACTGCTGCCTTGGGTCGCGGCAAGGCGAGCCTTCTTGGCCGCCGTGGCAGCAGCAGGGCGCGGTTCTCCTTCGGCTTCTCCTCCTGCCTGCGAGTCCACGCGTTCGGCGGACTCGCTGCTGCCTTGAGCTGTAGCAAGGCGAGCCTTTTTGACAGCAGAAGGGAGGAGATGATATGCTCGGGGGAGGTCAGGCTGTGGCGGGTAGCTACAATATAGCTCCGTGTGTCCCTACAGAAAGTTCTTCAGTTAAGCAATGGTACAATAGCAGGTTTCTTCAACAAAAAGAAGTCGAATACTTACCGGCTTGGGCGGATTTTGTGCGGAGAACAATGCGGGCATGTACGGCACGGTGTTCACGTCTAGCAGCACTCGTTGAACTCTCTGGAGCGCGACTTCATCTGGCAACTCCTCTGTGCACATGCGAGAAGGGTCAGCGGGGCCTGTGTACTCGAAGCCCAGGCAGCAGCGCTGTTAGGTGGGTTGGACGCGGCGCTTGTAAAATGAGAACATGACGGAGGCGCCGGTCACTCCCCTCTTCTTCTGTGCTTCGATGGCTTCCAGCAGCTCTCTAACTGGAATCATCTCCATGCCGGAGGGTTCAAGGTTCCATTCCCCCCTCACCACAGGTGGTCTGTTCGACTTCGTCGGGAGTTGGGGAGCATGGTTTTCAATGTAAAACCACTGGTTTTTCCACCCAGGAAGGTTTGAGGGGAATTTGTAGGAAAGGTATTTCTCGCCGGCCTGCTGACGCAGTTGGATGCCGGCGCCCCCCACTACAGCAAGTTTCTTTGTGGTAGGCTGGGGCTTGATGCGGAAGAGGAAGCGGAATAGATCCCAGTGGGGCTCGATTCCGAGAAATGCTTCGCAGAAGTGGATGAAAATGGAAACATGGCAAATGGAATTAGGGTTGAGGTGATAGAGCTCAAGCCCGTAATAATAAAGAAGGCCACGAAAGAAGGAACAAGTGGGGAGGGCCAATCCCCATTCGGCAAAATGGAAGAATGTCACGATTTCGTCGACATTCTCCATGGGGAAAGGTTCACGGAAAGAGGGGCGCCAGTTAACAAGGTTTTTCTCTTGCAGCAACCCCTCGGAAACTAGTTTGTTCAGATTGTTGAGGGAGCACTTACTGTGTGTCCACTCCGCGGTCGACGGCTCTGCCTCTTTCTTCTTCCCCCCAATCTCCGACTTCTTGGACGCCATCTCCGATGCGCTAAGCCACGAGATGCTCGGGGGCTGCGGGGAGAGGGGTGGGGAGGTTGGAGCGGGAGGATCTCCTTGAGGGGATGGCGGCGGCGTTTGGCTCAGATTGGGGTTTTGGTGGTTTTTGGCGGAATGCGGATTGAAAGCACAATTTTCCCTCCTATTGCCGCGGGGTTAAGTAACCAGCGGGATGGGGAAAAGTTACTGTTATGAAGTTCAAGAGTCATTTTGTGGAATATTCCGAAGGTGAGGGGTCATTTGGTGATCTGATTGGATTAAATATTCGATTAATCATTTTTTCAGGGCTAATTAGCCTGAAAAAAGGGGTTTTTCGAATCTTTGGTCTAATTACATCATTTGTATCATCACTTTGGTCTCCCCTTAACATGTCATTGTTTAGCCTGTATGCCACGATTTTTGGACCCTTATCTCCAATTTTGTGGGATTTGGATTCAAGGCTCGGGGGCTGCGGGGTACGTGGCATCGACTACTTATTTTTCAAATTTCTTTGAAGGATAAGGAGGATTACAGATTAATGGGACCCTCAGCCTGATTCTCCGATTCAACCTAAGGCTCGGGGGCTACTCCATATGGAGTGCGATTTTTCAATCGCACACCATAGCAGAAATAAAATCTGGGGCATGAGCACCTCATAACTTCGATGCAGCCAAGGAAGTACTCGAAGGAGGATTTCACGACGAAGCTTCAGAAGAAGTCGAAGACTGCTTCGAAAGTACTCGATAAGCCTGCAGTACTCAGCTACGAAGAGCTCGGGGGCTTGTCAGACCCGGGGCCACCGGGCTGGGCACGTTACGAAGTTTAAGAGATTAAGCCCGTCTTATCTCTTATTCATTTTGTTTATCTCTTGTTTATCCCGTTTAAATAGGAGATAGAGCTAACCAACACGGAGAGGATCTACTCGAGATGTGTTCTGGCGTGATCCCTCGACGGGAGTTGGTTAGCATCTTTGTAACTCTGACCTCTCGGATATATAAGGGAGGTCAGGGACCCCCCTCAAAACAGAAGATCATTAGGTTAGTCTACACCAAAGAGAATACAAACCACCATACAGGACGTAGGGTGTTACGCTCCGTGCGGCCTGAACCTGTCTAAAGTCTTGTGTTCCTTGCACCTTCGAGTTCCTGATCTCGGCATCCCCTCACCCAAAACTTACCACCTTGGGTATATCCCTCGGTGGGCAGCCGGTTAAATACCGACAAAAAGCGTAGCCGCATCACTATCTGTGGCCTCCGCCGCCCCACGCCGAGCACTCAACGTGGTCGAACCCTGGAAGGAAACCCTGGACGCCATGCTGTTTGCAGGCAAGCTGTTGCCAAACCCGCCTCTGTTACCATGCTGCAACACCACCGCATACGTGTGCCTGCGCGTTCCAGCACCGCGAGCTCCGTGCCCAAGCTCGCGCAGACCGTTCCACTACGCGCCGCCGGTCCCGCATCCGCACACGCACGCCTGCACGTCGTCGTATGCGCTGCGCCCCGCGCACGCCATCGCTTGATCCCGCATGCCGCTTGCGCCATCGCTCTGCACAGCTTCTCCTTCTTCACGCCATTGCCGGACTCGTGGGCCCCGGTCTTGCCGTGCCATTCCAGCGCCCGCACACACGTTCTAGCGCTACTCGCGCCGCCCTACAGCCTGCGTCACTTGCGCGCCCACGCTCCTGTGCTCCAGCACCTGCCGCGTCTGCGCCAGCTCGGCTCCGCTTCAGCGCCGCCCACCTGGAGCCACGGCCGCGCCTGCCGCTCGGGGCTCGCTTGCGCCTGTGCTAGTGCCTCCCCTCCCGCGCTTGCGCCCGTGCGCGTTCTGCCCGAGCCCGGCTCCGCGCCACCCGAACCGCCCTGCACCGGCTCGCTCCCGTGCGCCTCCACGCCTCCCGCGCGCGCTCCTTCTGCCGTGCTCGCCCGCCCGCCTGAGCCCGGCGCCACGCGCTCCCCGTGCCGGCTCGCCGCAGCTGCGCGCCGCCCTGCGCTCTCCTCCGCACACCGTCGTGCACCTGCGCCGCGCTCTCCTCCGCACACCGTCGTGCACCTGCGCCCGAGCCGCCCAGCGCTCCGCGCACCTGCGCCCGAGCCCCACGTGCTCCTGCGCTGCCTAGGGCCGCTCGCCACCGCTGGATCCTGAGAGCCCGTCTGCAGCCGCAAGGAGGAAAGAAAAGGGGGGCAATAGAGAGAGAGAGATAACGTCGGTGAAGGGAAAAGAGAAACGCCAGAGAAGGGATAAAGAAGAGAGAGAAGAAGAACAGAGGAGGAAAGGAAAAAGAACTTCCCAAGGACTTATGCGCATTTTCAGAAAACTGCAAGGGCCTTTCTGTAAAGCATAAATTTTCCATTAATCTAAAACCTTAATGAAGAAATGCCCAAAACGGAAGTTGGAGAGTTTTTCAAACTCTACAACATTGCTTTAGGGCTCAAGTTCAAAAACTCAAAACTTGTATCTTTACACATAAAATTTGGAACAAAAGTTGGATTTGAATTACTTTTGTCCTAAAGGTGTAATTCATAAAATTTCAGGACCTAAATGCAAGCATTTATGACACGTCATGATGACGGGATAGACTCGTCATAATGATTGGATAGACATGTCATAATGACTTGCACCTTTTACACTTTAGTCCTGAGTAATTTTGAAAGTTACTTTTGTAAATCAAATACTTGCATAAAAGGACTTGTACTTTTATAAAATTACATAAACACCCTTATTTTTACCATTTTACCCAAACTTTTACACAATTCAACACACACATTTCAAATGAAACTTTTGGACAAATATATATATATATTTTTCACAAGGGATAAAATAAGAAAACATTTTTACAAAACCACCTTTCACTTATTTCGAAATTACCCTTATCAAAATACATTTTGCAAAAACAACCCTAGATTTTTCTGCAATTACAAAAATACCCCTTTTTACTTGCACTTTAAATTTTCAAAAGCTTCAAAAAAACATACACAAACTTTACACTAACAAGCACATATTTCACACTAACAAATTATATGCCTAGTTTACAATTACTCGAACTGTCACCGCCATGCCCCACCAATGCACAATGCGCCCCTCCGGCATGGAGGTGACCACCAGATCACTGGCGCCAAAACAACCCGAAGCCCCCTGACACGCGGTGGCTTCAGGCCTTCCGTCCTGGAGCAGAAAGTCCAGGTCTTTCTCTAGCATGGAGAGGGACCCAGAGACGTTGGCCTCCTGGAGATCAGTGGCCAGTTTACATGAACCGAGTTGGGATCGGTTATGCGTGTCCCTAGATTGGAACGAGTCCAACCCAGGGGAAGTTGCTGCAACGCTGGAAGAAGTTGAGCCCGGAGCAGATTCCATCTCGATCTTTGTTGCAGAAGCACAGATTGACAAGTTGTCGAGATCGTCGACGAACTTGTCGAGGTCGCTGAGGAGATCCGCAGCGGAAGTTTTTGGCTTCATGTCAACGAGGAATTGCCGAAAATTGCCCGCACCATCTGCGATGCAGACCCACGAGCCAAAAATGAATGTCGTGCCCTGAGAGGGAACTGACCTGGAGAATTTGAAAATCGCCATCGAGCTCGCCGATGGATCTTCGACGCGACCCCCTACCTGGCGTGCCAGCTGTTGGGTTTAACCGGCTGCCCACCGAGGGATATACCCAAGGTGGTAGGTTTTGGGTGAGGGGACGCCGAGATCAGGAACTCGAAGGTACAAGGAACACAAAGCTTAGATAGGTTCGGGCCGCTAGGTGCATAATACCCTACGTCCTGTAGTGGTTTGTATTGCCTTAGGTGTAGAATGATCTAGAGATCCCATTTTGAGAAGGGTCCCTATCCTCTCTTATATATCCGAGAGGCCAGGGTTACAAAGATACTAACCAACACCAGCTAAGGAATCGTACCATAATATATCTCGAGTAGATTCCCTCTGTATCGGTTAGCTCTATCTCCTACTTAAACGAGATAAATAAGAGATAAACGAGATAAATAAGAGATAAGACGGACTTAATCTCTTAAACTACGCTATGTATGCAGCCCCGTAGCCCTGGGTCTGACAAACGAGTCTCCGACGTTGCTGCCCCCCGAGCCCAAACCAAGGCGAGGAAGATGGTTGTCAGGAAGATTTAGAAAGAAGCTGGACCATCTTCTACTGATCACAGAACTCCGATCATCAACCAGGTTTGGATTATCCTTTATACTTGGTCCCCTGAACATGTATATTTTGACTTAATCGCTCTTTCCTTGCTTGCAGGCTGATGTCTTGGATATTTCCAGCGGGGAAGAGCCAGCGCGCTAAGAAGACCCAACTCTAGAAGCTCCAGAGAACCCTGTGACAGCAGTCAACCCCTTGGCCAACCTCCAGGATCCGATCTTTGAAACTCCAGAGAGTCTTGCAACAATGGTCGACACTCTGGTCAACCTTCAGGAGCTGTAGGAGCCGATCGTCACCTCATCGGCTATCAACCCTTCTCCAGAAAGGGTGCACCTGCAGGAGCTGATCGCCACCTCATCGGCTATCGATCCTTCTTCAAAAAGGGCGCTTCTGCAGGAGCCAATCGTCACCTCCTCGGCTATCACTCCTTCTCCAGAAAGGGTGCGTCTGCAGGAGCTGATCATCACCTTATCGGCTGTTGATCCTTCTCCAGAATAGGTATGTTATATCCCTGAGCCATTTGTATCTTTCTTCCCTGTACCGTACTAACTTTCTGTCTTCTTTCAGGGTCTAAACCTCCTAGAGTTGCTTTCCTTTGACCCCGCATCCGTCGGCTCAGCCATACTAGAAGTGGATGATCATCAGCCAGATCCGACCAGTGTCGCCAACCAACTCCTTCGTGTAAAGGGCCTTATGTCAGCTCTAATTGATGCCTTGGTCCGGGACTCTGACACAGTGAGGCAAATTCTCGAGGAGATTAGGTCTCAACTCCCGGAAGTCCTTCAGATCAAGCTGTAGCCAATCGGACACCTCCCTTTCTTTCGGGCAAAGGTAGAAAAGGCTCGGCAAAGGATTGAAGCTCGTCGCTCTCAAGCCCCCTTGAAAGCCGATATTGTCGAGAGGTGCCGACTGCTCAATGAGAAGAAGACAGCTCTGGACGCCAAGACTCACACATCTACACACTCTCAAAGGCTTCAACTTCTGGAGAAGGAGTTAGAAGACCTCAAGGCTAAGGTCCGGGCAACCGAGCGGCGCATCCAGGAAGAGAAGGACCTTATGGCCCGCTCCAAAAAAGAAGCAGAGGAACTGACTGCCCAACTAAAGACAGAACTCGCAGAGCTAAGCATTTTGAGTCGGCAGGTAGTGTCAGGTGAGGACAAGGACGATGAAGCAGTGATTGCTGGAGCTGATCGCGTCCGCCTTGAGGCTATCGCAGCCATTGACGAGTTCCTTCAGTAGACTACTTTGTAATCATTTCTTGTAGCCCATTGACTTTCAAAACCTGCATGTATTCAAATTAAAATTCTAAAGTCGATGGTTATACATCGGCTATTTGACCAACTTAGTGCATTGGGTATGAAATATATTTTTTTTTGTGCGGGCCGACTGCACATGTCGGCCTCCTTTCCTTGTGTCCAGCCTGATGTGTAACATCGGCTTTCACCTGTATGGGCCATCAGGTCGTATTGGCTCATAGCCTGATGCGTAGCATCGGCTTCCTCTTGTACGGGCCAACTGAACGTATCGGCTCATGGCCTGATGCGTAGCATCGGGTTTATTGCCCATCATCCCACATACTTGGGAAGTATTTCTTGAGATGTTGAGCACTGACCACCACCGGGAACTTGACGCCATCTAACTCCTCAAGCATATGTGCGTTCCCAGGTAGGACTTGGTCAACTCTATAAGGCCGAGGCCAATTTGGAGACCATTTTCCATACGCTGCATCCTTAGTCCCCAATGGTAACACCGCTTCCCAAACCAGATCTCCAACTTGGAACTCTTTTGGCTTGACTTTCTTGTTGTATGAGTGGGCTACCTCGGCCTTACTTTCTTTGATCTTCTCAAGTGACCAAAGTCTGAGCTCCGTAAGGTCCTCAATATTGTCGTTCATCAGGGCAACATATTCTTCAGCCATTAGGTCATTCTGAAACTCTATGCGTCTCGAGCTGGCCATAATCTCCCATGGTAATACAGCCTCCTGTCCATACACCAGGTGATAAGGTGAAGTTTTTGTTGCTCCGTGGCACGAAATACGCTATGCCTATAATGCCTCTGACAAGACTTCATGCCAACGTCTAGGATGCTCATCAATATTTCTCCTGATCTACTTGATGCCCATGTCAGTAGCGAACTTTTTGAACTCCTATGATATGAAGACCGACCCTCCATCTGTTGTGATGGTCTGAGGAATCCCGAACCTATGAATGACATGCTCTTTAACAAAATTAATGACATCCTTGGATGCTACTGACATCATAGGGACTGCCTCCACCCACTTAGTAAAATAATCTGATGGCCAAAATGAACTGGTGGCCTTTGCTGGATGGAGGATTAATTTTGCCAATCATGTCCATGCCCCAGCCTTTTAACGGCCATGGTTTGACGATAGGGTTCATTACTAACGCTGTTACCATTTGTATCTTTCTAAATCTCTGACATGCCTAACATCCTTTATAATATTTGAAACAATCTTCAAGCATAGTGTGCCAGTAATACCCCGATCGCCTAATCAGCCACTTCATCTTATGAGCCAATTGGTGAGTCCTACAAGTGCCTTCGTGGACCTCATGTAAGAGCCAATTGGACTCAATCGGCCCCAAGCATTTGAGCAACAATCCTTCTAAAGTCCTATAGAACATGTCATCCCCTATCATGATGTACTTCATGGCCTTGTAACGTATCCTCTTAGGTGCCCCCCGAGACGAATCCTTCAAGTAATTGAAGATATCGGCTCTCCAATCTCCTTGGTCCAGTAGGTGTACCTGAAGATCAGCTCTGTCTGCCACAACCTTGTATCCCGAAGCCATTTGTGCAAGATCATTGGCCTTTGAATTTTGTATCCTAGGTATCCAATGGAAATTTATGTACCTAAATTGGGTCATCAGCTCCTGACATTGTACCCATAATAGGAAGAGCAACTCGCTCTCACACTTGTACTCCTCTGTGAGATGAGAAATCACCAACTTTGAATCCCCAAAAATTTCCACTTCTTTGGCCCCAGCCTCGAGAAGCAACTCCATACCCTTACATACCACTTCATATTCCGCTAGATTGTTGGTGCAAGCGGTAGGTAATCTGATCGAAAAAGAATATGTTGCCCTCCAAGGCGACACAAGCAGGATACTTATGCCACATCCATCTCCACAAGTCGATCCGTCGAAGTACCTGGCCCATGCACGCATGGAGAGTGCTGCTATTTCAGTATTGATCCTTTCTGCAATAAGGTCCACCAGTGCTTGCCCTTTGACTGCCTTCGTGGGTTGGTATCGGATATCGAACTCTAACAATGCAAACATCCACTTTCCGAGTCGGCCTTTCAACACAGGAGCCGATAGCATGTGCTTGATAACATCCGATTTGCAGATGACAATTGTCTCGGCTAATAGCAAGATATGACGAAGCTTTGTGCATGTAAAGAACAAACAAAGGCATAACTTTTCAATGTCAGGGTATCTTTGTGGCAGAACCAACCTGAATTATACCGGCTCAAGTACGCGAGTCCATTCCTGAGGGCTCCAACGTGCTTCAAACGGTATAATCCCTTGGCCTGTCGGGTAACGTCCCGATAAACCACTGAAACAGGATCAAATAAGGTTACCTCACGCGAAGGTGAGTCCAGAGATACAGTCACCATCATATTATACATCATAGAAAATTACATTACAAGAGTTTCTAAAAGTAGTACGAAGTTTCAAACTTAGAGAAAACATTACAAACTGTTAAAGTTATGATTTTTGGCAGCGGAAAACATACGCGATGATTTACAATACGTCGTCAAGACGGATGTCATGCTAAGCCCGGGCACGACATCACTTGGTATCATCAGTGTTGGCCGGGGATGGATCTCATTCCACGGACCAATCATCTGGAAGAGCACAGGGCCGAGACAGGGGAAGAGTAGGGTCTTCAAAGATTTTACCTGAAAAACATATAACTAGCAAGACTGAGTATACGAATACTCAGCAAGGCTTACCCGTCTCATGGTATACTTAGCCATGGAACTAGACTTATGAAGGCTTTTCAGGTTTTGGGTAGAGTTTTCAGCTGAAAAGCAACAAAGAGTAGATCCTTAATGTCAACTTTTAGCTTCCAAGTTCTATGTGATTATTCATTTAAGATAAGCACCTATAGCTATTCAAGCATGGTAGAATCTTTTGCCAAACATCATCTTTGATAATCACAAAGTTGCTCTTGTTACTCTATGTGGTAAAGGGATCAAGCAGTCTCAATCTCCGCGAGAAACGGACGATTCTGAATCGAATTTTCAACCTTGCAAGGTAAACCTAACTCACATGCTTGGAACACCAAAGGGTTGTTCCAAAGCAACCATTTGCCTTTCATTCCGACTCGTGGACAGGTCCACCACAAGCGACTGCAGGACCATACGCACTTCCAAAGTGCAGGACGTACGCCTATAGCGTGACTACATGTCCGTACTCCTGGTTGCCCTTGCAACACGTATTTCCACACGTCGAATTAAGTAACCAGAAGAAGCAAAATGAGTGGTGGGAGGTATGTCCACTCCTCGGGCCGATTGGTTACTAGGCTTATCGCTTACCATATTTCGCGGCATGTGGTTAGTACTTTCAAACGCTTAATCCGCACTACCACACACTGCGACCTTATGAAATTCAACAACACAGACGGGGTATCATCTCAACCATGATACCTCACAAAACTCCCGTCTGTCATCCTTATAGTGATTACAGGAATGTAAACATTACAACTCCTATATCGCGCGAGTGACAGGAAATCACCCGACTTCTACCGGTCCTATTAGCATAGCAGCTAGTCGAACTCAAGTTCTAGTGTTCAGTACATCGGTTTCTGGAATTATGCAACTAGGGTTCCAAGCAATTCCTGAGAACTTAATGCATAGAAATATATAAATAGATATAGGTTGCAGTGTAAATAAAATAGTGGGTTATATCCGGGGCTTGCCTTTACTGGTGGGGCTGAAGTCAATAAAGTTAAGATCTTCCGAACTTTGGTTCGGGGCTTCCGATATCCCTTGGTGACGTTCACTTGGTCCTCAGAAATATCCTCCGCAGATTTCTGGAAGATCTCATAGGTACCGTTGCAGAAGTAGTCGTATCTACATGTAATGCAACATTACATTCAAGGTGTGCACATAAAACTATCTTACTTTATAATAAAGTTGCAATCCAACATTCATTTAACATACTACTAACATAACAACCAGAAAGATCTGAACTAAACTTAGACAGAGCTTTAGGAGGACAACTAATTAGAACTGGCTACTTGTTGAAGATTACAACAGAGCCGATTGGAACAACAGGGGTTTAGCCGATAGAATTGGCAAAGGAGGGAACCATCTACACAGTATTAGAAAATCTGCTGATTTCTATTCGGAAGAGAATCAGCATGAGTAGTTTCTGGATATGAGCAGAAGAGATTAGCCGATTTGAGTTCACCTGGGGTCAAATCAGCTGACATGGAGAGGAACGTTGAAGATACAGTACTTCAAGTACAGAAAAAGGAAGGATCTTGCCGATTGAATTATCAGCATGCCTTTGGTCTATCTAATTGGTTGGTGTATTGGTCTTGGCCTTAACCGATGAGGATGCATCAGGTTTAGCCGATTGATGTGCTTTGGTCATGCCTAATAGAGGCGTGTCTACTGTGCTATCTTACTGATCTAGGGTTGTGTACTTTGGCTTGTGTAGCCGATTGATAGGTGCACCGGTTTCCTAATTGATCGATGAAAGCATCAACTACTTTAACAGAGGGGTGATTCCTTAAGCAGTTGTGTCTTAATTGAGATGTGCTCAAGTGTTATCCTAGATAACTAGGTGTGGTTGTATCGACTTGATTACGTCAGCACAACAATTGAGTGACGTACAGCCGATTGGAGTGGGGTTAAGGGTATGTGACCGATAGATATATAGCTGATGTCTCAGTCGATAAATCGGCTGATAGAAGTGTGTGGATGAAGATGGGAAAATTAAGGATCGATCGGCCATATTTGACCGATATGGAAAACAACTAGAATCGGCTTGGATCGGTCGATAGCAAGAATCTTAAGATTGTGTATACACCTTTGATACATCGATTATGTGCAGCCGATGTAGGACAGAACAAAAGAATTGTATCGGCAGTAGCCGATATTAGAAAGGTAACAATCGTATTAGCTAACCAGCCGAAGGTAGAAGCATATCAAAAGAAATGCATCGGCTGACAGCTGTTATACAGAAACATCATAGACTCCAAGGAAATGAATATTTAGCGCCTGAGCCGATAGCCGACGCTGCAGCATAGCTGCAGAGATGTATTGGCTAAGCAGCAGATGCACACGGATTAACAAGGATCTTTATACGAAGAGGACCTGAAGGAAACGACAATCAAAACAAGGACAAAGTCTTGATGGTAGGGATATGAGCACTCGTGTAAAAGGATTAACTAAATATCACACATCTCCACTTGAGACATACATCTTATGATTTACCCTTTTAGCCACAACACATGCATTCATTTTCTAATATTTAACCTAGACCACAAATTAAAGACTTTCAACTCCAGACCACAACATAAAACTTGTAGGTTTTGACCTAAGGATTCAAATAAAACTGATTTTGTATTTTTATGAACTTCTTACGAATTTCTATGAAATGTAGAAGTTCACTGATTTGAAAATAAAGAAAGCTCTGGAAATTTTACAAAGAACACCCTAGAATTTTCTAAATCAAAGCAATTAAGTCCCTAGTCGGGGAAAACAGAGAATAGGAAGATAACGACGATGTTCCGGCAAAAGGGGTCACCGGTATTAGGAAGGTACAGTGGGTCAGAACAAACCTTGGGGTAGCCTTGGTTGTGGAGGAGAATGGGTGGAAAGTGAATTCCCGTGGCTAACAGGATTGGTGATGGGAAGTACTCGACGGTGACGAGATTCCGTGGGTGACGAAGAAGCTTGCCGGGAAGGGTTGCAGTGGGTGGAGAATGGCCGGAGAGGTATTTCTCACGGTGACCCATGGCGATGATAGTCGGCTTTGCCACGGCGATGATGTTTCAGTGAAGGGATCCGAAGAGGCTCGATAAGAGGGTTCACGAGCTTTCTTGAGGTGTTGTGGTCTTGCTTGAACAATCGGCGAGGAATAGGAGTTGCTGGATGTCGTGGACCATAGGACAAGATGATGGTGCCGGATGGGTTTTCCTGCTCACGGACTAAGCCTCCATTGCTCATGCGCGTGTGCTGCTAAAACACGGCCGGCACACCTGCGTAGCCTCCCGCAGGATCGTCGCGCCTGGTCGCACCTCCTGCGTGCTGTTCCCGTTCTGCGCTCACACCACTGGCCCTCAACTTGCTCGCGCGTGGCTTGTTGTCTTGCACATGCACTCGCTTGTGGAATCGAGCCGAGCCGGCCACTGGCAGAACACTTCCGCTCGCACTCACGAATGCGCCGGTTCAATTCCGTTCGGACCTCCGGGTCTTGCAACTCCGCCGCCCTCTCCACCTGCTGTGACGCCATCAGGGCCGGTTTACCACCGCCGTCAGTCTTGTGCTGCATGTCTGTAACACCCTAATGTAATTTTCTCGAATTTTGAGGAATTAATTTGGACTTAAATAAATTTTCCGGGGTTTTCTCTAATTTATCTCGCATTTAAAGCAATTCTATAACGCAAGTAATTAAAAATTTATCATAGGATTAAATTGTTTGTGTATTCATGCTGGAGCATTATTTTTCTTGTGTTAAGTTTATAGGATTTGAATTCAAATTTATTTGAATTCAAATGATGTTTGTTTGGATGAATTGAGTGTAGAAAAGGAAAAGGAAAGAAGGAGGAAAGAAACCAGCCATCTCTCTCTCAGCCCGGCCCACTTCCCTCTCTCTCTTCCCCCCCCCTCGGGCCCTTTTCCTCTCCTCACTCCCGCATGGGCCACCCGAGGCCCAGCACCCTCCCTCTTTCCCTTCCCGCGTGGGCCGCACGCCAGCCCATCCCCTTGCTCCTCAGCCCGAGCGCCCGCTCTCCCCTCTTCTTCCTTTCTCTCTCTGCCAGGCCGGCCCCGCACGTCAGCCCCTTCTCCTTCCTCCCTTCTTCCTCCCCGGCGCAACGGCCTCCGATGTCCCCGGCGAGCCCCTTCCCCTGGGCCCGCGCGCCAGGGCGCCGCAGCCGCCCTACAAAGCCCCGCCGCCTCTCTAGGGTTTCCCCCAGGTCGCCGCCGTGCTCGCCCGCACCAAACCCTAGCCGCCGCGCTCGCCATCACCGCAAGCCTCGGGTCGTCGCCGCGCCGTCTCCTCGCCGCCTTCCTCCGTCGCCCAAGCACCGTGGGTTTACCCCAGTGGGGTAAGGACCCTCTCCCGCCTCTCTTTCCCCTCGGTCTCGCTTCTCCGCGGCCACGCGCGCTCGCCGACGTTCCCGAGCCGCTCGCCGCCGTCGCCCCGCCGCTACGGCCACCTTGGCCCTCCCCGAACCCCCTGGACCTTTTCCCCGTGCTCCCCTCTCTCTCCCCGTGCTAGCCGTACCCCGAACCGAGGCCGGATGTTGTACAGTTTCTTATATTTTTCTATGTAATGTTGTACTGTTTCTTATATTTTTGTGTGCTATTTCTATGTAATGTTGTACTGTTTCTTATATTTTTGTCCTTGTTTGCATGTATGTGTATGTGCTGGACTATGTTTTGGCGTTACGATCATGAGTAGACGCGGATCCTTTGGACCAGTATCAGGAGCAGCCATCTTCCGAGCAGTTCGAGCAGCAGCCGGGAGAGTACGAGGAAGGCAAGTATAACATGAACCTCCTATCACTTTTAAATACAATTTCATACTGCATTTTAATATGGTATGCCTATAAGGATTTCCTAGCCACTTTTATCCTGTATATTATACCTTGGGTTGCACTTTTGGTTAGTTGTGCTAGGTTGCTGCGCTACAACATATCTGGGTCCTTTTTAATTAATTTGATTAATGGTCTTATGCAACTTAATTCTGGAGCTGACCCTCTGTGCTGTGTGCTTGAGTGGTTTGTGCATCCTTAAAAGATGTTTTTGTTAGAAACTTGGTTTAGGGGGCCAGCACGGTGCTTAGTGCTTGGTTGGCCACTCTCCATAAGGACCGGTTCATAGAGCGACAACCTGGGACAACCGCGCAACCACAAGACTGGAATGGGACGGTCTTGACTTACTAATTAGGTCGTGTTGGTTCGGGAGTAACTTACCTGCGTGGGCAAGAGGGGTGGTAAGCTTCAATGGTCCCTGCTCCTCCGGCTTGGTCTGTGCTGTGTGTCTTGTACCCCCGGAGGTGGGCCCCATCGTCGCTGATCCAGAATCCTTAGCGGTTACACCTTACCAACGTGATCCTTTGTAACGGTCTCGTAGTGCGCTTGCTAGCCGTCTCACCTAAGGAAGTGTGATGAAAAACTAGCGTAGCTCACGACTTGTGGGTAAAATTGTGCAACCTCTCGAGAGTGTAAAACTGATATATCAGCTGTGCTCACAGTCATGAGCGGCCCAGATCCTCCTTTTGATTAGTGGGGTTATCCACCTTTGATTAGGGAGATTCCCCGGGGTGGTTTTGGTTTGGATGGTTCTCAGTAGTTCTTAATTAATATTGATTAATTTCTTATGCAATTGGGTTATGGTAATTCATCCACTGGTAGTAATTAGCTATAATAAAATTTGCCAGGACTAAAAGCTAATGCAGTTGAGTCAGCTAGCCTAGAGCCTCATAGTTTGTGTTATACTTGTTGAGTACTAGTTGGTACTCACACTTGCCTCTCTACTCTTCTGTTCTTTTTCGGATATCTTCGACTGCTGCTCAGTGCCCGGCAACGTGGAGGACTACGTCAGCGGCTTCGACGACTTCTAGGCGTTTGTCTCCCAGTCGACGTCCCTGTGGCGCCCAGCTCTTCATGTATTCATTTTACGCTTCCGCATTCCCCGAACTGATTCTTGATTCAGTTGTAATAAAGATATTCATTTTATAATTTATACGCTTTTATTCGTGACATGTGTTGTGATATCTTGATAATCTGTTGTATATATGCGTGACTTGATCCTGGCGCATATATGATTGCTCGATTTATGTTCTTATAAATCGGGTGTGACAGATTGGTATCAGAGCCGTGTTGACTGTAGGACGAAGCCTAGATAGAAATGGTCGAGTTTAGGGATTTCCTTCCGCTTGCTCTGCTTCCGCAAAACCCAAACATTCATTTCTGCTTCCATTCCTTGAGTCTTAAGCCCTTGATTTGCTATCTCTCCTGTCTTTTCTGAGAAATAGCTTGAGTTTCCGTAGATGTTGGCCTGAGTTCGTTTAACCCTATAAGTTTAGGCTATCCTGATAAAAGTGCGCTAGAACAAGTATGTTAGTCGAGTAGTGTGATAAACTCGACTAAGTTGTGAATATTGACTGTTTGTTATTGTGCAAATGTTTGATTTGGATTTTTGGTTGATTGCATAGATTAGAAGTAAATCTCTTGATGCAAACCGACCTTAACGCAAACTTGAATAGAGTAATAAAATTGAGATAGAACGTGGGGGGGTAAAACCATACATTCCTTTCTCCCTATTTTATCCTGTCAGAGTTTTCCTTTCCGAAGTTATACCCTATCTATCTCTTATAAATTTCATTTATTGCAATCAGATGGTGACACCAGGCGCACCGGTTCCGGTTCTGACCCGCAGGAGCAGAACAACCAGGGTAATGGTCAGCCGTTGCCGATGCCTCCACCACTGACCCCGGAGCAGTTCTTCCAGCTCCAGATGCAGATGATGGCGACCCTGAACAACACCGTTCAGGCTCTTCAGCATATCCATGCCCAGCCGCCGCCTCCTCCGCCACCTCAGCCTCGTGATCGGCGTGCGGATTTCCTGAGAGGTCACCCTCCGACCTTCTCTCACGCCACGGACCCACTCCAGGCGGACGACTGGCTTCGTTCGGTGGAGCGCCAGTTGGTTGTTGCGCAGTGCGACGACCGGGAGAGGGTTCTGTACGCAGCAGGGCAGCTGCGAGGCTCCGCTCTTGACTGGTGGGAGCCCTACCCAGCTCGGGACCGTGATGCTCTCACGTGGGACCAGTTCCGTGAGCGCTTCAGGAACCACCATATTCCTGAGGGAATCATGAAGATGAAGCAGAAGGAGTTCCATGCCCTTAAGCAGGTAAAATTGAAGGGAGTTCCCTGCAATTTCTTTTGAGCTTCGATCTATCCTTGATCTCTTTCGTGAGCCTGACCTATTGAGCGATTTCTGTCCTTGTTATCTGTGTTCGTATTTCAGGGATCGATGACGGTGACGGAGTATCGTGACCGTTTCCTTCAGCTTGCCCGCTATGCCCCTGCCGACGTCGCTCGTGATAGCGATAAGCAGGAGTACTTCAAGGAGGGACTGGATGATCACATCCAGTATGCGCTGCTGAACCACCGCTTCGACAACTTCAACCAGCTGGTTGATGCGGCCCTCAACACCGAGCGTAAGCGCCGGGAGATTGAGGATAAGAAGAGGAAGATGGCTCCATCCTCTTCGAGCAGCAACACTCGTCCCCGCTATCAGCATCCACAGCAGCAGCAGAGGCCGCCCCAGCAGTACCAGCAGCGGCAGCAGTACCCGCCTCGTCCTCAGCAGCAGCCGTAGGTAGGTCAGGGTCAGAGGCTTCCAGCACCTCCGGCTCCCCAAGCTCAGAGGCAGGGAGCGCCCACTCCTCCTCCTGGGCAGCAGGCCGCTGCATTTCCGCGAGTGTGCTTCCACTGCGGTGAGCCGGGGTACTACGCCAACGTCTGCCCTCGGAAGGCGCAGGCAGGACAGCAGGGGCGTGCAGCTCAGCCCAAGGCCCCATCTCAGGGCAGGGTGAACCACGTGACGGCCGAGTCAGCGGCCGATGCTCCTAACGTGGTTATTGGTACGTTCATGGTCAACACCCATCCTGCTACAGTGCTTTTTGATACCGGTGCTACGCATTCTTTCATCACTCAGTCTTTTGTTGAGCATCATGGTATTCCTACTAGCACATTAAAGAGGTGCATGTTAGTATCTTCACCGGGAGGACAGTTGAGGTCTCATGTCTTCTGTCCCAGAGTCAGTGTGGCCATAAGGGGGGTAGATTTCAGTGCGAATCTGATGGTGCTAGACTCCAAGGGCATTGATGTGATCCTCAGGATGGAGACTCTTGCTAAGTGGGGAGTCCGGATAGATTGTGCTCAGAGGACGGTTCTTCTGTCAGCACTGGATGGTCAGGAGGTCACTGTTGGTGCCACAGAGCCTTCTGGATTTCTTCATCAGATGGAGGCTAGACCCACGGATGGTATTCGCGTGGTGTCTGAATTCCCGGATGTCTTTCCGGACGATTTGCCAGGTATGCCGCCTGATCGCGACATTGAGTTTTCTATTGATCTCTTGCCTGGCACAGCTCCTATTGCTAAGAGGCCCTATCGTATGGCACCCGTTGAGCATGAGGAGGTTAAGAAGACTGTCGACGAGTTGCTAGCTAAGGGTTATATCCGTCGCAGTTTCTCTCCTTGGGCTTTTCCTGTGTTGCTTGTAGAGAAGAAGGATGGCGCGAAGAGGATGTGTGTCGATTATCGGGATCTGAATGCAGTCACCATAAAGAACAAGCATCCATTGCCCCGTATTGAGGATCTCTTTGATCAGCTTCAGGGTGCTTGTGTATTCTCGAAGATCGATCTGCGTTCGGGTTATCATCAGCTGAAGATTCGTTCTGAGGATATTCCGAAGACGGCATTCACCTGCAAGTATGGGCTATACGAGTATACAGTCATGTCTTTTGGCTTGACCAATGCTCCGGCTTTCTTCATGCATCTGATGAACAAGGTTTTCATGGATTATCTGGACACCTTTGTGGTGATATTCATCGATGATATCCTGATATATTCCAAGTCAGAAGCAGAGCATGAGAAACATCTGAGGCTCGTGTTGCAGAGGCTCAGAGAGCACAAGCTGTATGCCAAGCTCAGCAAGTGCGAGTTCTGGATTGACGAGATTCCATTCCTCGGTCATGTTATCTCCAAGGGAGGTATTATTGTGGACCCCGGGAAGGTGAAGGATGTGCTTGACTGGGTTGTACCGCAGACAGTGAAGGAAGTCCGCTCTTTTCTGGGTTTAGCAAGTTATTATCGGAGGTTCATTGAGAATTTCTCCAAGATTGCGAAGCCTTTGACTTCCTTGCTAGAGAAGGGTGTGGATTTCTCGTGGACTGATGAGCGTCAGAAGGCCTTCGAGGAGCTGAAGAAGAGGTTGACTACGGCGCCAGTCCTTACTCTGCCAAACCAGAGCAAGAGGTTCACAGTGTATTGTGATGCTTCGAGGGATGGTCTTGGTTGCGTCCTGATGCAGGAAGGCAGAGTGATAGCTTATGCCTCATGGCAATTGCGCCGGCACGAGCTAAACTATCCCACTCATGATCTGGAGTTAGCCGCAGTTGTGCATGCTCTGAAGATACGGAGGCATTACTTGTTTGGGCAGAGGTGTGATATTTACACCGATCACAAGAGCCTCAAGTATATTTTCACCCAGAGTGAGCTGAACATGCGGCAGAGAAGGTGGCTAGAGTTGGTCAAGGATTATGACCTGGAGATTCACTATCATCCGGGCAAGGCTAATGTTGTAGCAGATGCTCTGAGCAGGAAGAGCTATGTTAACATGGCCGTGGCTTTTCAGATGCCTCAGGAGTTATGCGAGGAGTTTGAGCAGTTGAGCCTGGGTTTCTTGCATCATACCTCGGGTACATCGTTCGAGGCGGAACCCACTCTAGAGGCTGAGATCAGGCAGCATCAGAAGGAAGATCAGAAGTTACAGGAGATCCGTGAGTTGCTCAAGATTGGCAAGGCTCCTCATTTCAGAGAGGATGATCAGGGTACCTTGTGGTACAAGGGTCGTATATGTGTGCCGGATGTGAATGACCTCAGAAAGTTGATTCTGAGTGAGGCTCATGATACAGCATATTCTATCCATCCCGGTAGCACGAAGATGTATTATGACCTGAAGGAACGATTCTGGTGGTATGGAATGAAGCGTTCCGTTGCGGAGTACGTGGCTATCTGTGACACTTGTCAGCGTGTCAAGGCAGAGCATCAGAGGCCAGCGGGATTATTGCAGCCGTTGAAGATTCCAGAGTGGAAATGGGAAGAAATCACTATGGACTTCATTGTTGGCTTGCCTCGTACTCAGAAAGGGTACAACTCCATATGGGTAGTAGTGGATCGGTTGACGAAAGTTGCTCACTTCATTCCGGTGAACACTACTTACTCCGGCGCTAGACTCGCAGAGTTGTACATCTCCAGGATTGTCTGTCTGCATGGTGTTCCGAAGAAGATCATATCTGACCGAGGATCTCAGTTTACTTCACGGTTCTGGGAGCAGTTGCATGATTCGTTGGATACAAAGCTGCGCTTCAGTACTGCTTATCATCCTCAGACATATGGACAGACGGAGAGAACCAACCAAGTGTTGGAGGATATGCTTCGAGCCTGTGCTATTCAGTATGGTACCAGCTGGGATAAATGCCTGCCGTATGCGGAGTTTTCTTATAACAACAGTTACCAGGCCAGTCTGAAGAAATCCCCTTTCGAGGCCTTGTACGGTCGAAGGTGCAGGACTCCACTGTATTGGGATCAGGTTGGCGAGAGGCAGGTGTTTGGTCCGGATATTGTTGAGGAGGCCGAACAGCTGGTACAGCAGGTGCGAGAGAATCTGAGGGTCGCTCAGACTCGTCAGAAGAGCTATGCGGATGTGCGTCGTCGAGATTTGACCTTTGCAGTAGGTGACCATGTATACCTGAAGGTCTCGCCGATGAGAGGAATCCGCAGGTTTAATGTAAGAGGGAAGCTAGCTCCTCGATACATTGGTCCGTTCAAAGTGCTGGAACGGAAAGGTGAGGTGGCATATCGTTTGGAGTTACCTCCGAGTCTCTCAGGAGTGCACGATGTGTTTCACGTGTCTCAGCTGAAGAAGTGCTTGAGAGTGCCAGAAGAGCAAGCACCGATAGAAGGGTTAGATGTGCGGGAGGATCTGACCTACATCGAGCATCCGGTGAAGATTTTGGAGGCATCCGAGAGAGTTACCCGGAACAAGAAGATCAAGATGTGCCGTGTGCAGTGGAGTCATCATACGGAGGATGAGGCTACTTGGGAGCGAGAAGATGAGTTGAGAAAGACATATCCCCATCTCTTTGCTAGCTAGCCTATCCGAATCTCGGGACGAGATTCCTGTAAGGGGGGTAGGTTTGTAACACCCTAATGTAATTTTCTCGAATTTTGAGGAATTAATTTGGACTTAAATAAATTTTCAAGGGTTTTCTCTAATTTATCTCGCATTTAAAGCAATTCTATAACGCAAGTAATTAAAAATTTATCATAGAATTAAATTGTTTGTGCATTCATGCTGGAGCATTATTTTCTTGTGTTAAGTTTATAGGATTTGAATTCAAATTTATTTGAATTCAAATGATGTTTGTTTGGATGAATTGAGTGTAGAAAAGAAAAAGGAAAGAAGGAGGAAAGAAACCAGCCATCTCTCTCTCAGCCCGGCCCACTTCCCTCTCTCTCTTCCCCCCCCCTCGGGCCCTTTTCCTCTCCTCACTCCCGCATGGGCCACCCGAGGCCCAGCACCCTCCCCTCTTTCCCTTCCCGCGTGGGCCACACGCCAGCCCATCCCCTTGCTCCTCAGCCCGAGCGCCCGCTCTCCCCTCTTCTTCCTTTCTCTCTCTGCCAGGCCGGCCCCGCACGTCAGCCCCTTCTCCTTCCTCCCTTCTTCCTCCCCGGCGCAACGGCCTCCGATGTCCCCGGCGAGCCCCTTCCCCTGGGCCCGCGCGCCAGGGCGCCGCAGCCGCCCTACAAAGCCCCGCCGCCTCTCTAGGGTTTCCCCCAGGTCGCCGCCGTGCTAGCCCGCACCAAACCCTAGCCGCTGCGCTCGCCATCACCGCAAGCCTCGGGTCGTCGCCGCGCCGTCTCCTCACCGCCTTCCTCCATCGCCCAAGCACCGTGGGTTTACCCCGGTGGGGTAAGGACCCTCTCCCGCCTCTCTTTCCCCTGGGTCTCGCTTCTCCGCGGCCGCGCGCGCTCGCCGGCGTTCCCGAGCCGCTCGCCGCCGTCGCCCCGCCGCTACGGCCACCTTGGCCCTCCCCGAACCCCCTGGACCTTTTCCCCGTGCTCCCCTCTCTCTCCCCGTGCTAGCCGTACCCCGAACCGAGGCCGGAAGCGCCCAGGCGCGTGTCCTCCAGCGAGCTTCCGCCGCCTCCTCCGCGCCCATCGTCCCGCCGCCGCCGGAGCCGGCCGGAGAACCCTCGGCCACCGGATCCGGAATTAACGGTCTGGATTAGATCGAGACCGGTACCTATTCCGAGCCGCCCGATCTCGAACCGACGATCTGGATTAGATCCAGATCGCTATTAAATCTCACCCGCTCGTTTTGAATCCGGTGGACCGCGTGAGCTTCAGCCGCAGATCTCGCCTCAACCGTCCGATCTTGATCCGAAGGCCGACGATCGCGCGTACCCCTTCGCGTTATAGTTTCTAATCTGGGCCGTATAAATCAGATCCAACGGCTCAGATTAAAACGTACCCTTTCAGCCTTGTCTTTTTGCTAA
This sequence comes from Panicum hallii, assembly GCF_002211085.1. Taxonomy (NCBI): domain Eukaryota; kingdom Viridiplantae; phylum Streptophyta; class Magnoliopsida; order Poales; family Poaceae; genus Panicum; species Panicum hallii. The sequence continues at coordinate 52,124,371 of NC_038050.1, forward strand.
AGAGCCCTCGGGTTTTTGGGAAATCAACCCGCCGTCCAACCCTAGCTCAAAAGTATTTACAGGCAGGCCCTTTCCTTCACGTTTGACCCCCCTGAGCTTCCTGGATTTTGAACCCGCAGTCCATATCTTGGGTTTTTCTCGTGCTAACCCCTAGATCTACCCTTTAATTGCGTTTAGGTCCCTGGTTTTCGTCCAAAACCCCCTGGAAGTCCAGTTTTCTCACAAATAGGCCCCTGGACCTTGTTTTAAGCGTAGTTTTCGCGTTTTAGCTCCGTTTTAGGTGTTCTTTATATCCACGCGATCGCGGTAACGCGTAGAATCGTTCTAGCATAGTTTTGTGTGCTATTTCTATATAATGTTGTACTGTTTCTTATATTTTTGTCCTTGTTTGCATGTATGTGTATGTGCTGGACTATGTTTTGGCGTTACGATCATGAGTGGACGCGGAGCCTTTGGACCAGTATCAGGAGCAGCCATCTTCCGAGCAGTTCGAGCAGCAGCCGGGAGAGTACGAGGAAGGCAAGTATAACATGAACCTCCTATCACTTTTAAATACAATTTCATACTGCATTTTAATATGGTATGCCTATAAGGATTTCCTAGCCACTTTTATCCTGTATATTATACCTTGGGTTGCACTTTTGGTTAGTTGTGCTAGGTTGTTGCGCTACAACATAACTGGGTCCTTTTTAATTAATTTGATTAATGGTCTTATGCAACTTAATTCTGGAGCCGACCCTCTGTGCTGTGTGCTTGAGTGGTTTGTGCGTCCTTAAAAGATGTTTTTGTTAGAAACTTGGTTTAGGGGGCCAGCACGGTGCTTAGTGCTTGGTTGGCCACTCTCCATAAGGACCGGTTCATAGAGCGACAACCTGGGACAACCGCGCAACCACAAGACTGGAATGGGACGGTCTTGACTTACTAATTAGGTCGTGTTGGTTCGGGAGTAACTTACCTGCGTGGGCAAGAGGGGTGGTAAGCTTCAATGGTCCCTGCTCCTCCGGCTTGGTCTGTGCTGTGTGTCTTGTACCCCCGGAGGTGGGCCCCATCGTCGCTGATCCAGAATCCTTAGCGGTTACACCTTACCAACGTGATCCTTTGTAACGGTCTCGTAGTGCGCTTGCTAGCCGTCTCACCTAAGGAAGTGTGATGAACAACTAGCGTAGCTCACGACTTGTGGGTAAAGTTGTGCAACCTCTCGAGAGTGTAAAACTGATATATCAGCTGTGCTCACAGTCATGAGCGGCCCAGATCCTCCTTTTGATTAGTGGGGTTATCCACCTTTGATTAGGGAGATTCCCCGGGGTGGTTTTGGTTTGGATGGTTCTCAGTAGTTCTTAATTAATATTGATTAATTTCTTATGCAATTGGGTTATGGTAATTCATCCACTGGTAGTAATTAGCTATAATAAAATTTGCCAGGACTAAAAGCTAATGCAGTTGAGTCAGCTAGCCTAGAGCCTCATAGTTTGTGTTATACTTGTTGAGTACTAGTTGGTACTCACACTTGCCTCTCTACTCTTCTGTTCTTTTTCGGATATCTTCGACTGCTGCTCAGTGCCCGGCAACGTGGAGGACTACGTCGGCGGCTTCGACGACTTCTAGGCGTTTGTCTCCCAGTCGACGTCCCTGTGGCGCCCAGCTCTTCATGTATTCATTTTACGCTTCCGCATTCCCCGAACTGATTCTTGATTCAGTTGTAATAAAGATATTCATTTTATAATTTATACGCTTTTATTCGTGACATGTGTTGTGATATCTTGATAATCTGTTGTATATATGCGTGACTTGATCCTGTCGCATATATGATTGCTCGATTTATGTTCTTATAAATCGGGTGTGACAATGTCGAACCCGCGTCGCGTTGCTCTCGCCTCAACCTCTGCATGGGTGGAGGGAGCTCGCCGTGCCTGGCTGCACCGTGGCAACTCTGAGCTCGTCACGCCCGACCGCCGCCTTCGCTTCGCAGCTTCTCCTTCCGATTTGCCACGCCATAACCGCTCCTCCATCTCCGCGAGGACCGAGGCCCGCCCTGAGCTGCCGTGCCAGCGCCCGCGAGAACTTCCGGTACTCAGCTTTCCCCTGTTCCTTTTCCCCCACTCGCAAGCGGCCTTGCCCAACATAGAACGCCTCCGTGGCGACGAGCGGCGGCTCTATCCATGGTGACCGGCGGTGCTAGGGCTTCGGGCCCCCAACCAGCTGGTCGTTTAGCACCACCGCATGGCCTAGAACCCCTCCAAAACTTTTCCCTCGACCAGAACCTACTGGAGCTGGGTTCCCACTGCCACATCTCGTGTCCGCGGCGGCAACCACGGCAAGGGCCGCGTTCCGGCCACTCCAGCCAAGGAACAGCGCCCCCAAACCGCTCCTGCCCCAGCGCCAGCCGCGCTCCGCACCCCGCGCGCCGGCGCCGCGCATCCGGCCCCTCCGCGCACGCACCTGCGCGCCGCTCACGCCGCCTGAGCCGTCGTGCCGCCCGCTTCCGCGACGCCCATGTCGCGCTGCCGCACTGCGCCGCGCGCCTGCGCCTGCGCTGGGCCCGCTCTCCAGCGCCGCCAACGCCACGCGCTCATGCGCGCCTGCTCCCGCTCCCGCTCCGCTCGCCGCCTGCTGCGCCCACTCCAGCGCCTGCCGCACGCGCCACATCCGTGCGCCCGAGCCGAGCCACCCCGCGCCGAGCCGCAGCCACCCGCCCGGCGCCATGCGCCGCCCACGCCTGCGCCGCGTGGAGAAGAAAAAGGGGCTGCCGGGGTGGAGATAAGATTGGAGGCGAGGGATAGAGAAAGAGAGACGCCGGCGGTGGGAAAAAGAAAGGGTGCCAGAGAGAAGAAAAACAGAGAGGAGAAGGAGGAATGGAATTCTCCCAAGGACTTATGCACAAATTTGGAAAATTGCAGGGACCTTTCTGTAAAGCATAAATTTCACATCAATCTAAAACCCGAATGAAGAAATGCCCAAAACGAAAGTTGGAGAGTTTTTCAAACTCTACAACATTGCTTTAGGGCTCAAGTTCAAAAAATTAAAGCTTGTATCTTTACACGTGAAATTTTGAATAAAGGTTAAATTTGAATTACTTTTGTCCTAAAGAGTGTAACTTTATAATATTTAGGACCTAAATGCAAGAATTTATGACACGTCATAATGACGGGATAGACACGTCATAATGATTGGATAGACATGTCATAATGACTTGCACCTTTTACACTTTAGTCCTAAGTAACTTTGAAAATTACTTTTGTAATTCAACTATTTGCGTAAAAGGACTTCTACTTTTATAAAATTACATAAATACCCTCATTATCACAACTTTTGTGGCAGAACCAACCTGAATTATACCGACTCAAGTGCGCGAGTCCTTAATGCAGGGCTACCTCACACTTCAAACGGTATAAAACTATTGGTCTGTCAGGTAACGTCCCGATGAACCACCGAACGCAGGATCTAACAAGATACCTCACACGAAGGTGAGTCCAGAGATACAATGCCCAAAATAATTTACACACAGGCAGTTATATTACAAAAATATACAAAATAACATTTGTTCTTACAGAAGAGAGTTTATTACATCACAAGTTCGAGTTTCTGATTAAAGCAGCGGAATTTGGAAAGCAGAGTTATTATGCATGGTGTCATTACAGATATTATGCTAGCCCTGGCATAATATCACTCGGCGGGGTCTGTGTTGGCCGGGGACGGATCCCATTCCACGGACCAACCATCAGGCAAAGGGTAAGGCCACGGTGTAATGAATGCGGGCTCCTCAGAAGGGTTACCTGAATTAAATCAACAAAGCAAGGCTGAGTATACTAATACTCAGCAAGACTTACCCGGAATTGGGTATATCTTAGCCCATAACTAGACTCATGATGGCTTTTAGCTTTGGGTAGGGTTTTCAGCTGAAAAGCAACAAAGAGTAGATCCTTATTTTCAATTTTTAGCTTTCAGGTTCTAATTGAATTAACCATTCTAAGTAAGCACCTATAGCTATCCAAACATGGTAGAATCTTTACTCAAACATCATCTTTAATAATCACATAATTGCTCTTGTTACTCTATGTGATAAAGGGGATAAGCAGTCTCATACATCGTGAGAGGCGGACGATTCTGAATCGAGATTCAACCCTTGCAAGGTAAACCTAACTCACACGCTTGGAATACCACAGGGTAACTCCGAAGCAACCGTTTGCCTTTCATTCCGACTCGTGGATCAGTGCCACCACAAGCGACTGCAGGTCATACGCACTACAAAAGTGCAGGACGTACGTCTGTAGCGCGACTACAAAACCCGTACTCCTGGTTGCCCAGCAACACATATGCCTACACGTCGAACAAAGTAACCAAAAGAAGCAAATACATGTGGTGGGGGGGTATGTCCACTCCTCGGGCCGATTGGTTACTAGGCTTACCGCTTACCATATTTCACGGCATGTGGCTAGTACTTTCAAACGCTTAGCCACCGCTACCACACACTGCGACCTTAACAAATTCATCAACACAGACGGGGTATCATCTTGACCATGATACCTCATAAAACTCCCGTCCGGCATCCTTATAGTGATAACAGGAATGTAAATCATTACAATTCCTAAGTCGCGCGAGTGACAGGAAATCACTCGACTTCTACCGGTCCTATAAGCAGAGCAGCTAGTCGGACTCCAGCTCTAGTGTTCAATACAGTGGTTCCTAGAATAATGCAACTAAGTTTCCAAGCAACTCCTAAGAACCTAATGCATAAAGAGATATATTTAAAAGTAATATAAGTTGCAGTGTAATAAGGTAGGGGTTATGTCCGGGGCTTGCCTTCGCTAGCAGGGTTGGGGTTAGTCAAATTAGCTTCTTCCGAACCTTGGTTCGGGGCTTCAGAGAAATCCGTGATAAGATTCCCGGGGTCTTCGGAATAACCTTCTTCTTGTTCCGGGATCAACTGATAATCCCCGTTAGTGAGAGTGGTCGAGTCTACATGAGATGCAAATTACAAGTTATGAAATGCCTTTACTTTTATTTTACTTCCCGATAAAGTTGCAATCCAATATAAATTATATTCTATTTTGATATATTTCCTAATTACCCTGTACTGGGCAGTCATTTATTGAGCACTAATAAGTTTACTTAGATTTATTAAACAACAATTTAGCTAGGTTAAGTGTTCAATTAGTAGCATGGGGCAACAGGTGGTGTGGTTCCCATTAACAATTATATTAACAGCTTTACATATTAACCTCTCAAGTTATATGATTTTTAAGTTACCATTACCTTCAAAATCAAATATATTATACCTAATTTAATTAACATCTAATTCTTGGTTGAAAATTTTAATAAGATGTTATAATATTACAAAACAGGACCTTAATCTATTTTCATGATTTTAGAACATTTACAACTATATTAGAATATGTAGACTACACATTATTTCTAACAAAATCTATACAATAAGAAATATTACTAGAGTACAAGATTAATTATTTTTCTTCAATTCTACATGTTAAAAGAAAATTATTGACACTGGTTTTACTAATTTATCATTTTTCTATGAATTACTATGTAATTCTTAAGTCTACAAACAATTAACTTTGATATTTAAATTAAGTCATTAATCATTCAAAAACTGAAGTCGACCCTTAAAGCAAAGTTACAGATCTCTGTTTAAAGATTCCAACAAAATTTAGTTTACCATTTTATGATTTTTCCTTAAAGAGATATGGTATTTCTAAGTGGACAGCAAAAATTACATAAAGAGGTCCCTGGGCACTATTCCTCTGAGTCTATGGCTTTGCACATAACCCCCTGGATTTCCTTTCCTTCTAACCCGAGGTCCCTGGGCTGGGAACCGAGCAGAGCAGAGCAGTGACGGCCGTGTTCCGGCGACGGTGATCACCGGCGATGAGGTCTAAGGGGTGGGAAAGGAACAGTAGCTCACAAGGGTCCTTATGCGCCACGTGTCGAGGGTTGGAACGGCCGGGAAGAGGGATCCCGATGAGAGTCCGAGGCGGCGGCGGAGGGGTCAACGGCGACAAGGGTGCTCCGGCGATGAACGTCGGCAAACAACCTGCGCACGAGAACCAGTGAGTCGTGGGGAACGTGTACGTGCCATCAATTTGATGAAAACATGCAAGATTGATGGAGTTCGACGGAGACCGAGGCGGCGGCGGCGAGGAAGATCGCCGGCGAGCGTCGGGAAAGCTCTGTGGTGCACCAGAGGACCAATGGTTGGGTCCTACAGCTTCAGGGCGATGATGTGGTGCTGTCTAGGGTGATGTGGTGGCTCGGGATTGCTCGAGGGGTGCTGCCCACGGTGAGGCCGAGGGCGGCGGCGGATGGTGCTCGTCGGCGACGAGTTTGTAATGGAAATTGGAGAGCCACGAGTGGTCGAGGAGCACCAGTGGACTACGGGTAAGCTTGTACAAGTGCTGGCTGGGGCAGAGGTGGTCCGGTGTGGGCTGTCCACGGGCGGGTGGTGCACGGCCGGAGAGGAAGCAGACGGCGGTGGCGGAATGCAGCTCGAGCACTGGAATTTGGACGCTGGGGTTAGCAAAACAGCAAGTGGGCGTGGGTGTGGTGCTGCTGCACGCGAGAGAGAGGGAGTTAAGGCATTGCAGCGAGCTGTCCACGATGGCGAGGAGGTGGCGGCCGGAGATGGCTCGGGCACGTCGTGGCGCGCGTGGGAGAAGCCACCAGGGGAGAGAAAAGAAGTCGAGACCGGGAGGGGAGGACGCGTGGATGAGTTCTGCAGCTGGAGGTGGCGCTCGGGGCGCGGGATCGACGGCGAGCGGCGGTGGCAGGAGCGGCGCAGAGAGGGAAGCGGCGGTGGTCAGAGGAGGAAGAAGCAGAGAGATGTCAGGAGGACCTGTTCGTAATTTCTAAGAATTCAGGGACCCCACTGTAATCTAAAATTTTCCTACTGCTACAAGGGTCAAATGGAAAAGTGCTCAACATGAAAGTTGTAGAGTTTTTCAAACTCTACATCTTTGCTTTAAGGCTTGGGTTTGAAATCTTAAAGGGTACAGTTTTATTTTGAGAATTTGAACACAATTCAATTTTTAACCTTTATGTGTTAATTAAAACAAAATGCCCTAATGTTTGGGGTCCTTTTTGTGATTCTTTCTGCAGTAATCATGACTAGCTTTTCTTACACTTTAGTCCTTAGGTAAAAATAAGTTTTACTTTTATCTTTTTACCATTTCACATGTAAGTCCTTATGTGTTTGTATTAATTACATAAAGGTCCTTAATTTCATATAGAGTCCATTCCCCTTAGTGTTTATTTAACTTTTGATCTTTTATTAGTTATAGCCATCTGAAATTTGACATTAAGAACATTTTCACACATTTGCTCATGATAATTTATAAAACTTATAATTTACAATATACCCTTATTGCTTTGTACAAGTTGTATACACTATATCCTACTTACATTTATTACACCTAAACTTAGTATCTAGTTGACTAACTACCTGGATATCATAGCCTTCCCCCCTTAAAAAGAATCTCGTCCCGAGATTCAGAAGCTGAATAGAATTGAATAATTAGATTTGGGGATTGGCTTGAAGGAAGTCTGGAAAATTTCGTTGAAGATAAGACTCAGTCTCCCAAGTCGCTTCTTCTTCGGTGTGATGATCCCACAAGATCTTGTACATCTTAACTGCCCTTCTTCTGGTGAACCTTTCCTTAGTATCCAGAATTCGAAGAGGTTGCTCGATGTACGAGAGATCGGGTTCAATCTCAATGACACTTGTCTCAACAATTTCCGTGGGTACTTTGACACACTTCTTAAGTTGAGAGATGTGAAAGACATCGTGAATAGCCGTCCATTGAGATGGAAGATGAAGTCTGTAAGCCACTGGGCCACAAACATCAAGAATTTCAAAGGGTCCGACATACCGAGGTGCTAACTTCCCCTTTATGCCAAAGCGTTGGACGCCTTTGGTAGGTGATACTCGGAGATAGACAAAATCTCCTATCTGGAATTGCAGAGGTTTCCTTCTCTTATCTGCATAACTCTTTTGTCTGGACTGAGCGGTTTTAAGATTAGATTGAATAACCTTAATCTTATCTTCGGCTTCAACAACTAGGTCTGGTCCGAAGACTTTGCGTTCACCGGTCTCTGACCAACTCAAAGGAGTTCGGCATCTGCGACCATATAACGCTTCAAAAGGAGCCATTTGAAGACTAGCTTGATAACTGTTGTTGTAGGCAAATTCAGCTAGACCAAGACACTTGTCCCAACTTGTACCATAATGAATAATACAAGCTCGAAGCATGTCTTCAAGAATTTGGTTAACTCGCTCAGTTTGCCCATCAGTTTGGGGGTGATATGCAGAACTTCGAATCAATTTGGTTCCTAGAGCTGATTGTAGTTGCTCCCAGAACCGTGCGATAAATTGGGGCCCACGATCAGATATGATAGTTTTCGGAACCCCATGCAATCGAACGATTTGTTCCAGATAGACTTCGGCATACTTCTTAGCAGAGTAAGTGGTATGCACCGGAAGAAAATGAGCTGTTTTTGTGAGTCTATCGATGATTACCCATATGGAGTCATGTTTTTGAGATGTGTTGGGAAGACCGACAATGAAATCCATACTAATGTCTTCCCATTTCCATGACGGAATGGGTAATGGCTGAAGTGTACCAGAAGCCTTGAGATGACTGGCTTTGACTCTCTGGCATGTATCGCACTCAGACACATATTTGGCAATTTCTCTCTTCATTCTGGTCCACCAAAAATGTTGCCGAAGATCATGATACATCTTGGTGCTACCAGGATGAATAGAGAATTTGGACAAATGTGCTTCGTCGAGAATTTGTTTACGAAGTTGATGATCCTTAGGCACAACAAGTCGATCGTTGAACCATAGGACTCCTTGACGATCAGTGTGAAAACACCGATATTTAGCTTCTCCTTGGGATAGCTTGGATTTGATAATCTTGACACCCTCATCATGGAGTTGAGACATGATGATTTTATCTTGGAGAGTTGATTCAATAGATAACAGATTCAAACTACCTTGAGAAATGATCTCTAAATTGAGTTTTCTCATCTGATGGCAAAGAGTGTCACTGAAAGTTGCTATGGATAAACAATGACAGTGTGCTTTGCGGCTAAGTGCATCCGCAACCACATTAGCTTTGCCCGGATGATAGTGTACCTCAAGGTCATAATCTTTGATCAACTCTAACCAACGCCTTTGCCTCATATTTAGATCAGCTTGAGTGAAAATATACTTGAGGCTCTTATGGTCAGTGTAAATGTTACACTTAGCGCCCATAAGATGATGTCTCCAGATCTTGAGAGCATGAATAACTGCTGCCAATTCAAGATCATGTGTTGGATAATTTTGTTCATGAGTCCGAAGCGCTCGGGATGCATAAGCAATAACCCGGTTGTTTTGCATAAGAACACAACCAAGGCCAATTCCGGAAGCGTCACAGTAGACATCAAAAGGCTGGGTACTATCTGGCTGAGCTAGCACTGGAGCAGTCGTCAGAAGTTTTCTCAAAGTGTGAAATGCTTCCTCACACTTCTCGTCCCAACGGAACTTAACTTCTTTCTTGAGTAGCTCAGTCATGGGTTTAGCTATCTTGGAGAAGTCTGGAATGAATCGGCGATAATAGCCTGCCAATCCAAGGAAACTTCGTATTTGATGGACTGAAGTGGGAGGATTCCAGTCCATAACTTCTTGAACTTTGGTTGGATCAACCGATATGCCTTGACTAGAAATAGTATGTCCCAAAAATTTCACACTATCTAGCCAGAATTCACATTTGGAAAATTTTGCATAAAGGCGATGATCCCGTAATCGTTGAAGAACGACACGCAAATGATTAGCATGGTCTTCTTTGGTTCTGGAATATATCAGAATGTCATCGATGAAGACCACGACAAATTTATCAAGTTCCGGCATAAATACAGAATTCATGAGATACATGAAATATGCCGGTGCATTTGTAAGTCCGAACGACATAACCAGATATTCATAAAGCCCATATCTGGTTGAGAAGGCCGTTTTTGGAATATCACAAGGCCTGATCTTGATTTGATGATAACCCGAGCGTAAATCAATCTTAGAAAAGACTCTTGCTCCAGCTAGTTGATCAAACAAGATATCAATGCGGGGAAGAGGATACTTATTTTTGATAGTAACCGCATTGAGTGGACGGTAGTCGACACATAGCCTTAGACTATCGTCTTTCTTCTTGACAAAAAGAGCAGAACAACCCCAAGGTGAAGCACTGGGGCGTATGTAACCTTTATCAAGAAGATCTTGTAGCTGAATTTTCAGTTCCGCCAATTCGTTTGGAGGCATACGATATGGCCTTTTTGAAATTGGAGCAGTGCCAGGTTGAAGTTCAATAATGAACTCGATGTCCCTATCTGGTGGCATTCCAGGCAAATCGTCTGGAAAGACATCTGGAAATTCGCATACTATCGGAATATCCTTGACTTTAATATCTGTGATAGCATATGTGCAGGGGTGTAGATACTCTGGCTGGGGCAGATAAAGAGTGGTACTCCCATAGTATGGTGAATTGATTTCAACCACCCGGGAATAGATATCTAACCGGACTTGATGTTGAGTCATCCAGTCTGTCCCAAGTATAATATCGATACCCTCCAAACTTATTAACACCAAATGAGTTTTTATTTCTATACTACCTAACTGAATTGGCACATATCTACTTATTCGGTTGGAAGTAGTATTTCCTCCAGGGGTAGTGATCATATATGATCCCTGGATAGGACAAGATTCAAGTCCTAGTCGGGTTCCACAGTTGTTACTAATAAAACTATGTGTTGCCCCAGAGTCAAATAAAGTAACAACTGGTTGGTGGTGAATAGAAAATGTACCCGACATTACAGGAGCTCCATCTGGAAGTTCTGCAAGAGTGGTGAAGTTAATTCGTCCTTGTCGGACCTGCATCACCGGCTTCTTGCCCTTATTCTGATTTCCCTGGGTGGAGCTCTGCCCTTGATTAGGTTTCTTAGGCCGCGGGCAATCTCGGATGAAATGGTCCGCACTTCCGCAATTGTAGCAGCGATAGTTGCTGCCTTTCTGTGGCACTTGCTGAATATTTGGCCGTGGGCCAGATTGTTGTGCTTGTTGTGGGGGCATAGGAGGTCTGAACCTTCCTTGCTGCTGAGGCGGCCTAAAAACCAATCTTCCCGTAGGGGCATTGCGTTGTGGTGCTCTGGGTGGCGTATTGGGAACAACCCGATACCTCGGTGGTTGAGCACTCGAGGTCCCAGCAGGGTTCTTCCGCTTCTTCTCGGCAGAATGCGCCACAATACAGTCTTCTTGAGTTAAAGCCATGTTGACTAACTCACTGAAAGTATTTGCCTTCACAAGGTTCAGGCGTTCCTTGAGTTTGGTGTTCAGGCCTCGGCGAAAACGGTCTTGTTTCTTGGTATCATTATCTGCGTGATACCCTGCATACTGGCACAGATGATTAAAATTCTGTGCGTACTGCAAAACTGTATTAGCTCCTTGGGTAAGAGCCAGGAACTCGTTAAGCTTTCGCTCCAATAACCCTGCGGGTATATAATGCGCTCGGAAGGCAACCCGGAATTCATCCCATGTGATGACATGCCCTGCAGATTGCATGGCATAAAAATTGTCCCACCAGATTCTAGCAGCACCACGAAGTTGTTGAGCAGCAAAAGAAGCCTTGCTAGAATCCGCACAAGGTATGGTCAGGAGAGCGAACTTCGACTCAATGATGTGGAGCCAGGCATCAGCATCTAATGGTTCCTCGGCCTTACTGAAGAAAGGCGGTTGGGTACTGAGGAAATCCTGGTAGCTAGCCACAGGAGGATTACGATCATCCCGGCCTCCTCGGAATTGTTGCTGCTGATTCAGTTGGGCTTGAACCAACATATTAAGTAATTCCGTTTGCCGAGCCATGACTTCGGCAAGGTTGGGAGGAGGTGGTGGTGGTTGCTGAGAACCACTGGCTTGATCAGCCCTAAAACCCTCCGGGGTTCCTCTTGTAGCTCCAACCATCTGAAATAAAGGAGATGTCCATTATTAACCATATATCCTTACTCCCAATTTCAGAAGACATAATCAATGCATATATTCCGCACAATCATCTCATCTCAAAATTTAAGGATAATGAACAAGATGATGAAACCGGAAATTATATTACATTGCTAACTCAGATAGTTCTTCACATCGCATGTCGAAAGTTCACTACATAGGCCATCTATGTTACATCAAATGGCGCGGGGTTTGACTACTTAAACTATTACATTCCCTTAGATTACATTTCGAAAGTCGACGATTCACTAAAAATCGTCGAAATTTCCTACAGAAGACTGACTGCCCGAAAGAGAGTGATGGGGACTAAGAACAGGATCCCCATGCTCAGAATCAATCTCTGAAATACCCTCAATTTCCTCTGGGTCTTCTTCTTCTTCTTCTTCAGGTACTATGGGTATAGCAGGGAGTATGGGTTGCTGCTGTAATTCTTCAATATGAGCCTGGGCATCATCCGCTTCGAGCATCAGATCATGAATATGCTCTTGTAGAAATTCTATAACAGCGTCACGTTGAGTGATACGATGATCACTCTCAAGGATCTGATCTTCGCGATGAAGAATTGTTTCATCTCTTGCTGCAATAATTTCATCCTTTTGGGTTACCAAAGCTTGTAACTCTTCTATTTGGGTCACTTGGTGATCAGCATTCCGATAGTGGCCTTGAGCCACACCAGTTATCTGACTTACCCCATGACGTAGTAGCTTTTGGTAACGGTATTGCACATCCATAAACCTGGTAACAATACGGACGGTTTCTTCGGCTATATCTCCTAGCAAATGACCAAGATGATTTGTCCGAAAATCCCAGTCCGAATTACCCGGGTCTATGGTAGGAAATAACCCAATAGGATATGAAGCAACTTCAATCGGATGTTGATTGCAGAAGAGTTTGATTCCTTCCAAAGCAGCAGTTTCAAGAGTATCCACTAGGCGATATCCAACCACTTCCACTTCTATGGGAGGCCATAAGGAGCGGAAAGGGTGTTGAGGAATTATCATCTTAACCCTGCAGCGGGAAACTCCTTCTTCAAGAGATTCTACCCCATCATACAGAGGAGGCTCTGTATAATGAAACATACTCAAGGATTCCCACAAAAGACGAGGAAACCCTTCCCAATGTAAACCATTGGTGTGAAAGTGCCCCTCCTGATCCCAAAAGGTACTAGTAGGAGCAGCCATCTGCGACAACAATGCAAATGGTAAGATATTTTTACCCTGTTGAGAAAATGTACAAGGTAAAATTGGATTAAGATAGCTGATTCTGATAACAGCAAAGGCTGGAAATCAGATGGATGCCTAAGATACCCAACTAAGATTCTTACTTACCCAAACTAAGAAAAACCAACATGTTGCCCCTTTCTTAGGAAGCATTAAACATTCATTTTGGTTGATTAGTGGATTATGCATGCACGCACTAATCGTCCTCTCAACCAAAAATAACTGCCAAGTAATCTTGGTCTTACGTGGTTAGTTACGGTGGCACAATATAAATACGTCTCTCACTATTAACTAGTCGATAAGCCCTATCCGTCCTAGTTTCGGAATCGTGGTTAGTGTACCTGCAGAAAACCACAATGCATATATATATAACCAATGAACCTTTCATGCCAGCATGTCATGAAAGCGTCCTCATTCATTACTGCTCACTATAGAAACAGCATCTGTACAATTACCGCCGTACAGACAACGTTAACATACGTTATTGAATAACGTATTCACGGGGGTACCGCAAAATGCGGGGGTATGAACAGCGATCGCCATACCCTGCGCCGAACCATATACTCCCAATATAGTCAACCGAGGTTGGTACATTGGCAGCATCTCAAGTAGGCCACTGCTTGAGAAACAGCGTTCGGTTCGCATCACCGACAGGAAGGCCAAGCTCCCTCAGTTGGCTGAGGATTCTTACCTTCTTACCTCCTGATCGAAGATGTCGTTACAGAAAGTAAGGTTGGGTTGTGCATAAATTTAAGTTTCAACAGAAAAGTAATACTGGAAGTCAAAATTATATATATATATTACAGCCACCTTTAATTCCCATAATAGTATAACCCTAGGGCTTACGTACTTTACATAATCCTTAACGAACCAACGTATTTTGCAATTACTTGATTAATGAAATTTTATATTAAAAATTACTTTTTAAGGCTAATTATATCTCCAGGGTACACTTGTTAGCTCTGATACCAGCTGTGGTAGAACCAACCTGAATTATACCGACTCAAGTGCGCGAGTCCTTAATGCAGGGCTACCTCGCACTTCAAACGGTATAAAACTATTGGTCTGTCGGGTAACGTCCCGATGAACCACCGAACGCAGGATCTAACAAGATACCTCACACGAAGGTGAGTCCAGAGATACAATGCCCAAAATAATTTACACCACAGGCAGTTATATTACAAAAATATACAAAATAACATTTGTTCTTACAGAAGAGAGTTTATTACATCACAAGTTCGAGTTTCTGATTAAAGCAGCGGAATTTGGAAAGCAGAGTTATTATGCATGGTGTCATTACAGATATTATGCTAGCCCTGGCATAATATCACTCGGCAGGGTCTGTGTTGGCCGGGGACGGATCCCATTCCACGGACCAACCATCAGGCAAAGGGTAAGGCCACGGTGTAATGAATGCGGGCTCCTCAGAAGGGTTACCTGAATTAAATCAACAAAGCAAGGCTGAGTATACTAATACTCAGCAAGACTTACCCGGAATTGGGTATATCTTAGCCCATAACTAGACTCATGATGGCTTTTAGCTTTGGGTAGGGTTTTCAGCTGAAAAGCAACAAAGAGTAGATCCTTATTTTCAATTTTTAGCTTTCAGGTTCTAATTGAATTAACCATTCTAAGTAAGCACCTATAGCTATCCAAACATGGTAGAATCTTTACTCAAACATCATCTTTAATAATCACATAATTGCTCTTGTTACTCTATGTGATAAAGGGGATAAGCAGTCTCATACATCGTGAGAGGCGGACGATTCTGAATCGAGATTCAACCCTTGCAAGGTAAACCTAACTCACACGCTTGGAATACCACAGGGTAACTCCGAAGCAACCGTTTGCCTTTCATTCCGACTCGTGGATCAGTGCCACCACAAGCGACTGCAGGTCATACGCACTACAAAAGTGCAGGACGTACGTCTGTAGCGCGACTACAAAACCCGTACTCCTGGTTGCCCAGCAACACATATGCCTACACGTCGAACAAAGTAACCAAAAGAAGCAAATACATGTGGTGGGGGGGGTATGTCCACTCCTCGGGCCGATTGGTTACTAGGCTTACCGCTTACCATATTTCACGGCATGTGGCTAGTACTTTCAAACGCTTAGCCACCGCTACCACACACTGCGACCTTAACAAATTCATCAACACAGACGGGGTATCATCTTGACCATGATACCTCATAAAACTCCCGTCCGGCATCCTTATAGTGATAACAGGAATGTAAATCATTACAATTCCTAAGTCGCGCGAGTGACAGGAAATCACTCGACTTCTACCGGTCCTATAAGCAGAGCAGCTAGTCGGACTCCAGCTCTAGTGTTCAATACAGTGGTTTCTAGAATAATGCAACTAAGTTTCCAAGCAACTCCTAAGAACCTAATGCATAAAGAGATATATTTAAAAGTAATATAAGTTGCAGTGTAATAAGGTAGGGGTTATGTCCGGGGCTTGCCTTCGCTAGCAGGGTTGGGGTTAGTCAAATTAGCTTCTTCCGAACCTTGGTTCGGGGCTTCAGAGAAATCCGTGATAAGATTCCCGGGGTCTTCGGAATAACCTTCTTCTTGTTCCGGGATCAACTGATAATCCCCGTCAGCGAGAGTGGTCGAGTCTACATGAGATGCAAATTACAAGTTATGAAATGCCTTTACTTTTATTTTACTTCCCGATAAAGTTGCAATCCAATATAAATAATATTCTATTTTGATATATTTCCTAATTACCCTGTACTGGGCAGTCATTTATTGAGCACTAATAAGTTTACTTAGATTTATTAAACAACAATTTAGCTAGGTTAAGTGTTCAATTAGTAGCATGGGGCAACAGGTGGTGTGGTTCCCATTAACAATTATATTAACAGCTTTACATATTAACCTCTCAAGTTATATGATTTTTAAGTTACCATTACCTTCAAAATCAAATATATTATACCTAATTTAATTAACATCTAATTCTTGGTTGAAAATTTTAATAAGATGTTATAATATTACAAAACAGGACCTTAATCTATTTTCATGATTTTAGAACATTTACAACTATATTAGAATATGTAGACTACACATTATTTCTAACAAAATCTATACAATAAGAAATATTACTAGAGTACAAGATTAATTATTTTTCTTCAATTCTACATGTTAAAAGAAAATTATTGACACTGGTTTTACTAATTTATCATTTTTCTATGAATTACTATGTAATTCTTAAGTCTACAAACAATTAACTTTGATATTTAAATTAAGTCATTAATCATTCAAAAACTGAAGTCGACCCTTAAAGCAAAGTTACAGATCTCTGTTTAAAGATTCCAACAAAATTTAGTTTACCATTTTATGATTTTTCCTTAAAGAGATATGGTATTTCTAAGTGGACAGCAAAAATTACATAAAGAGGTCCCTGGGCACTATTCCTCTGAGTCTATGGCTTTGCACATAACCCCCTGGATTTCCTTTCCTTCTAACCCGAGGTCCCTGGGCTGGGAACCGAGCAGAGCAGAGCAGTGACGGCCGTGTTCCGGCGACGGTGATCACCGGCGATGAGGTCTAAGGGGTGGGAAAGGAACAGTAGCTCACAAGGGTCCTTATGCGCCACGTGTCGAGGGTTGGAACGGCCGGGAAGAGGGATCCCGATGAGAGTCCGAGGCGGCGGCGGAGGGGTCAACGGCGACAAGGGTGCTCCGGCGATGAACGTCGGCAAACAACCTGCGCACGAGAACCAGTGAGTCGTGGGGAACGTGTACGTGCCATCAATTTGATGAAAACATGCAAGATTGATGGAGTTCGACGGAGACCGAGGCGGCGGCGGCGAGGAAGATCGCCGGCGAGCGTCGGGAAAGCTCTGTGGTGCACCAGAGGACCAATGGTTGGGTCCTACAGCTTCAGGGCGATGATGTGGTGCTGTCTAGGGTGATGTGGTGGCTCGGGATTGCTCGAGGGGTGCTGCCCACGGTGAGGCCGAGGGCGGCGGCGGATGGTGCTCGTCGGCGACGAGTTTGTAATGGAAATTGGAGAGCCACGAGTGGTCGAGGAGCACCAGTGGACTACGGGTAAGCTTGTACAAGTGCTGGCTGGGGCAGAGGTGGTCCGGTGTGGGCTGTCCACGGGCGGGTGGTGCACGGCCGGAGAGGAAGCAGACGGCGGTGGCGGAATGCAGCTCGAGCACTGGAATTTGGACGCTGGGGTTAGCAAAACAGCAAGTGGGCGTGGGTGTGGTGCTGCTGCGCGCGAGAGAGAGGGAGTTAAGGCACTGCAGCGAGCTGTCCACGACGGCGAGGAGGTGGCGGCCGGAGATGGCTCGGGCACGTCGTGGCGCGCGTGGGAGAAGCCACCAGGGGAGAGAAAAGAAGTCGAGACCGGGAGGGGAGGACGCGTGGATGAGTTCTGCAGCTGGAGGTGGCGCTCGGGGCGCGGGATCGACGGCGAGCGGCGGTGGCAGGAGCGGCGCAGAGAGGGAAGCGGCGGTGGTCAGAGGAGGAAGAAGCAGAGAGATGTCAGGAGGACCTGTTCGTAATTTCTAAGAATTCAGGGACCCCACTGTAATCTAAAATTTTCCTACTGCTACAAGGGTCAAATGGAAAAGTGCTCAACATGAAAGTTGTAGAGTTTTTCAAACTCTACATCTTTGCTTTAAGGCTTGGGTTTGAAATCTTAAAGGGTACAGTTTTATTTTGAGAATTTGAACACAATTCAATTTTTAACCTTTATGTGTTAATTAAAACAAAATGCCCTAATGTTTGGGGTCCTTTTTGTGATTCTTTCTGCAGTAATCATGACTAGCTTTTCTTACACTTTAGTCCTTAGGTAAAACTAAGTTTTACTTTTATCTTTTTACCACTTCACATGTAAGTCCTTATGTGTTTGTATTAATTACATAAAGGTCCTTAATTTCATATAGAGTCCATTCCCCTTAGTGTTTATTTAACTTTTGATCTTTTATTAGTTATAGCCATCTGAAATTTGACATTAAGAACATTTTCACACATTTGCTCATGATAATTTATAAAACTTATAATTTACAATATACCCTTATTGCTTTGTACAAGTTGTATACACTATATCCTACTTACATTTATTACACCTAAACTTAGTATCTAGTTGACTAACTACCTGGATATCACAACTTTACCCAAAATTTTTACACATTTCAACACATACATTTCAAATGAAACTTTTGGATAAATATATAATTTTTACGGGGGATAAAGTAAGAAAAATATATTTGCAAAACCACCCTTCACTTCTTTTGAAGTTACCCCTTTATCCAAATACATTTTGCAAGAACAACCCTAGGTTTTTCTGTAATTACAAAAATACCCTTTTTACTTGCACTTTAAATTTTCAAAAGCTTCACATAAGCATGCACAAGCTTTACACTAACAAACACATACTTCACTCTAACAAATTACGTGCCTAGTTCACAGGTACTCGAACTGTCACAATCTTGTCTTCGCATCTAGCACTCTTCTGCTGAGGTAGAACACAACCCTTTCTTTGCCATCATGCACTTGTATCACTACTGAAGCGATGGATGTGTCGCCTACTGATAAGTACACGTAGAATGGCTTATCCTGTTGGGGTGGAACTAACACGAGTGGTTTTGACAGATATTCCTTGATCTCTTCAAATGCCCGTTGTTGCTCTGCCCCCAGCTAAACTCATCATTAGCTTTAATTTTCACCAACTCCATAAAAGGCTCAATCCGCCCGGAGAGATTGGAAATAAACCTTCTAACAAAGTTGATTTTACCAATGAGCTGCTAGAGCTGCTTCTTTGTAGTAGGTGGCACCATTGTTTTTACAGCTTCTTCACCCTTTAGGCCGATCTCGATTCCTCTTTCATGAACCAAGAAACCCAGGAACTGACCGGCAGATACATCGAAAGTGCATTTCTTCGGATTCATCCTAAGCCTGAACCTTCTGGTTCATTCCAGAACTTGCCGTAGGTCTCCCAAGTGTCCTTCAACCGACGTAGATTTCACCATGATGTCATCAATATATATCTCCACCAACTTGCCGATCAGATCGTGAAATATGTAGTTCATGGCATGTTGATACGTTGCTCCGGCATTCTTCAACCTGAAGGTCATGACTACATGCTCGAACAGTCCTACCGCCCCGGGCACTCTGAACGCGGTCTTGTTTATACCCTTCGGAGCCATGAAAATCTGGTTATAGCCGGCATTGCCGTCCATGAAACTCAAAATCTTGTGACTAGTAGGTGCGTTGATCAATGTCTCCGCGACAGGCATCAGGTATTTGTCCTTTGGAGTAGCCCCGTTGAGGTCTCTGAAGTCCATGCAGACTCGCCATCGGCCATCTTTCTTTTGCACAGGTACAACACTTGAAATCCACTTGGCATACCTGCTATGACATTTAGGTAATTAGAGACATAGACACTAGGTTTTAGTGTGGTATATGTAGGCTTGCTATGGTGTGTGTGGGTAGTACAAAAGACTAGGGGTATATTTGTAATTTCTATAAAATATAGGCCCTTAAGTGTAATTTGGGTGGAATGGAAGGTAGCTTTGAAACCTAGGAGAAATATAATATTAGGTGTTGAAATTATGTTACCATAAGAAAGAAAGTGTAAAAGGTAGATTAAATTCTAAGGGAAATAAGCCTTTAAGTAAAAGCAGGGACCTAAGTGTAAATAAAACATAAGCCATAGGGTCTTTTATGCAAAATAGTTGAGGTGTAAAAGTAACTTTCATGTTTACTTGAGGGCTAACATGTAAGAGTACAAGACATCATGACTATCCATGAACTTTTGCAAATTTATTTAAAATTTAATCAAATTCACTTTGGTAAGGACAAAAGTAATTCAAATTTCACCTTTATTAAAAACCTATCATTTAAAGCTGCAAACTTTGAGTTTTTGAACTGGAGCCCTAAAGCAATTTTTTAGAGCTTGAAAAACTCTACAACTTTTATTTTGGGCTTTTTCTCAGAAAACTTCTAGATCAGCGGGAAATCTTTCTTTTCTGTGGGGTCCCTGAAGTTTTTGGTTTTCACAAACCGGTCCCCCGGACCTCCTCCCTCTCTTCTTCTTCCTCTGAACCCCCTCTGCTCCTCTGCTTCCCCTTCTGCCGCCGGCGCAGAGCTTCCCCCTGGCCACCGCTCTGCCACCGTCGCCGCCGTCCACCTCCTGCTGCCGCCCCTCCCCACGCGTCACCCCGACCTTGCCCGCCACTCTAGCCTAGCCTTGTTGTCCTGCCTCGCGCGTGCCACGGCCTCCCCGAGCACCCGCCGGCCGCCACCTCGCTGCTGTAGTAATTCCCGTGTGAGCTTGCCTTATCTCTCTCTCCCTGCTACTTAGCACCATCAGCAACTGGTACTCATTCCTTTTGCATTCCAAATTCTCCTGCCGTAAGCCTCCCGAGCTCCCGTCGTCTCTGCCGCCCGATCCCCTTCTCCGGCAAACCACGGGTCGTAGTGGGCAGCAGCCACCAAGCCACCATTGCTCTCCCTGACACCCTAGAAAGTTTTCCCGGTCCTTGCTTGTGCTCCCTAGCCCCCAGCCATCCCCCAATTTCAACTAGGACACCTCACCGACGACCACCGTCCGCCGCCGCCTCCTGCTCATCGTTGGCAGCTCACCCCGAGCCTCCCAGTGCCATCCCGACCCCACAGCTAGCACCGTACATCAACCTCGTGAAGCTTTGCGACCTCTCCATCGAGCCCCTAGTGCACTGCATCGCCTTCCCGACGCTTGCCGGCGTCTACCTCCACCGCCGCCGCCACTATCGTCGCCGGTCGCCCCTAATCCGAAGCGTATGCTCCGAATTGACGACACCAACACCTTTCCCACGGCTCACTTGTGCTTGCGTGCAGGTTCTTCGTCGGTGTTGGCCGCCGGAGCATCGCCGTCGACGTTGCCCCCTCCGCCACCACTTCGGACTCTTGTCGAAGTAACCCTCTCCGGTCACCCTGATCCTCGACATGTGGTGCAGTCGGACCGCTGTGAGCTCCTGAGGACCTCGCCGCCGGTGACCCCCCCTCGCCGGAACATGGCCGCCCAATCCCTGCTTCTCTTCTGCCCCTAGCCGAGGACCACGGGTTAGAAGGTGCAAAAGTCCAGGGGGCTGTTTGCAAACCACATGACTCAGAGGAATAGTGCTGATCAGGACCTCTATATAAACGTATCTATTATTTTATGTGAACTGGGCTGCTGGTTTGTAAATTCAATAGGAAATTGTAGAAAATTCCAAAAATTATCAAACCAGTTTTGTTGGAAACTAGATTTCAAATCCTACAACTTTTATTTATGAAGTTTGATTTGAAACTAAATACTTTTGAATCTATTTTAAACTTAAGATAAAAGGGTTTAATGTGAATAACTTCTACATACTAGCTTTATTACCTATGATTTCTGGTATGTAATTTCTATGAATTATGTATGAACTTGTGTAAAAGTTTCAAACTTAGTACTGTTTTGTAACTTAAGTTCTTTTGGAATTGGGCAAGTCAAATTTAAAATGATATGGAATTAGTTAAGCATGTCTTTTAAGGCTTAATTAATTAGACCTTTTTGTCATAATCTAATATGTTGATAATTAGTTTATAATTAAAATTTTCAAGACTTTATAAGTCTATTTACCTGACATTTGAATTTAAATTTGAAATTTGAATTCAAAGGTTTTTAATTTTTGTTTCTATAATTCCTGTACTTTGACCCTAACTTAAATATAAGTGGTAACTTAAAACTAAACCCCCTTGCTTTGTAAATTTGCATTAATTAAATTATTGGATTACAACTTTATCGTGAAATAAAATAAAAGAGTATGCATCCCTTAATTTTATATCTTTGCATATCATGTAGACTCGACTACTCTCGCCGACGGAGATTACGAGCTGATCCCGGATCAGGAAGTGGAAGTTTCTGAAGACCCCGGGAACACCGTCAGAGATCTAACTGAAGTTCCGAACCAAAGTTCGGAAAACCTTGACACTACTACCCCCAACCCTACGCAAGAAGGCAAGCCCCAGACATAACCCCTACTTTATTTACACTGCAACATATATTAGTTATATCTATCTTCGCATTACGTTCTTAGGAATTGTATGAGATACCCTAGTCACATTCTCTTAAGAACCGATGTATTGGATACTAGCACTTGAGTCCGAATAGCTGCTCTGCTAATAGAACCGGTAGAAGTCGGGTGATTTCCTGTCACTCGCGCGATATAGGAATTGCAATGTTTATGTGACAGTTCGTGTGCTTGTAATGCTAGACATATATTTTGTTAGTGTGAAATATGTGTTTGTTAGTGTAAAGCTCATGTGTGTTTATGTGAAGCTTTTAAAAATTTAAAGTGCAAGTAAAAAGGAGGCATTTTTGTAATGAGGGAAACTCGGGACCTTCTTGCAAAATGTAATTGGATAGGAATTAACTTCAAAATAAACGAAGGGTGGTTTTGCAAACATGTTTTTCTCACTTTACCCCTGTTAATATATATATATATGTATCCAAAATTTGCATTTGAAATGTATATGTTGAATTGTGTAGAAATTTTGGGTAAAATGGTGAAAATAAGGGTATTTATGTAATTTTATAAAAGTACAAGTCCTTTTATGCAAATAGGTGATTTACAATTGTAACTTTCAAAGTTACTAGGGGCCAAATTATAAGAATGCAAGTAATCATGACTTACCTGAAAACTTGCATTTAGGCCCAAAGTTATGTGTAAAATACATTAACAAGGACAAAATCTTTATAAAGCTTAAAGTTAGTCCAAAATTTCAAAATAAAGTTGCAAACTTTGAGCTTTGGAGTTCAAACCCTAAAACAAAGTTGTAGAGCTTGAAAAGTTGTACAACTTTCCTTTTGGTCACATTTTTGTTTGAGCTCTAGAACAGTGGTTAAAGTCTTCTTTATCCAGAGGTCCCTGCAATTTTCTAAAATTACAAATAAGTCCTCAGGAAATTCCCTTTCTCTTCCTCCTCTGGCGCTGCTCTGTTTCACTGCTCTGCAGCTCGCCGCTGTTTTCTGGCCGCCCTCGCCACCTCCTGCTGCAGCTCATTCCACGCGCCGCTACCCCCTCGGCTCCTTCTCCTCCCGTGTCCCGCCGCCCTGCTCGCTCTTTTTATCTGCTCTGCCTCCACGACTCCACAATCACCGGTTCTTGGCCTCTGTCTCTATTCCACCGGCGGAATCCCCTTCCTCTCCTCCCTGTGCACCTTCCCTTCCATGCCCTGCCCCTGGGCACCGCTAGCAGCTGCTGCTGCAGCTGTTCCCTTTCTTCCCCGGTCTTCCTCCTGCACGGTCCCTGCCTCTGCCGCCGGCCTCTGCTGACCGGCGCCCATCTGCACGCGTCTGCCTTCTGCACCCGCCGCCTGCCCTCTCCTCCCTTCTCCCCACTGTGCGCCGCCACCCCTCTGATTCAGGCCGCCCCAACCATCGTCTCTGGGTCCCTGCACCGCCCCGGCTCTTCCCCAGGTCGGGACTGCACCGCCGCCCCTGCCCTCCCCGGCCGGAGCTGCCTGCTCCACTGGGCTACGCCTCCCCACCGTTGAGGACCTCCTTTTGGCCCTCCTGCTCACCTTCTGACCCCCAAAACAAACTCCCGGTGAACGGCTCGAGCTCCCCGGCCCTCGGCTTGACCTCCTCCCACTGGAACCGAACCCCCACGGCGCCTCTTCTGTCCCAAGTTCAAGTGAAGGACCCTGTGCAACAATTGAAACAAGGTCAGGGGGTTATCTGCAATGTTGTACACTCATATGTATAGTTTCTATGGACCAAATCGCTTAAAGCTTTGAAAATCCGTAGGAAATGGTATAAAAATCGTAAAATATCAAATAAAGATGTTTTAGAATCCTTGTAAGTAGATCTATGCAGTATGTGTATAATTTTGTATGTGTTAGTAGAAAAATCTTGCTCTAGATTTTTGCCTAAGCTTGTTAGGAATAAATTCCTATCTGTAGTTCTAGAAGTCAAAAATTTATGAAATTTATGCAATAGCTTACTCTTTACATGTTTAATCCACAGTAAAAATTTCGTGCCCGGAAACTATGTGTATGTTGGTGAATCTATTATTGTTCAATTTGTCTTGTTGGAACTAAAATCAATGCTTTAGGTGGACAATAAATACTGGTAAAATTATTTTTATACTCCTTATCAGTGTATCATCATACAAATTAATCGGTGCTACCAAATCCTTACTGCATGTCAAGTTGCGGCATTTATTTCGTTCCTAGATATAGTTTTCTTGTTGAATGTTGCTAAGAGGTGTTTTTCCTATATGTGAATCTCAGTAGCTAATTCTTGTTCCTGAATAAGTCATGTTACCCTTGCTAGATACTTATAACATGAATTAGGGTTACAACAAATGCCTCTGTGCTGCTGCTCAGATTCTGAGCATATGTTTTAATGTTGATTGCTTAAGCGTGGTATTGTTGGTATGCTTGTTAAAAACTATCTCATAACCCTAATACAACTTAGCTTACCTACCTGAAACCGTGTAACATTTGTGCCATAAAGTACGACTTGAAATGATTTATGAACCATTAAAGGCTATATTTAATCCTGTATGCTTATTGTTACAATATGTTTCTTATGCCACTCGTTTAAATCTTAATTAGACTTGTTGTACAACTCTAAAACATACGAGATGCCTAATCTGAAAGTGAAACAATTGATTTATATTTAACCTACTGATTGTGTGATGCTAAACTTAATTAGCTCTTGGTAGCCAAAGTCCTTGCAATAGATTGACTAATGATAAATTGTGCACTATGCCTGATGTATTTGCTGCCCCTATGGCAGACTTTTTGTGATGTTTGATTAATCTTTATTCATAGGGATGCTCATACCTTTGCTCTAGTCTTGATTACAATCCTGTTAGAGCCCTTGATCCTAGTATATCTTGTGTATCGACTGCTTAGTCGATACACCCTTGAAACTATACTTAGCAATCAGCTACTAGTTCAGTTGATTTTCGATAGGCGTGACCCCATCGGTCATAAGCCTTTTGACTTCTTCCCTACCGGCAGAAGCCCCTCGGCCCGATGTTAACCACCCTATCGGTCCGATCCGATGTTAGTGCCCTGACCGACCTGGTCCGATCTAGACAACCACGCCGGCTATGCCTCAATCGGTTGTTGCTGATATCATCGAACCACTCAAACACTGATTACTCCGGTTAACACTCAAGTCAAGAATCGGATAGGCACATCCAATAGAGAACGTAATTATCGGTTAAGCACAGCCAGTACAGCAAAGGGAATCGGCTACTTGTGCCGATTCACAAATCTAACGCATGCGCACATATTAGCTCGGCCGATGCTCACACTTCGACTAGTTTACCAATGCGCAATCAAATAGTTACATACCCTGATCAGCTAACATGCTGATGTTCACAGATCGACTAGTTTGCTAAAAACACAAATCGGCTATGTCGATGCGCACAGTGATCAACTAGCCATCCGATTTAGATAACGTATTGGCTGCACATAGTCGACGTATCGGAGATGCATACACGATTTTAGAGTTCTGTTATCCACTGATCTAAGCCGATTCCAGTTGTTTCCCATAGCGGTCAATTATGGCCGGTCAATCCTTAGTTTTCCCATCCTTATCCACACACTGTTATCAGCCGATTTATCGGCTGAGAGATCAGCTATATGCTTACCGGTTACATACCCTCAACCACATGCTCTTTAGTCTAACTCCGCACTTATGGTCTCACCAACCTAGTTTAATATTAATGTTCTGTTACACCTAATTCTTGAAATAGGTCTAACTTAGATAACCCCATCGGCTGTACGGCACTCAATTGTTGTGTTGACGTAATCCAGCCGATACAACCACACCTAGTTACCTAGGATAACACTTAAGCACATCTCAGTTAAGACACAACTGCTTTAGGAAACACCCCTTTTGCTAAAGTAATCGATGTTTTCATCGATCAATTAGGAAACCGATGCACCTATCCATCGGCTACACAGGCCAAAGTATACAACTCTAGATCAGTAAGATAGCACAGTAGATACGCCTCTGTTAGACACGACCAAAACACATCAATCGGCTAAACCTGATGCATCCTCGTCGATTAAGACCAAGACCTATACACCAACCAATTAGATAACCAAACATGCTATATAATGAAGTTAGTATAGATATTTAGGGTAACCCACCCTGTTGCTTAACGTAACTAGTTAGTTTAGTTGATACTCAATAAATGACTGCCCAGTACAGGGTAGTTAGGTTGTTTATTGAAATGTAATATTCTTTTATTTGGATTGCAACTTTATTGTGAATTAAATTAAAAGTATATGCATTCCATAATTTATACCTTTGCACGTCATGTAGACTCGACCGCTCTCGCCGATGGAGATTACCAGCTAATCCCGGAACCAGAAGAAGGTTATTCTGAAGACCCCGGGAACCTCGTCGCGGAATCCTCTGAAGCCCCGAACCAAGGTTCGGAAATATTAACTTGACTGACCCCAGCCCCACCAGCGAAGGCAAACCCCGGACATAACCCTACTTTATTACACTGCAAATTATACTATTTATATATCTCTGTATGCATTAAGTTCTTAGGAGTTGTTTGGAAACCTTAGTTGCATAATTCCAGGAACCGATGTATTGAACACTAGTACTTGAGTCCGAATAGCTGCTCTGCTTATAGGACCGGTAGAAGTCGGGTGATTTCCTGTCACTCGCGCGACATAGGAATTGTAATGTTTACATTCCTGTTATCACTATAAGGATGACGGACGGGAGTTTGTGAGGTATCATGGTTGAGATGATACCCCGTCTGTGTTGTTGAATTGGATAAGGTCGCAGTGTGTGGTAGCGGTGGTTAAGCGTTTGAAAGTACTAGCCACATGCCGTGAAATATGGTAAGCGGTAAGCCTAGTAACCAATCGGCCCGAGGAGTGGACATACCCCCCACCACATGTATTTGCTTCTTTTGGTTACTTTGTTCGACGTGTAGGAATACGTGTTGCTGGGCAACCAGGAGTACGGGTTTTGTAGTCGCGCTACAGACGTACGTCCTGCACTTTGGAAGTGCGTATGATCCTGCAGTCGCTTGTGGTGGCCCTGATCCACGAGTCAGAATGAAAGGCAAACGGTTGCTTCGGAACGACCCTTTGGTGTTCCAAGCGTGTGTGTTAGGTTTACCTTGCAAGGTTGAATCTTGATTCAGGAATCGTCCGCCTCTCACGATGAATGAGATTGCTTACCCCCTTTACCACATTGAGTAACAAGAGCAATTATATGGTTATTAAAGATGATGTTTGACCAAAGATTTTACCATGCTTGAATAGCTATAGGTGCTCATCTAGATTGAATAAACACCTAGAAATTGAAAGCTAAAAGTTGACATTAAGGATCTACTCTTTGATGCTTTTCAGCTGAAAACTCTACCCAGAGCTAAAAGCCTTCATAAGTCTAGTTACATGGCTAAGTATACCATAACCGGGTAAGCCTTGCTGAGTATTAGTATACTTAGCCTTGCTAGTTTTATGTTTTTCAGGTATAGTCTTTGAAGACCCTACTCTTTCCCTGCCTTGGCCCTGTGCTTTTCCAGAAGGTTGGTCCGTGGAATGGGATCCGTCCCCGGCCAACACTGATGATACCGAGTGATGTCGTGCCCGGGCTTAGCACGACATCCGCCTTGACGACGTGTTGTACATCATCGCGTATGTTTTCCGCTGCTAAAAACCGGAACTTTAACAGTTTGTAATGATTTCTCTAAACATTAACTTCGTACTGCTTTAAGAAACTCTTGTATTATAATTTCCTGTGATGTGAAATATGATGGTGACTGTATCTCTAGACTCACCTTCATGTGAGGTAACCTTATTTGATCCTGTGTATCGGTGGTTTATCGGGACGTTACCCGACAGGCCAAGGGATTATAGCGTTTGAAGCACGTTGGAGCCCTCAGGAATGGACTCGCGTACTTGAGCCGGTATAATTCAGGTTGGTTCTGCCACAGTTTACCTTCCTGTAATCACTATAAGGATGACGGACGGGAATTATGTGAGGTATCATGGTTAAAGTGATACCTTGTCTGTGTTGTTGAATTTGATAAGGTTGCAGTGTGTGGTAGCGGTGGTTAAGCGTTTGAAAGTACTAGCCACATGCCGCGAAATATGGTAAGCGGTAAGCCTAGTAACCAATCGGCCCGAGGAGTGGACATACCTCCCACCACTCGTATTTTGGTTCTTCCTGTTACTCGATTCGACGTGTGGGAATACGTGTTGCTGGGCAACCTGGAGTATGGTCATGTAGTCGCGCTACAGGCGTACGTCCTACACTTTGGAAGTGCGTATGGTCCTGCAGTCGCTTGTGGTGGATCTAATCCACGAGTCGGAATGAAAGGCAAACGGTTGCTTCGGAACGATCGTTGGATGTTCCAAGCGTGTGAGTTGGGTTTACCCTTGCATGGCTGAAATTCGATTCAGGAATCGTCCGTTTCTCGCGGAGATTGAGACTGTTTGATCCCTTTACCACATAGAGTAACAAGAGCAATTATATGGTTATCAAAGATGATGTTTGACCAAAAGTTCTACCATGCTTGAATAGCTGTAGGTGCTTATCTAGAATGGATAATCACATAGAATTTGAAAGCTAAAAGTTGAAATTACGGACCTACTCTTTGTTGCTTTTCAGCTGAAAACTCTACCCAAAACCTAAGAGGCCTTCATGAGTCTAGTTACATGGCTATGTATACCATGAACGGGTAAGCCTTGCTGAGTATTAGAATACTCAGTCTGGCCTTGTGACTTTTGTTCAGGTAATTTCCCTGACGACTCAGCTCTGCCTGTACCGTGGCCCTACCCTTTGCCTGATGGTTGGTCCGTGGAGTGGGACTCATCCCCGGCCAACGCAGACCTCTCCAAGTGATATCATGCCAGGGCTAGCATGATACCCGAACTGACGACGTGTACGGGGCCCTTGTTTTAAAACTCCGCTGCATGACTTGAAAACTTAAGACTGTTTTGTAATAATTGTCATCAGATGGAAACTGATGTCACTTTTGAACTCTCATGTAATATACCTGCCTGTGATGTAAAAATGTGATGGCTCTTGTATCTCTGGACTCGTCTTCGTGCGAGGTACCTTGTTTGATCCTGCATTCGGTGGTTTATCGGGACGTTACCCGACAGGCCAACGGATTATACCATTTGAAGCACGTTGGAGCTGCAGGAGTGGACTCGTGTACTTGAGCTGGTGTAATTCAGGTTGGTTCTACCACAGCTGGTTTCAGAGCTAACAAGTGTACATTGGAGATATGAAATGCCTTAAAAATACTTTTAGTATAAAATTTGACTAACCAAGTATTTTGTACAACTACGTTGGTTTCGTTAAGGCTTGTGCTTAGTACGTAAAGCCCTAGGGTGATAACTAAGGGACTTAGAGGTGGCTATAGTATATACGTATATAACTCTAACCACCAGCATTAATTTTATGTCAAAACTTAAATTCATGCACAACCCAACTCTACTTTCTGTAACGACACCTTCGATGGTAAGGTAAGGAGGTAAGGATCCTCAGCTAACTGGGGAGTTAGCCTTCCCGTCGGTGATGTGAACCGAACGTTGTTTCTCAAGCAGTGGCCTACTTGAGATGCTGCCAATATACCAACTTCGGTTGATTATATTGGGAGTATATGGTTCGGCGCAGGGTATGGCGATCGCTGTTCATACCCCCGCATTTTGCAGTACCCCCGTGAATACGTTGTTTCGATAACGTATGCTAACGTTGTTTGTACGGTGGTAATGGTACAGATGTTGTTTCTATAGTGAACAGTAATGATTGGGAATGCTTTCATGACATGCTAGCATGAAAGGTTCAGTATATATATATTGTGGTCTTCTGCAAGTACACTAACCATGATTAAGAGGTTAGGACGAGTAGGATTTATCGACTAGTTATTAGGGAGTGTCGTATGTGTTTTGCCACCGAAATTAACCGCGTAAGTCCGAATATATTCAGCAATTGTTTTTGGTTGAGAGGACGAATAGTACGTGCATGCATAATTCATTGTCAAACAAAAGAATGTAATGTATGTTTAATTCTGTTAAGGATGAATAGTGTGTTGTTTATCTCTAGAATGGGTTGATAGGATTATTATGGTAGTTCTAAGTTGAGTATCGTAAGTACCTTAGGCATCCATCTATTTTTTCCAATCTTTGCTATTGTCAGAATTGATTATCCCGTTCCATTTATCTTGTGATTTATTAGCAAGGTAAAAAGTCTCACCATTTGCATTCTTGTTGCAGATGGTAGCCCCTCCTAATGTCTTTTGGGATCCGGCTGGGCATCTCCATACAAATGCCCTGCACTGGGAGGGTTTCCCTCGTTTACTTTGGTAATCTTTAAGGTCATTCTACTATACAGAGCCTCCATAATATGATGCAGTTGAGTATCAGGAAGAAGGCGTTCATTGAGCTCGAGTCAGAATGACCATTCCTCAACATCCTTTTCGTTCACAATGGCAGCCCATTGAAGTTAACATGATGGGCTATCAAATAGTTGATACTATTGAAGGAGCAGCACTAGAAGCTATTTATCTTTTCTGTACTCAGCATCCCAGGGAAGTCGCAGGACAGCCCATTGGTTTATTTTCTATGACAAATCCCAACGAGCCAGAATGGAATCTCAGGGTAGTCCCTGAGAGTCATAGACTGGAAGGTCCAACGGAGAAAGCGCTTCGAGGTATGATGCGGTTTATGAATGTGCAGTATCACTATCAACTGCTACTACGTCGTGAAATGGGTCAGTTGATCAATGCTGCGCGGAGTCACTATAGGGAGGCTGATAGACAAATCACTCAAGTTGATCAACTTCGAGCCTTGGTGACTCAGAAGGATGAGATCATCGCAGCACGGGATGAGATCATCCTTCATCGAGAAGATCAGATCAACGAAAGTGATCATATAATCACTCAGCGCAATTCCATCATTGAGTTCCTTCAGGAACAAATCCATGATCTGATCCTTGAGGCTGATGATGCCCAGGCTCACCTTGAAGAACTGCAGCAGCAACCAATACCTCCTGCTGCACCCGCAATACCCGAGGCCGAAGAAGAAGATCCAGAGGAAATTGAAGGGATCTTAGAGCCTGATTCCGAGCATGGGGACCCTATTCTTAGTCCCCACCATTCTTCTTCTGGCAGTCAGTTTTCTGTAGGCAACTTTGACGATTTCTAGTTGTCAAATCGTCGACTTTTTAGATATAACCTGTGAGAAGTGTAATGCCTTAGATAGAATGTAGCTTACTTAGACTTTGCGCCATTTGTTGTAACATAGATGGCCTGTGTATGGATCCTTTGGATGTATGATGTGAAAAACCATCGAAATCCGTATTGTAATATAACCTTCGTGTTTTATCCTCTTGTTCCCTATCTTTATGATCTAAAATGAGATGATTGAATGGAATATGTGCATTGTTACTTAAGTAATGTATCTTCTGAAATTGGGAGTAAGGCCATGTGGTTAATAACGGACGTCTCCTTTGTTTCAGATGGTTGGAGCCACGCGTGGAACCCCGGAAGGCTTCCGGGCAGAACAACCCAGTGGTTCTCAACAACCGCCACCACCACCTCCCAACCTAGCCGAGGTGATGGCGCGGCAAACAGAACTCCTCAATCTGCTGGTACAAGCATAGCAGAACCAGCAACATCAACAGTCCCGAGGAGGTCGTGACGACCTCAATCCTCCAGTGGCCAGCTATCAGGACTTTCTCAGTACCCAACCTCCATTTTTCAGTAAGGCTGAAGAACCTTTGGACGCTGATGCCTGGCTTCATATCATCAAATCGAAGTTCACCCTCTTGACTATACCTTGTGCGGACTTGAGTAAAGCTTCTTTTGCTGCTCAGCAACTTCGCGGTGCTGCTCGTATATGGTGGGATAATTTCTACGCCATGCAGCCCGCGGGACATGTCATCTCCTGGGATGAATTTCGGATTGCCTTCAGGGCACATTACATTCCCGAAGGATTGCTGGAGCGAAAGTTGAACAAATTCCTGGCACTTACCCAAGGTTCTAACACAGTATTGCAGTATGCACAGACTTTTAATCATCTGTGCCAATATGCAGGTTATCATGCAGACAATGATGCCAAGAAACAAGATCGTTTTCGTCGTGGCCTTAATACCAAGCTCAAGGAGCGCTTGAATCTTGTTAGGGCTAATAATTTCAGCGAGCTGGTTAATATGGCATTAACCCAGGAGGATTGTATCATGGCACATCGTACTGAGAAGAAGAGAAAGACTCCTACTGGACCTTCGAGTGCTCAATCGCCGAGGTATCGAGTTGTTCCTAACACTTAGATCAGAGTGTCACAAAGGAATGCCCCGTTTGGCAGACTGGTTTTCAGGCCGCCCCAACAACAAGGAAGATATAGACCTCCCGTACCTCCGCAGCAACCACAACAATCTGGCCCAAGGCCAAATGTGCAACAAACTCCACAAAGAGGCAGC
This sequence comes from Panicum hallii, assembly GCF_002211085.1. Taxonomy (NCBI): domain Eukaryota; kingdom Viridiplantae; phylum Streptophyta; class Magnoliopsida; order Poales; family Poaceae; genus Panicum; species Panicum hallii. The sequence goes on from NC_038050.1 coordinate 52,157,071, forward strand.
AATTATCGTTGTTTCAATTGCGGGAGTACAGATCATTTCATCAGGGATTGTCCACGGCCCAAGAAACCTAACCAAGGACAAAGTTCCAATCAGAGTAACCAGAACAAGGGTAAAAGGCCGATGATGCAGGTCCAGCAAGGATGAATTAACTTCACCACCCTTGCGGAACTTCTGGACGGAGCCGCCGTCATGTCGGGTACATTCTCTATTCACCACAAACCAGTTGTTATATTATTTGATTCCGGAGCAACTCATAGTTTTATTAGTAACAACTGTGGTACCCGAATAGGACTTGATCTTTGTCCTACCCAGGGGTCATATATGATTTCCACCCCTGGAGGAAAGATTACCTCTAACCAAATGGTTAAAAGTGTGCCAATTCAGTTAAGTAGCAAAATAATCAAAACTGATTTGGTTTTGCTAAACTTAGAGGGTATTGATGTTATACTTGGGACAGATTGGATGACTGAACATAGAGAACTGTTAGACATTTCTTCCCGAGTTATTGAGATTAATTCACCATATCAAGGAGTCATTACCCTCAATCTGCCCCAGCAAGAATATCTGCATTCTTGCACTTATGCCATCACAGATATCAAAGTAAAAGATATACCTGTGGTCTGTGAGTATCCCGATGTCTTTCCCGATGAGTTGTCGGGAATGCCACCAGATAGAGACATCAAGTTTATTATTGAACTTCAACTGGGCACTGCTCCTATTTCTAAGAGGCCGTATCGTATGCCTCCAAATGAGTTGGCCGAGCTAAAGATCCAACTTGAAGATCTACATGATAAAGGTTTCATACGCCCAAGTGCTTCACCTCGGGGTTGTCCTGCTCTCTTCGTTAAGAAGAAGGACAATAGCCTAAGGTTATATGTTGATTATCATCCACTCAATGCGGTTACTATCAAGAATAACTATCCCCTTCCCTGCATTGATATCCTGTTCGATCAGTTAGCTGGAGCTAAAGACTTTTTCAAGATTGACTTACGCTCTGGTTATCATCAGATCAAAATCAAGCCTTGTGACATTCCAAAAACGGCCTTCTCGACCAGGTATGGGCTATATGAATATCTGGTTATGTCATTTGGGCTTACTAATGCACCGGCATATTTCATGTATCTCATGAATTCAGTCTTTATGCCGGAACTCGATAAATTCATCGTGGTCTTCATCAACGATATTCTAATATATTCCAAGCCTAATGAAGACCATGCCAAACACATACATATCGTTCTTCAACGACTACGTGATCATCGCCTTTACGCCAAATTCTCGAAATGTGAATTTTGGCTGGATAGTGTGAAATTTTTGGGACACACTATCTCTAGTGAAGGCATATCGGTTGATCCAACCAAAGTACAGAAAGTTATGGATTCGAAACCTCCAACTTCAGTCCATCAAATTCGAAGTTTCCTTGGATTGGCAGGATACTATCGCCGATTCATTCCAGACTTCTCCAAGATAGCTAAACCTATGACTGAGCTACTTAAGAAAGAAGTTAAGTATCGATGGGTCGATAAGTGTGACGAAGCGTTCCACACCTTGAGAAAACTTCTAACAACCGCTCTAGTGTTAGCTCAGCCAGATAACACTCAGCCTTTTGATGTCTACTGTGATGCCTCGGGGACCGGCCTTGGTTGCGTTCTAATGCAGAACAACCGGGTCATTGCCTATGCATCCCGAGCACTTCGGGATCATGAACAAAACTATCCGACTCATGATCTTGAGTTGGCAGCAGTTATTCATGCTCTCAAGATCTGGAGACATCATCTTATGGGCGCCAAGTGTAAAATTTACACTGACCATAAGAGCCTCAAATATATCCTTACCCAAGCTGACTTGAACATGAGGCAAAGACGATGGTTAGAACTGATCAAAGACTACGACCTTGAGGTATACTACCATCCTGGCAAAGCCAATGTGGTTGCGGGTGCGCTTAGCCACAAGGCACATTGTCATTGCTTATCCATAGCAACTTCCAATGACACTCTCTGCAATCAGATGAGAAAACTCAATCTAGAGATCATCCCTCAAGGTAGTCTAAATCTTTTATCTATCGAGTCTACTCTTCGAGATAAAATCATCATGTCACAACTAAATGATGAGGGTATCAAAATTATCAAGCTAAGACTATCTCAGGGAGAAGCTAAGTACAAGTGTTTTCGCATTGATCATCAAGGAGTCTTGTGGTTCAACAATCGTATCGTTGTACCAAAAGATCATCAACTTCAAAAACAAATCCTTGATGAAGCACATTTGTCTAAATTCTCTATTCATCCTGGTAGCACCAAAATGTATCAAGATCTTCGACAAAATTTTTGGTGGACCAGAATGAAAAGAGAAATTGCTAAGTATGTATCCAAGTGTGATACATGTCAGAGAGTTAAAGCCAGCCATCTAAAGACCTCTGGTACACTTCAACCATTACCCATTTCATTATGGAAGTGGGAAGACATTAGTATGGATTTCATTGTTGGTCTTCCTAACACATCTCAAAAACATGACTCCATATGGGTAATCATTGATAGACTTACTAAAACTACTCATTTTCTTCCCGTGCATACCACTTACTCTGCTAAGAAGTATGCCGAAGTCTATCTTGATCAAATTGTCCGGTTACATGGTGTCCCCAAAACCATCATCTCTGATCGAGGGACCCAATTCATTGCACGCTTCTGGGAACAATTGCAGTCTGCTCTTGGAACCAAACTGATTCGAAGCTCTGCATATCATCCTCAGACGGATGGACAAACTGAGCGAGTCAACCAAATTCTTGAAGACATGCTCCGAGCTTGTATTATTCACTATGGTACGAGCTAGGACAAATATCTTGCCTTAGCCGAATTTTCTTACAACAACAGTTACCAGTCCAGTCTTCAAATGACACCTTTTGAAGCGTTGTACGGTCGAAAGTGTCAAACTCCTTTGAGTTGGTCTGAGACCGGCGAGCGCAAAATCTTTGCACCAGACTTAGTTGTCGAAGCCGAAGATAAGGTCAAGGTTATTCAAGCTAATCTTAAAACCGCTCAGTCTAGACAAAAAAGTTATGCAGATCAAAGGAGGAAACCTCTGCAGTTCCAAGTAGGAGATTTTGTCTATCTTCGAGTCTCACCTACTAAGGGCGTTCAGCGTTTTGGCATAAAAGGGAAATTAGCACCCTGATATGTCGGACCCTTTGAGATCCTTAAAATCTGTGGCCCAGTGGCTTACAAGGTTCGCCTTCCATCCCAAATGGCTGCCATCCATGATGTTTTCCATGTCTCTCAACTTAAGAAGTGTATCAAAGTACCCACAGAAATCTTGAGACCCGTGCTATTGAGATCGAACCCGATCTATCTTACACCGAACAACCCATCCAGATCTTGGATACCAAGGAAAGGGTCACCAGAAGAAAAAAGGTTAAAATGTACAAGATCTTATGGGATCATCACACCGAAGAAGAAGCAACTTGGGAAACAGAATCCTATCTTCAACGGAATTTCCCAACCTTCCTTCCAACCAATTCACAAATCTAACCGTCCGATTCTATTCTGCTTCCGAATCTCAGGATGAGATTCTTTTTAGGGGGGAAGGCTGTAACATTCAGGTAATTAGAGACATAGACACTAGGCTTTAGTGTGGTATATGTAGGCTTGCTATGGTGTGTGTGGGTAGTACAAAAGACTAGGGGTATATTTGTAATTTCTATAAAATATAGGCCCTTAAGTGTAATTTGGGTGGAATGGAAGGTAGCTTTGAAACCTAGGAGAAATATAATACTAGGTGTTGAAATTATGTTACCATAAGAAAGAAAGTGTAAAAGGTAGATTAAATTCTAAGGGAAATAAGCCTTTAAGTAAAAGCAGGGACCTAAGTGTAAATAAAACATAAGCCATAGGGTCTTTTATGCAAAATAGTTGAGGTGTAAAAGTAACTTTCATGTTTACTTGAGGGCTAACATGTAATAGTACAAGTCATCATGACTGTCCATGAACTTTTGCAAATGTATTTAAAATTTAATCAAATTCACTTTGGTAAGGACAAAAGTAATTCAAAGTTCAACTTTTATTCAAAACCTATCATGTAAAGCTGCAAACTTTGAGTTTTTGAACTAAAGATCTAAAGCAATTTTGTAGATCTTGAAAAACTCTACAACTTTTATTTTGGGCTTTTTCTCAGAAAACCTCTAGATCAGCGGAAAATCTTTCTTTTCTATGGGGTCCCTAAAGTTTTTGGTTTTCACAAACCGGTCCCCCGGACCTCCTCCCTCTCTTCTTCTTCCTCTGAACCCCCTCTGCTCCTCTGCTTCCCCTTCTGCCGCCGGCGCAGAGCTTCCCCCTAGCCGCCGCTCTGCCACTGTCGCCGCCGTCCACCTCCTGCTGCCGCCCCTCCCCACGCGTCACCCCGACCTTGCCCGCCGCTCTAGCATAGCCTTGCTGTCCTGCCTCGCGCGCTCCACGGCCTCCCCGAGCACCCGCCGGCCGCCACCTCGCCGACGTAGTAATTCCCATGCGAGCTTGCCTTATCTCCCTCTCCCTGCTACTTAGCACCATCAGCAACTAGTACTCATTCCTTTTGCATTCCAAATTCTCCTGCCGTAAGCCTCCCGAGCTTCCGTCGTCTCCGCCGCTCGATCCCCTTCTCCGGCAAACCACGGGTCGCAGTGGGTAGCCGCCACCATGCCGCCATTGCTCTCCCTGACACCCTAGAAAGTTTTCCCGGTCCTTGCTTGTGCTCCCTAGCCCCCAGTCATCCCCCAATTTCAACTAGGACACCTCACCGACGACCACCGTCCGCCGCCGCCTCCTGCTCATCGTTGGCAGCTCACCCCGAGCCTCCCAGCGCCATCCCGACCCCACAGCTAGCACCATATCAACCTCATCAAGCTTTGCGACCTCTCCATCGAGCCCCTAGTGCACTGCATCGCCTTCCCGACGCTCGCCGGCGTCTACCTCCACCGCCGCCGCCACTGTCGTCGCCAGTCGCCCCTAATCCGAAGCGTATGCTCCGAATTGACGACACCAACACCTTTCCCACGGCTCACTGGTGCTTGCGTGCAGGTTCTTCGCCGGTGTTGGCCACCGGAGCATCGCCGTCAACATTGCCCCCTCCGCCACCACTTCGGACTCCTGTTGAAGTAACCCTCTCCGGTCACCCTGATCCTCGACATGTGGTGCAATCGGACCGCTGTGAGCTCCTGAGACTTTCCCTCCCCTCGGACCTCGCCGTCGGTGACCCCCCCCCCTCGCCGGAACATGGCCGCCCAATCCCTGCTTCTCTTCTGCCCCTAGCCGAGGACCGCGGGTTAGAAGGTGCAAAAGTCCAGGGGGCTGTTTGCAAACCACATGACTCAGAGGAATAGTGCTGATCAGGACCTCTATGTAAACGTATCTATTATTTTATGTGAACTAGGCTGCTGGTTTGTAAATTCAATAGGAAATTGTAGAAAATTCCAAAAATTATCAAACCAATTTTGTTGGAAACTAGATTTCAAATCCTACAACTTTTATTTATGAAGTTTGATTTGAAACTAAATACTTTTGAATCTATTTTAAACTTAAGATAAAAGGGTTTAATGTGAATAACTTCTACATACTAGCTTTATTACCTATGATTTCTGGTATGTAATTTCTATGAATTATGTATGAACTTGTGTAAAAGTTTCAAACTTAGTACTGTTTTGTAACTTAAGTTCTTTTGGAATTGGGCAAGTCAAATTTAAAATGATATGGAATTAGTTAAGCATGTCTTTTAAGGCTTAATTAATTAGACCTTTTTGTCATAATCTAATATGTTGATAATTAGTTTATAATTAAAATTTTCAAGACTCTAAAATTTGAAATTTGAATTCAAAGGTTTTTAATTTTTGTTTCTATAATTCCTGTACTTTGACCCTAACTTAAATATAAGTGGTAACTTAAAACTAAACCCCCTTGCTTTGTAAATTTGCATTAATTAAATTATTGGATTACAACTTTATCATGAAATAAAATAAAAGAGTATGCATCCCTTAATTTTATATCTTTGCATATCATGTAGACTCGACTACTCTCGCCGACGGAGATTACGAGCTGATCCCGGATCAGGAAGTGGAAGTTTCTGAAGACCCCGGGAACACCGTCGGAGATCTAACTGAAGTTCCGAACCAAAGTTCGGAAAACCTTGACACTACTACCCCCAACCCTACGCAAGAAGGCAAGCCCCAGACATAACCCCTACTTTATTTACACTGCAACATATATTAGTTATATCTATCTTCGCATTACGTTCTTAGGAATTGTATGAGATACCCTAGTCACATTTTCTTAGGAACCGATGTGTTGGATACTAGCACTTGAGTCCGAATAGCTGCTCTGCTAATAGAACCGGTAGAAGTCGGGTGATTTCCTGTCACTCGCGCGATATAGGAATTGCAATGTTTATCTTCCTGTAATCACTATAAGGATGACGGACGGGAATTATGTGAGGTATCATGGTTAAAGTGATACCCCATCTGTGTTGTTGAATTTGATAAGGTCGCAGTGCGTGGTAGCGGTGGTTAAGCGTTTGAAAGTACTAGCCACATGCCACGAAATATGGTAAGCGGTAAGCCTAGTAACCAATCGGCCCGAGGAGTGGACATACCTCCCACCACTCGTATTTTGGTTCTTCCTGTTACTCGATTCGACGTGTGGGAATACGTGTTGCTGGGCAACCAGGAGTACGGTCATGTAGTCACGCTACAGGCGTACGTCCTACACTTTGGAAGTGCGTATGGTCCTGCAGTCACTTGTGGTGGATCTGATCGACGAGTCGGAATGAAAGGCAAACGGTTGCTTCGGAACGATTGTTGGATGTTCCAAGCTTATGAGTTGGGTTTACCCTTGCAAAGCTGAAATTCGATTCAGGAATCGTCCGTTTCTCACAGAGATTGAGACTGCTTGATCCCTTTACCACATAGAGTAACAAGAGCAATTATATGGTTATCAAAGATGATGTTTGACCAAAAGTTCTACCATGCTTGAATAGCTGTAGGTGCTTATCTAGAATGGATAATCACATAGAATTTGAAAGCTAAAAGTTGAAATTAAGGACCTACTCTTTGTTGCTTTTCAGCTGAAAACTCTACCCAAAACCTGAGAGGCCTTCATGAGTCTAGTTACATGGCTATGTATACCATGAACGGGTAAGCCTTGCTAAGTATTAGAATACTCAGTCTGGCCTTGTGACTTTAGTTAAGGTAATTTCCCTGACGACTCAGCTCTCCCTTTACCGTGGCCCTACCCTCTGCCTGATAGTTGGCCCGTGGAGTGGGACCCATCCCCGGCCAACGCAGACCTCTCCAAGTGATATCATGCCAGGGCTAGCATGATACCCGAACTAACGACGTGTACGGGGCCCTTGTTTTAAAACTCCGCTGCATGACTTGAAAACTTAAGACGGTTTTGTAATAATTGTCATCAGATGGAAACTGACGTCACTTTTGAACTCTCATGTAATATACCTGCCTGTGATGTAAAAATGTGATGGCTCTTGTATCTCTGGACTCGTCTTCGTGTGAGGTACCATGTTTGATCCTGCATTCGGTGGTTTATCAGGATGTTACCTGACAGGCCAAGGGATTATACCGTTTGAAGCACGCTGGAGCCACAGGAGTGGACTCGCGTACTTGAGCCGGTGTAATTCAGGTTGGTTCTGCCACACCTGCATGGCCTGATGAATCCTGCTTCTAGCATTTTCTCCACCTCTTTCTTGACTTCCGCCAGAACTTCCGCCTTCATTTGTCACGCTCGCTGCTGAAATGGCCGAAATCCCTTCTTGAGAGGGAGCCGATGCTCGACTATGTTCCTGTCCAACCCAGGCAGCTCCGTATAATCCCAGGTGAAGCAATCTGCATACTCCTTCAGCAAAGCTATCATCGGCTCTCATAGACACGGGCTTAACTTTTTGCTAATAAATGTTGGTCGTGGCTTATCCCCAGGACCAATGTCAACCTCTTCGAGCTCGTCAGCCGATGTAAACCCGTATCCTAACTTTTCGTCATCTGTTAAGTCAACACTGCAAATGGACAAAGAAAGAGACAAAAAGAGTTTCGGCCAATCGTTAAGATCGGCCGCTTTATAATCTTCATTGATCTTAGAAACTTTACAATTGATGTATGGCCGGCTGCTAGAGCGGACCTCCCTGTAACTGCTATAATCATATAAAACACTTATCATCAAAAGTTTACATTTTATTTTTTGGGGCCGATCACGGGGATCGGCCTTGCCAAGTGCGTCAGAACAACTCTCCCTTTGTGTTTCGTCTACTCTATAAGGCCAGTGGATAAGACCGGCCTCACCCCGTTTTTCGTAGCTTCAATGCGATCACAGCGTTCCGAACTGATCCCTGAGATTGGCTCTTGATCTTCTGCGTCCCAGATGCTCATGGCGCCATGTGAAATCTCGATCGAGTCATCCGCATGAACCACCTCTACCTCGTCTCCATCCCACTGAATTAGACATTGGTGCATCGAGAAAGGGATGCAGCAGTTGGCATGGATCCAATCCCTGCCAAGTAGGACGGTGTATGTACTCTTTCTGTTGACGATGAAGAAAGAGGTGGGGAAAGTCTTACTTCCCACGGTCAGATCCACACTAAGGACGCCTCTCTGATGTTTGGCCGTTGAAATCACTCAGCGTGACGTTGGTCTTGATTAGATCTTCTAGTGGACCGCCCCAACTGACGCAGCACTGAGTATGGCATTATGTTGACTGCTGCTCCTATGTCAACCAACATCTTATTGACAGGCTGGCCGTTTATGTAACCCTTGAGGTATAAAACCTTCAAATGCTTGTAGTTCTTCGCTAGGGGCTTCTCGAATATGACTGGCCACGGCCCCAAGTCAAGCTGGGCTACAAGTAACTCTTCACGGCCTTGGGCGTGGAACTTCGCGGCGAGTACAAACACCATATATGCGTCAGCCAATGTCTTCGCATCGGCTCTCGTTGGCTTTGGACGCCACTCTTTCTTGGGAGGGCGCGACTCCCTTTTTTGGGTGTAATGAACTTCGTCTGCCAAATCCGGGCGCGCCTTTCTTAGTGTCTCAAGATACCTAGCCTCGGCTTCCTCCAGACTGTGCAGCCACTGTACCCTGCATTTGTAGGAACGGTTAAGTCCATAAGGGCACCAGCGCGGCCGGTGATACTTATCCTCCTCCTCTTCAAAGTCCACACTTTTGCGTGGTGGCTGAATTTGCTCATGCTGGGGCAGCACAGGTCCCAAATGTCAAAACACTGAGACCCCTTCTGCATCACGCTTCCGAGATCTGCACTCTGGGCAATCCTCGACTGTAGGCAATCGGCTCATGCTAGAGTCCCAGCAATACTTGAAGAACGAGCAATGCCAATGATCATGAGTATCTCCCTGCTTCTTCAAACTTCTCCCAGTACGGCGCTCATACTCTTCCTCGTCCAACTCATGCTGGAGATGTTGCTGGTACTGGTATTCATACTTTTAAGGAGATCGGAAGAAGCCGGCCGCTGATTCCTGACATGTCTTACTTGCTCCTCCGTGATATATCCCTTTTCCCCTTTTTGGGGCCAATCGCAGGGATCGGCCTCTTCATTCCTAGCATGGCAGCATAATGCAGGCCCTGACATATTAATGCCGAGTGTGAAATCTAATTGTCATCTCGCAGATCGGTTATAACCCTCTACCATATTCACGCTTGGGAAAGGCTGGGTATCGACCTTCATGGCATTTTGACCTAAGATCAATTGGCCTTGCTCATAGCCGATCGGATCTACCGACGAAGTTCTTTGCAGTCGCTAGTGTTGTGAGTGAAATAATGATGCCACTTGCAATATGATCTCCCTTGCAGCTCTTGTGCTATAGGAGGCTTACAGCCTTCAGGTAACTTCAACTGCTTCTCCTTCAATAGCAGATCAAATATCTGCTCAACCTTGCTCACGTCGAAGTCAAAACCTTTTGCAGGTCCCTGCTGTTTCACCCACTTACAGGACATGGGATTTGCCCCCCGAGTCCACTCTGCAACTGCTACTTCTTGGTCATCCCCAGAATCTTCAACGTCTTCTGCGTCGATCAGAATTACCTGACGCTTGAACCTAACCTGGTATAATTCTGGGTGGCGCTGCTAATATGATGTTAATTTCTGCACCAAGTGCGCCAAAGAATTGAACTCTAATTGGAAAACCAGATCCTTGATCGGCTTTACTAGTCCCAAAGACGCCAACTCGACCGCCTCCTTTTTTGAAATACGGGTCGATTAGCATCGGTTCTCGACCTCTGCGAAGCGCTGGATATATTCTGCCATGATTTCTCCTCGCTTCTGTCGGACTTGTGCCAAATCGGCAATTCTGGCCTCCGCAGCTTCTGAGTGGTATTGGATATGAAACTGCTCCTCCAGCTGCTTCCAGGTGCGGATCGAGTCAGGGCCTAATGATGTGTACCATCCAATGGCTAGCCCTGTAAGGGACTGCGAGAAGAACTTTACTCGCAAGGGATCCGACACTGAGATCATTCCTAATTGCGCCAAGTATCAGCTCACATGGTCGATGGAGATAGATCCTTCCGCTCCACTGAACTTGGTGAACTCAGGGAGCCGATACTAGGGCGGCAGGGGAATTAGATCATAGTCACTTGGATACGGCTTAGTATAGCCAATCGCCCGCCTCTTTGGTAGAATACCAAATTGATCTCTTAAGATGGCACTGATCTGGTCTACCGTCTATGCTCCTGGGGCCGAGTGCGTGCTATCATGAGTCGGCCCGGTGGCGTAAGCAGCTAGCCATGCTTGTTTATCGGCATCTGCTCCGGAAACTCCTCCAGCCGCCCTCTGCACCGAATGTACCGGATTGTTGCTGTGCGGTATATAAGCACACATGTACCAATGTGGGATTTCCTTGGGCAGCTCGCTGAAGAACTGGTGATCCACAGGGTCACCTCCCACCTTGTAGACAATGTAGGCCGGTGAGCCGTGTGATTCTGGAGCCGCGAACGCATAAGGCACCGGCGGCTTGGCCTAGAACGACAATTCTCCCTTGTGACTCCCTAGGGTAGGTCCCATTGGAGAGTATTGATGCTTCATGATCTCCTGGAACATGCGTAGCACGACATGCTCAAAAGCGTTCACCAGGCTCTCGGAGTGCCGATGCAGTGAGTGGGCCACCATGTAGTTTACCTCCTGGCGCAGAGCTCTGATACGATCTTCTAAAGGGGTGGATAGGTCCACATCATCAAGAGCACCTTCAGGTGAGTCCGGTAGCATTAAAACTTTGATCGTTTGTGTAGGGTCAACCCACTTATTATTCGATTACTACAGAAATGTTTTGAGAAAACTCTTTTATTAAATTAACCCTTGCATGTGTAAAACCTTGCTTTATCGCAAATGAACCCTAGCATTATCCTTGATATATCCTATGCATGATCTTTATTATCCTTCTCCATGGGTGTGGTTGGACTTGTTGAGTACATATGTACTCACTCTTGCCTAGTTTTTACAGAGGAGGATCCGAACTTCGTTCCTGAAGACGTCGAGTAGGTCGCCGTCCTGCACCCAACATTGCCTGTGGTTCAGGGTCTCCACAGGAAGCTTACCATGGCGCAAGACTCTGATGTTATCTTAGATTTCGTTGGCACTTTAGTTTGGCTTTTAGTCCTTATGTTGTCCCTCTTGATAGTGGCTCTTCAGTGCCCGCTATCTCGACGGTTTGTACGGTAATGAACCATCTGATGTAATAAATGTGTTATCAGCCTCCTGGGACTGATATTTGTATCATATTTGGTCACCTCTGATGAGGGGACGTTTCAGGTGGTATCAGAGCTGTAGGTTGGCCGTAGGACGCGACCCTTAGGACCGAGGACATTTTCTAAGCCATCTCCCACTAGATGTTTCCCCACTTAACTCACCTTTCCACACGGCACTTACCTTTGATCCTTGTCTGGTTCCAGATGGCTGACAATGGATGGAGTGACGGAATCTGCCCCATAGAGCCTGGCCTCCCTAAGTTATTGCTACTCAGCCTGGAACGCGTCGGAGTTGTGGACCCACCGGAGTACACCTACCGGGAGTACAACTTCAGAGGCACCCTTCGGTGTGACCTGATGATCTTCGTGGGAAAAAGCACACTCTACCCCGACGTAGATCCCTGGTTCATCTCCACCACCGGCTTTGGGTTCCCAGACACCATACCGAAAGGCTGCCCGAAATGCCCTGCGATGCCTACGCGTGGTCTATAAGCATCATCTTCAGCGAACTCCTATGGGATTTTTTCCACCTGCTGGAGGAAGAGGATGCTCATGGATTACCCGGATGAGAGGATTGGGAAGGGAAGAAGAATTAGAAGATACGGTTTCCCACCTGTCCATTTACCTCACCGGCCTAGACCAACTTTACCGCGAACAGGCAAAACAACTGAAGCACCAAATCCGCAGGGCAGAAAAGGCAGAACAAGAGTTGGAAATACAATGGAGGAGAACAATAGAAGTTGAGGCACAAGCTGAGAGTTCTCTAGCCTCTCTCCAAGACATATGGCGAAGCAACGCTCGAGAAAGGGAACGTATCAAGGCACGCAGAAGAGAAGCTGGATTACTGGAAGGAGAACCCGAAGAAACCCATTGGGATAAGGGCACTCAGACCGAAGATGAGATATTGGAGCAATATCTTCCACCAAAGAAGTGCCCTAACCAAATTGAGGAAGAATCCCCTTGGGAAGATTAGAGTACCTAAGCTAGAGCTATCATCCTAGTAATAATGTATCCTTGGGAGATGTACCCGATCCTGTTGAAAAATAGAGACCGTCTATCCTCTTTGTACCCTACCATGTGTGCAAGGCTTGTTTACTCTACCTTTGTTTTCAGATGGCTGGGAATAGTTGGACCCAGGGTGTTTGCCAAGGAGAGCCTGGTTTTCCCCACCTTTTGATCAACTCCCCGTAGCGCCTCGGTGTTACTGAGCGCCCAAGGTACTACAGGAGAGAGTACGAACACCTCGGCACTCTTCGCTGTAGGGTGGTTCTTTACATCGCCAGAAGCACCCACTACCCCGACATCGAGCTGTGGTGAGTGACTGCCACAGGATTTCAACATCAGGATGCCTATCCCTTGGCCATCAGAAAGGTTGTCTGCTACCTGTGCCGGATCTTCGAGGAACACCTCATTCCCACACCGATGAGGCTTTTTCCCCTGGCCATCAGGATGCAAGTCTGGCAGGCCCGCATGAGGAACTTGGAACGGCGTCGCCATCAAGAAGACCTTTTGTACCATGTGGTCGCCTACCTCGTCTCCTTGAACAAGCTCTTCGACGAGCAAGCCCGATTCCTAAGGGAGCAAACCCACGGGGCCGAGCAAGCAGAGCTTGCAGTGAGGATGCACCAAAACCGGGTGGCTCAAGCCGAAGCAAGAACCGCAGCCGCTATAAGTAGCGAAGTCGTCGCTCATGAGAACCTCAGGCAGTTTCAGGATCGGTGTATGCAAGAATGGACCAGCAGTGGAACGCCCGTCCCAACAATCGGGGAGACCCAAGTCCTAATTGGAACACCCATCATAGGATGGGGAGGACTTTTTGGGACCCCGCAAGCTCCAGCCGAAGGTGCTGAAAGGTTAGTTGCAGCCGCAGAAGAAGGAGCTGTCGAACAGCCCTGAGAAAATAGGATCCTCGTGGACAACGAGGAAGAGCTACTCATCCCACTGGAAGTGCACTCCGCCCCGGAAGATGGCTCGCCCCGCGAGTAGCATGCCTCAAAGATGCCCTAGGAATGAAGCCGTCCCGGCCTCAAGCTTAGAGTTGTGCCCCTCCCATCTGTTGTGCCCTTTGTACCCGATAGTGTAGTGCGTGTTTTGGCTGTACCCTCCCAAGTGTTGCACCCCCAGCTTAATAAATAAAACTATTTGTGCTTGATGCTTGTTAGTCTGTGTGCTTGTCGGCAGGAGGTGGATTCTGCCTTTTCAAAAATACGAAAGTAAATAACTTAAACATCACTTGATTCCAGATCTAAGTCTCATAAAAGTTTTACCGAATCCATATATGGCCCCCCAGGTGTAACACCAAGACCTCCCAAAGTCAGGCACATATCACTCCAAGTGCGGAGAGGCAGCAGGGTGTGCAAGGACAAGCCCCCGGCCATGAAGATCAGGAAGATCAGGAAATAAGCCAGCAGGGAGGAGAAAGCAAAGTGTGAGCACGTTAGGCCAACCCCCCCCCCCCCCCGGCCATTGACCTGGTGCAAGTGTTGAACAACCAGAACCTCCTACTGGAAGCTTTGGCCAATGTCATCACCAACCCAAGGCCCCATGAGCAGAGTACAAATGACAAACTGACAGCTTTTCTGAGGACCTTGCCACCCACCTTTGCAGGATCCAACAAACCCTTGGATGCAGATGACTGGCTGCGTGTTATCAAGAGAAAACTCAAGCCATTTGAGCATGGAGACCGTGATAAGGTCCGTTTGGCTGCTCACCAGCTCAGTGGAACTGCTTTAGCTTGGTGGGAGAACTACTGTGCAGCTGCTCAGGATGCCTCCACTATCACTTGGAAGGAATTTGTGGACGAGTTCCATCGCTATCACATCCCAGCAGCCACCATGAAGCGCAAGGCAGATGAGTTTCATGAGCTGGAACAAGGCAACAAGTCCGTTGAGGAGTACACATATCAGTTCATAGAACTAGCTCGCTATGCACCAGAGGAAGTAAACAAGGATGAAAAGAAGCAGGATATGTTTAGAAAGGGTTTGAATGCAGAACTTAAGAAGCTGCTTTCCCCATGCATCTACCCAGACTTCAACACACTGATGACCATGGCTATCATCACCGAGAGAGCCATGGCAGAGGAAAAGAGAGACAATAAGCGTAAGTTCCTGGAAACCAAGGCTCGCCAGCAGGACCATTTCCAGAAGCCAAGGCACTTCGGCCCTCCAGTGCCTAGGTCCCAAGTCCCTATGCAGTACAGGACCTAGTCACAAGCTACTGTCTCTCAGGCCCCCAATACCCAGTTCAGGCAGTTCAAGAGCCAGAACACCATGAAGGCCCCACAGAGCAATGCAAGCCAAGTTACTGCCAGCAACAATGCTAGAGCATGCTTCAACTGCCGTGAGACAGGGCACTTCATTGCCAACTGTCCATATGCCAACAACAAGCTGGCAGCATCAGCCTTCTCCAACTTGATGAATAGACCAAGGCCAGCTCTATCAGGAGCCAATCGTGTACCCATCCGCAGTAATAACACCGGCAACAACAACCAGCAGATGAGGCCGCCCCAGCAGTCCTTCAGACGAGCCCGCGTCAACCACATCAACGCGCAAGAGGCTCAGGATGCTCAAGGCGTAGTGCTCGGTGAGTTTCTAGTCAGCTCAATTTTGGCAACAATATTATTTGATTCTGGAGCATCACATTCATTCGTATCCTCAAGTTTTGTGGAAAAGCACAATATACCTACAGTACTACTAAAAACACCCCTATTAACCCGAACGCCTGGAGGTGACATTAAGTGTCAACTGGGTTGTTCTTGGGTAAGGATCATTTTAAGTGCGGTAGAGTTCCTAGTAGACCTAGTAGTACTTAAGTCTAAAGGTATAGACATGATCCTTGGAATGGATTGGCTAAGCCTGCACAATGGCCTTATAAGTTGTGCTGACAAGGTGGTACACCTAACCAACCCAGAAGGAGTACAAGTAACCTGCCATATTCGGGGAAGTGGACCAGACCCAATGGTTTTTAGTATGGAAGCTAAATCCTTGGAAGAAGTTCTAGTAGTAAATGAATACCTAGATATTCTCCCTGAAGAACTCCTGGGAATGCCGCTAGATAGGGATATAGAGTTTGTCATTGACCTTGTCCCTGGAACCTCCCCTATAGCTAAGAGACCCTATAGGATGGCAGCCTCTGAATTGGCAGAACTAAAGAAACAACTGGAAGAGTTACAACAAAGTGGTTTCATTAGACCGAGCTCATCACCATGGGGAGCTCCAGTCTTGTTCGTCAAGAAGAAGGACGGAAGCATGAGGATGTGCGTTGATTACCGTGGACTAAATGAAGTCACCATCAAGAACAAATACCCTCTTCCTAGAATTGATGACCTCTTTGATCAGCTGAAGGGAGCCAAGTACTTCTCCAAGATAGACTTAAGGTCAGGATATCATCAGCTCAAGATTAAGGAAAGTGACATTCCGAAGATGGCCTTCGTCACCCGCTATGGGCAATTTGAGTTTACGGTGATGTCCTTTGGACTCACCAATGCACCTGCTTATTTCATGAACCTCATGAATAAGGTGTTTATGAAAGAGTTAGATAAGTTTGTCATATTTTTCATTGATGACATACTTATTTACTCTAAGAGTGTCGAAGAACATGAGCAGCACCTACGAGTGGTTTTGGAAAAGTTGAGAGCACACAAGCTCTACGCCAAGTTCAGAAAGTGTGAATTTTGGCTTGAGAAAGTAGCATTCCTTGGTCATATCTTGACCGTAGAAGGAGTAGTAGTGGACCCCGAAAAAGTCGAAGCAGTCTCCAATTGGCAGCAACCAACCAATGTCAGTGAAATTAGGAGCTTTCTCGGTTTAGCCGGATATTAACGGAGATTTATTGAAGGATTCTCCAAGATAGCCCGACCCATGACAGAACTACTCAAGAAAGAGAAGTTCACCTGGACCGAGTCATGTGAGAGAAGCCTCCAGGAGTTAAAGAGAAGACTGACAATTGCCCCGGTATTAACCTTGCCGGATATTCAACGGGACTTTGTCATTTATTGTGATGCATCCCGTCAAGGATTAGGATGTGTCCTTATGCAAGATGGGAAAGTAGTGGCATATGCTTCCCGACAACTCAAGCCTCATGAGCAGAATTACCCAACCCATGATTTGGTGTTTGCAGCCGTAGTGCATGCCCTCAAGATTTGGAGACACTATCTGATTGGGAATAAGTGTGAGATCTACACAGACCATAAGAGCTTGAAGTACATCTTCACCTAGCCAGATTTGAACTTAAGGCAAAGAAGGTGGTTAGAACTAGTTAAGGATTATAATGTGAAAATTCATTACCACCCTGGTAAAGCAAACATGGTAGCAGATGCCTTATGCTGAAAATCTTATGGACCTAAGGATGCCCACCTACAAGAAGAAATGGCACGATTAAATGTGCACATCGCCCCCCATGGTTCCAGTCACAAGTTGAGTGTTCAACCCACTCTGGAGGAAAAGATCAGAAAGGCCCAAGGTT
Organism: Panicum hallii; assembly: GCF_002211085.1. NCBI lineage: Eukaryota > Viridiplantae > Streptophyta > Magnoliopsida > Poales > Poaceae > Panicum > Panicum hallii. The sequence continues at coordinate 52,174,243 of NC_038050.1, forward strand.
CAGACAAGGACTTGATGAAAATCCGCATGTATACTGGAGAAAACAAGGCACCGGATTTTAGAGTGGATGACAAAGGAACCTTATGGTACAAAGATAGAATTTGCGTACCCAAGGAACGAGACTTCCGGCAGACTATTATGGATGAGGCCCACAACTCGGCATATTCCATCCACCCAGGATCCACCAAGATGTATGTGGATATAAGACAAAAATATTGGTGGAGTGGTATGAAAGCGGACATTGCACGGTTCGTCGCCCATTGTGGTACTTGTCAAAGAATCAAGGCCGAACATCAGAAGCCAGCAGGATTACTGCAACCTCTACCCATCCTAGTTTGGAAATGGGATGAGGTAGGAATGGATTTTGTAGTGGGCTTACCCAAGACACCGAAGGACACGACTCCATATGGGTGATAGTGGACCGGCTCACAAAAGTCGCTCACTTCCTACTCGTACGGACCAATTATGGAGGAGAGAAGCTAGCCCGGCTCTATGTGGACAATATAGTGAAGTTGCATGGTGTGCCTAGCAGAATTTTTTTCGGATAGAGGAGCCCAATTCACCACTAGGTTTTGGAAAAGTTTGCATAAGGCCATGGGCACCAAGTTGGATTTTAGTTCAGCTTATCACCCGCAAACCTATGGTCAAACAAAAAGGGTGAACCAGATTGTAGAAGATATCCTAAGAGCATGTGTCCTTACTTATGGCAAGGATTGGAAACAAAGTTTACCCTATGCTGAGTTTTCATACAACAATGGTTATCAAGCAAGCTTGGGCATGTCACCATTTGAAGCTCTCTATGGGAGAAAGTGCAGAACTGTGACACCCTAGGTGTCAAATAGAACCAACCAATAGAAATAATGTTTGGTGTGAATTAATTTGTGTGGAAATCTAGCAAAGTTGTGAAAATAAGGGTAATTGTGTAAATGTATGAAAATACAAGTCCTTTTATGTAACTTAGTTGGAGTATAAAGTAACTTTCCAAAAATTACTAAGGGTCAAAGTGAAAAAGGTGAATGTCATCATGACCAGCCTTAAATGCTTGCAGATAAGCCCAAGAGTTCATAAAAATTACTTTACTAGGACAAGTTTTATGTAAAGTTTATTTTGAGTGCAAAATGGTAAAATAATTCAGTGTGCTTTAGGTTTCTGAACTTGAGCCCTAAAGCAAAGTTATAGGTCTTGAAAAGTTCTACAACTTCTATTTTAACTATTTTCTCATTAGGGCTTTGGATCAGTGGGAAATTTTCTATTTACAGTGAAGTCCTTGAGGTTTTTGCAATTTCCAACGAAGTCCCTCAGACCTCCTCCTCTCTTCTTCCTCCTCTGGCAACTCCTCTGCTCCGCCCGCTGCACCCCTGCCGCCGGTGTCAGCGCCGCTTCCCCGGCCATGTGCTGCACCTCGGTCGCTCCCCAGCGCCACCTCCAGTTCCTAGCTTCTCCACGCGTCGACCCCAACCCGAACGCCGCTCTAGCTCCCCCTCCCTGGCCCTCTTGCGCGCGCGCCACGCCGTCCCGCGGCTCTGCCGCCGCCACCTCGCCGTCGCCGTGGCATTGCCCGTGCGCGCCCCCTCGCCTCATCTCTTCTAGTTCAAGAGCAGCACTACTTCTGCTCTCTGATTGCCCGGAACCCCGAGCACCACCGCCGCCATCTCCTCCAACTCCGGCGCCCTCCTGTCCGCCGTGGGCAGCCCGCTCCAATCCTCCCCGCACCACCACAACACCTTAGGAAGTTTTCCCTTGCTCCACTGAAGCTCCCGAACCATTCCCCGTGGCCGGACCTCCACCGGAGCTACCTCGCCGCCGTTCTCCTTCCGCCGGTAAGCTCCTGTCCGCCGTCGAACCCCTACCTCCACCCCTCCTCTGTCCAATTCGACTACCCCATTAGCTTCCCCTTGTCTTGCTGCAGCTCTCAAGCCCAAGCTTGGCCCTCCCCCTCGTCGGGAACCTCCTCGCTGACGAGCACCCCTCCGCCGCCGCCTCGGCCACCGTGGGAAAGCCCCCTCCGGTCATCCCCTCCCCTTCCCAAGACCTCTAGCAGGTGCGCCTTGACCTCCTGGTGCTCGCTGACCACTTCTCCTCCAACCCCTCGCCGTCCCCTCGCCGGAATTTGGCCGGCAACACCCCTGCCCTTCTTCCCCGACGAGCCAAGGGTATAAGTGCAAAGATTTCAAAAGTTTTAAGGGTGTCCCTGTAAGATTCCAGAGCCCCCCCCCCCAATTCAAAAGCTGTGAACTTCAAAAATTCATAGAAAATTGTAGAAAATTCAGAAAATGCCAAACCAGTTTTGTTGGAATCCTTGAGTTAAATTCGACTACTTTTGTGTAGTGAACTTGAGCTATATATGTATAATTGCTGTTGTAGATTAAATACTAGAAAATTAGTGTTTTATTTGTATCTCATGTTGTAGGCATGTGTTATAGCTGAAATTTGGAACTTAGATTGTATGTGCTATGTATAGCTTTGTGTAAAAAGTTCGAGTACTTTAATGTTCATTTTCTTAGATTTCGAGTACTTTTTGTTATATGTTGATGAAATGCTTAAATTTTTAATTAAGGGTGTTTCTGTTGATGTTTGTATTTGAAATTTTTACCATAACCTCATTTTTGGATATGTAATCCATGGTAAAAATATTAGGATTAATAAAAGGTCATACCCCAAGTTATGAATTTTTGGTTTGTTTCTAAAGATAATTCTTTATACTAGCTTTTATTCCTGGAAAATTATGAAAATATTCTAAGATGTTGTTCCTTTGTAGTGTAGCATAACTACAAATTTTCCACCCATGATCAGGTGTAAATGAATAAAATAAATAGTACTTAATTAGTAGATCCATATTGACTAACAACTTAAGGTAGTTAGCTAAATGTTTGGGGTAGATAACTCTGTTGGTTAATGTAACTAATTGAATTATTTAATACCCGATAAATGACTGCCCAGTAAGGGGCAATTGTGTTGTTTGCTAATATATAATGTTTTGTTCATTTGTTTGCAACCTTATCATGAAGTAGAATACCAATTTATGCATTTCCTAAACTGCATCATTTTGATCACATGTAGACTCGACGTTTCTCGCCGACGGTGACTATCAAGTCCTCCCAGAACCCGAAGTGGAAGACTCTGAAGATGCCGGGAACATCATCGGAGAATCAATCGAAGCCCCGAACCCGAGTTCGGAAGAAATTATTAACATTTCTGACCCCAGCCCAGCCAGTTAAGGCAAGCCCCGGACATAAACCCAATATCTTATTTACACTGCAATTTACCTCTATATATATTTATATACTTGTGCTTCAAGTTCTTAGGAGTTGTCTGGAAATCGTAGATGCATCTCCCTAGGAACCAATCTACTGAATATTAGAAACTGAGTCCGACTAGTGCTATGCTAATAGGACCGGTAGAAGTCGAGTGATTTCCGATCACTCGCGCGATTTAGGAATTGATTGATTACAATTCTGCAATCACTATAAGGATGACGGACGGGGTTATGAGTAGCATCTTGACAGAAAGAATACCCCGTCTGTGTTGATGAATTTGGTTAAGGTCACAGTGTGTGGTAGTGGCAGTTAAGCGTTTGAAAGTACTAGCCACATGCCGCGAAATATGGTAAGTGGTAAGCTGTCACACCCGATTTATAATAACATAAATCGAGCAATCATATATGCGCCAGGATCAAGTCACGCATATATACAATAGATTATCAAGATATCACAACACATGTCACGAATAAAAGCGTATAAATTATAAAATGAATATCTTTATTATAACTGAATCAAGAATCAGTTCAAGGAATGCGGAAGCGTAAAATGAATACATGAAGAGCTGGGCGCCACAGGGACGTCGACTGGGAGACAAATGCCTAGAAGTCGTCGAAGCCGCTGACGTAGTCCTCCACGTTGCCAGGCACTGAGCAACAGTCGAAGATATCCGAAATAGAACAGAAGAGTAGAGAGGCAAGTGTGAGTACCAACTAGTACTCAACAAGTATAACACAGACTATGAGGCTCTAGGCTAGCTGACTCAACTGCATTAGCTTTTAGTCTTAGCAAATTTTATTAAAGCTAATTACTACAAGTGGATGAATTACCATAACCCAATTGCATAAGAAATTAATCAGTATTAATTAAGAACTACTGAGAACCATCCAAACCACAACCACCCGGGGAATCTCCCTAATCAAAGGTTGATAACCCCACTAATCAAAAGGAGGATCTGGGCCGCTCATGACTGTGAGCACAGCTGATATATCAGTTTTACACTCTCGAGAGGTTGCACAACTTTACCCACAAGTCGTGGGCTACGCTAGTTGTTCATCACACTTCCTTAGGTGAGATGGCTAGCAAGCACACTACGAGACCGTTACAAAGGACCACGTTGGTAAGGTGTAACCGCTAAGGATTCTGGATCAGCAACGATGGGGCCCACCTCCGGGGGTACAAGACACACAGCACAGACCAAGCCGGAGGAGCAGGGACCATTGAAGCTTACCACCCTCTTGCCCACGCAGGTAAGTTACTCCCGAACCAACACGACCTAATTAGTAAGTCAAGACCGTCCCATTCCAGTCTTGTGGTTGCGCGGTTATCCCAGGTTGTCGCTCTATGAACCGGTCCTTATGGAGAGTGGCCAACCAAGCACTAAGCACCGTGCTGGCCCCCTAAACCATGTTTCTAACAAAAACATCTTTTAAGGACGCACAAACCACTCAAGCACACAGCACAGAGGGTCGGCTCCAGAATTAAGTTGCATAAGATCATTAATCAAATTAATTAAAAAGGACCAAGATTTGTTATAACGCAGCAACCTAGCACAACTAACCAAAATGCAACCCAAAGGGGATATATAAAGGATATAAAGGTGGCTAGGAAGTCCTTATAGGTATACAGTATTAAAATGCAGTATGAAATTGTATTTAAAAGTGATAGGAGGTTCATGTTATACTTGCCTTCCTCGTACTCTCCCGGCTGCTGCTCGAACTGCTCGGAAGAAGGCTCCTGGTACTGCTCCGGTGGATCGACGTCTATTCACGATCGTAACAGCAATACATGGGCCACACACGCACACACATGCAAACAATAGCAAAATATAAGAAACAGTACACCAATACAATAGAACAGCACATAAAACTGGCCTAGAATTATTCTACGCGTTACAACGATCGCGTGGATATAAAGAACACCTAAAACGGAGCTAAAACGCGAAAACTACGCTTAAAACAAGATCCAGGGACCTATTTGCGAGAAAACTGGACTTCCAGGGGGTTCTGTGCGAAAACTGGGGACCTAAACGTAATTAAAGCATAGACTCGGGGTCTAACACGCTAAAACACACGGCATGGATGGCGGGTTCAAAAACTAGAAAGCTCAGGGGCCTAAACGGGTAAAACAGGACCGAACTGCAATTACTTTTGTACTAAGGTGGACCGCGGGTTGATTCCAGGAAAACGCAGGGACTCTTTAGCAAAACTACCAAGCCGAACCGATACGTTTTAATCTGGGCCGCCGGATCGAACATCTACGGCCCAGATTAGATCCTAACAGCGAAGGGGTACGCGCGATTTGGGTCCCTCGGATCTGGATCCAACGGACGGCATCCAACTTAAACGGTATCTAATCCCCGTCGTCGATCTTGAATCGGACGGCTCTAACTCCTTCCTACCCCGAACCGGTACGCGCGCCTATCAGCCTTCGGATCTGAATCTGACGACCCTCACACGACCCAGGCTAGATCTAATCCGAAGCGTTGGACTCAGATCGGGCGGCCGGGATGTCTTGGGAGCTCGGGTGGCGGCGGGCCTCGCCGGAGATGAACTCCCCGCGGCGGCGCTTCACCGGAGACAGGCTAACTTCATGCTCCGGGCTCGGATCTGGACGACGTCAAGCCCTAGAGGTCGAGCACGACATGGGAAACTCATCTAGGCACTACAGAAGGCGAGAGGGGGCTCGGTTAGATGATCCCCACGATGGCGCGGCTCGGGGCGGCGGACACGCCGGCGTGCGCGCGCTCCGAGCGCTACAGAGGCCTAAATGCTACGGCATTCGGTGCAACATGACCAGGGGAAGGGAGTGGAGCTCACCAAGGGGCTGCGGTGCCTGGAGCGTGGCGGAGGACGGCCGACGGCGAGGTCCTGCGGAAGCAATGCTCGGGGTGATCGCGGATGGGCCGAGGTGGGGCTGCTTCAGGTCTGCTGGTCCCTCAAATCGAAGCGCACGGGTCCTGCAGAGGTGCTCAGGGGGTCAACACGGCCAAAGGCCCGACGACGGCGAGCAATTGGGGTGGCGGAGGCCATTACCGATGTGTGTGCTCGGTTTGATTCCCGTCGCAGCAGACGTTCCCGGCCCAATTGCCGGCTTGGAGAAACCCTAGACGACGAGGCGGATCTCTTGTAGGGGTGGCGGTGGCCTGAGGTGCAGCGGAGCAGCCTGACCACGGAAGGCCGAGGTGACCGGAGCGGAAAAGGAAGAGGCGGCGGCACTGGAGACCTTCGGTGGCGACTAGGGTTAGGGCACAGGTAGGCACAGGTGGGTGGAGGCTGCGGGGCCACTTAAGGACGGGGGTCGAGGCCTCGGCGTGCGGGCCCAGAGGGGAAGCTCGCCGGCGGTTTCGGAGGTCGTTGAGCACCGGAGAGAACAGAGGAAGGGGAGAAGGGTGCCGACACGCGGGCCCGGGGCGACAGCGAGAGAAGGGAAAGGAGGGGAGCGCGCGGCCGATGGGCTGAGCCGGCCGATGGGCTGCTGGGGAAAAGAGTGGGCCGACGTGGCCCATGCGGGGAAGGGGAGAGGGAGAGAGTGTGCTGGGCCTCGGGAAAGAAGGGGGGAGAGGGAAAGGAGCCCAAGGGAGAAAAGGAGAGTGGGCCGGGCTGCCTGGTTTTATTCCTTCTCCTTTCCTTTCCCCTTTACTCAATCTATTCAAACGAAACCATTTGAATTCAAATACATTTGAATTCAAAACAAACACACCCCACACAAATAAAATAATGCTCCAGCATGAATGCACAAGCAAGTTGATCCTACAATAAAATTTTAATTTCTTGCGTTGAAAAATTACTTTAAATGCAGGATAAATTAGGAAAACGCTGGAAATTTTATTTGAGCCCAAATAATTTCATTAAAATTTAGGGACATTACCTTAGGGTATTACAAACCTACCCCCCTTACAGGAATCTCGTCCCGAGATTCGGATAGGCTAGCTAGCAAAGAGATCGGGATATGTCTTCCTCAGCTCGTCTTCTCGCTCCCAAGTAGCCTCATCCTCCGTGTGATGACTCCACTGAACACGGCACATCTTGATCTTCTTGTTTCTAGTAACTCTCTCAGACGTCTCCAGAATCTTTACCGGATGCTCGATATAGGTCAGATCCTCCTGCACATTTAACCCTTCTATCGGTGCTTGCTCTTCTAGCACCCTCAAGCACTTCTTTAACTGAGACACGTGAAACACATCGTGCACTCCTGAGAGATTGAGAGGCAACTCCAAACGATATGTCACCTCACCTTTCCGTTCCAACACCTTGAACGGACCAATGTACCGAGGTGCTAACTTCCCTCGTACATTAAACCTGCGGATTCCTCTCATCGGCGAGACCTTCAGGTACACATGGTCACCCACTGCAAAGGTCAAATCTCGACGACAAACATCCGCATAGCTCTTCTGACGAGTCTGAGCGACCCTCAGATTCTCTCGCACCTGCTGCACCAGCTGTTCGGCCTCCTCAACAATATCCGGACCAAACACCTGCCTCTCGCCAATCTGATCCCAATACAATGGGGTCCTGCACTTCCGACCATACAGAGCCTCGAAAGGGGATTTCTTCAGACTGGCCTGATAGCTGTTGTTATACGAAAACTCTGCATACGGCAGGCATTTATCCCAGCTGGTACCATACTGAATAGCACCGGCCCGAAGCATATCCTCCAACACTTGGTTGGTTCTCTCTGTCTGCCCATCTGCCTGAGGATGATATGCAGTACTGAAGCGCAGCTTCGTATCCAACGAATCATGCAACTACTCCCAGAACCGCGAAGTGAACTGAGATCCTTGATCAGATATAATCTTCTTTGGAACGCCATGCAGACAGACAATCCTGGAGATGTACAACTCTGCGAGTCTAGCGCCGAAGTAAGTAGTGTTCATCGGAATGAAGTGGGCAACCTTCGTCAACCGATCCACTACTACCCATATGGAGTTGTACCCTTTCTGAGTACGAGGCAAGCCAACAATGAAGTCCATAGTGATTTCCTCCCATTTCCACTCTGGGATCTTCAACGGCTGCAATAACCCTGCTGGCCTCTGATGCTCTGCCTTGACACGCTGACAAGTGTCACAGATAGCCACGTACTCCGCAACGGAACGCTTCATTCCATACCACCAGAATCATTCCTTCAGGTCGTAATACATCTTCGTGCTGCCAGGATGGATAGAATATGCTGTATCATGAGCCTCACTCAGAATCAACTTTCTGAGGTCATTCACATCCAGCACACATATACGACCCTTATACCACAAGGTACCCTGATCATCCTCTCTGAAATGAGGAGCCTTGCCAATCTTGAGCAACTCACGAATCTCCTGCAGCTTCTTATCTTCCTTCTGATGCTGCCTGATCTTGGCCTCCAGAGTGGGTTCTGCCTCGAATGATGTACCCGAGGTGTGATGCAAGAACCCCAGACTCAACCGCTCAAACTCCTCACATAACTCCTGAGGCATCTGAAAAGCCACGGCCATGTTAACATAGCTCTTCCTGCTCAGAGCATCTGCTACAACATTGGCCTTGCCCGGATGATAGTGAATCTCCAGGTCATAATCCTTGACCAACTCTAGCCATCTTCTCTGCCGCATATTCAGCTCACTCTGAGTGAAAATATACTTAAGACTCTTGTGATCGGTGTAAATATCACACCTCTGCCCAAACAAGTAATGCCTCCATATCTTCCGAGCATGCACAACTGCGGCTAACTCCAGATCATGAGTGGGATAATTCAGCTCGTGCCGGCGCAACTGCCGCGAGGCATAAGCTATCACTCTGCCTCCCTGCATCAGGACGCAACCAAGACCATCCCTCAAAGCATCACAATACACTGTGAACCTCTTGCTCTGGTCTGGCAGAGTAAGGACTGGTGCCGTAGTCAACCTCTTCTTCAGCTCCTCGAAGGCCTTCTGACGCTCATCAGTCCAAGAGAAACCCATGTCCTTCTCCAGTAAGGAAGTCAAAGGCTTCGCAATCTTGGAGAAATTCTCAATGAACCTCCGATAATAACCTGCTAAGCCCAAGAAAGAGCGGACTTCCTTCACCGTCTGCGGTACAACCCAGTCAAGCACATCCTTCACCTTCCCGAGGTCCACAGCAATACCTCCCTTGGAGATCACATGACCGAGGAAAGGAACCTCGTCAATCCAGAACTCACACTTGCTGAGCTTGGCATACAGCTTGTGCTCTCTGAGCCTCTGCAACACAAGCCTCAGATGCTTCTCATGCTCTGCCTCTGACTTGGAATATATCAAGATATCATCAATGAATATCACCACAAAGGTGTCCAGATAATCCATGAAAACCTTATTCATCAGATGCATGAAGAAAGCCGGAGCATTGGTCAAGCCAAAGGACATGACCGTATACTCGTATAGCCCATACTTGCAAGTGAATGCCGTCTTCTGAATATCCTCAGGACGAATCTTCAGCTGATGATAACCCGAACGCAGATCAATCTTCGAGAATACACAAGCACCCTGAAGCTGATCAAAGAGATCCTCAATACGGGGCAATGGATGCTTGTTCTTGATAGTGACTGCATTCAGATCCCGATAATCGACACACATCCTCTTCGTGCCATCCTTCTTCTCTACAAGCAATACAGGAAAAGCCCAAGGAGAGAAACTCCGACGGATATAGCCCTTGGCTAGCAACTCGTCGACAGTCTTCTTAACCTCCTCATGCTCGACAGGAGCCATACGATAGGGCCTCTTAGCAATAGGAGCTGTGCCAGGCAAGAGATCAATCGAAAACTCAATGTCACGATCAGGCGGCATACCTGGCAAATCATCCGTAAAGACATCCGGGAATTCAGACACCACGCGAATACCATCCGTGGGTCGAGCCTCCATCTGATGAAGAAATCCAGAAGGCTCTGTAGCTCCAACAGTGACCTCCTGACCATCCGGTGCTGACAGAAGAACAGTCCTCTGAGCACAATCTATCCGGACTCCCCACTTAGCAAGAGTCTCCATCCCGAGGATCACATCAATGCCTTTGGTGTCTAGCACCATCAGATTCGCACTGAAATCTACCCCCCTTATGGCCACACTGACTCTGGGACAGAAGACATGAGACCTCAACTGTCCTCCCGGTGAAGATACTAACATGCACCTCTTTAATGTGCTAGTAGGAATGCCATGATGCTCAACAAAGGACCGGGTAATGAAAGAATGTGTAGCACCAGTATCAAAAAGAACTGTAGCAAGGTGGGTGTTGACCATGAACGTACCAATAACCACGTTAGGAGCCTCGGCCGCTGACTCGGCCGTCACGTGGTTCACCCTGCCCTGAGCTGGGGCCTTGGGCTGAGCTGCACGCCCCTGCTGTCCTGCCTGCGCCTTCCGGGGGCAGACGTTGGCGTAGTGCCCCGGCTCGCTGCAGTGGAAGCATACTCGAGGAAATGCAGCGGCCTGCTGCCCAGGAGGAGGAGTGGGCGCTCCCTGCCTCTGAGCTGGTGGAGCCGGAGGCGCTGGAAGCCTCTGACCCTGTCCCGCCTGCTGCTGCTGCTGAGGACGGGGCGGAAACTGCTGCCGCTGCTGGTACTACTGAGGCGGCCTCTGCTGCTGCGGCGGTGGTGGATGCTGATAGCGGGGACGAGTGTTGCTGCCCGAAGAGGATGGAGCCATCTTCCTCTTCTTATCCTCAATCTCCCGGCGCTTGCGCTCGGTGTTGAGGGCCGCGTCAACCAGCTGGTTGAAGTTGTCGAAGCGATGGTTCAGCAGCGCATACTGGATGTGATCATCCAGTCCCTCCTTGAAGTACTCCTGCTTGTCGCTATCACGGGCGACGTCAGCAGGGGCATAGCGGGCCAGCTGAAGAAAACGGTCACGATACTCCGTCACCGTCATCGATCCCTGAATAACGAACACAGATAACAAGGGTAGGAATCGCTCAGTATTTCAAGCTTACAACAGAGGTCAAGGATAGATCAAGTTCAAAAGAAATTGCAGAGAATTCCCTCCAATTTACCTGCTTAAGAGCACGGAACTCCTTCTGCTTCATCTTCATGATGCCCTCAGGAATATGGTGGCTCCTGAAGTGCTCACAGAACTGGTCCCATGTGAGAGCATCACGATCCCTAGCTGGGTAGGACTCCCACCAGTCGAGAGTGGAGCCTCGCAGCTGCCCTGCTGCGTACAGAACTCGCTCCCGGTCGTCGCACTGAGCAACAACCAGCTGGCGCTCCACCGAACGAAGCCAGTCGTCCGCCTGGAGTGGGTCCGTGGCGTGAGAGAAGGTCGGAGGGTGACCTCTCAGGAAATCCGCACGCCGATCACGGGGCTGAGGCGGCGGAGGAGGTGGTGGCTGGGCGTGAATCTGCTGCAGAGCCTGAACGGTATTGTTCAGGGTCGCCATCATCTGCATCTGGAGCTGGAAGAACTGCTCCGAGGTCAGTGGTGGAGGCATCGGTAACGGCTGACCAGTACTCTGGTTGTTCTGCTCCTGCTGGTCGGAACCGGAACCGGTGCGCCTGGTGTTCACCATCTGATTGCAACAAACGAAATTTATGAGAGAAAAAGATATGGTGCCGCTGAGGAGATGAAACTTCGATAGGATATAACAGAGAGAAAGGAATATAGGTTTTACCCCCAACGATCTAAATCAAATTTTATTATTTAGTTCAAGTGGGGTTAGGGTCGATTTGCATGAACAAGTTTAACTACTAGACTATGCAATCAACCAAAAATCCAAATCAAACATTTGCACAATAACAAACATTCAATATTCACAACTTAGTCGAGTTTATCACACTACTCGACTAACACACTCGTTCTAGCGGATTTTCATTGGGACAACCTAAACTTATAAATTACAGGGTTAGGCGACTCAGGCCAACATCTACGGAAGACTCAAGCTATTTCTTAGAAAGGACAGGAGAGAGATAGCAAATCAAGGACTTAAGGCTCAAGGAATAGAAGCAGAAAATGATGTTTGGGTTTTGCGGAAGCAGAGCAAGCGAAAAGAAGTCCTAAACTCGACCAGTTCTATCTAGGCTTCGTCCTACAGTCGACACGGCTCTGATACCAATCTGTCACACCCGATTTATAATAACATAAATCGAGCAATCATATATGCGCCAGGATCAAGTCACGCATATATACAACAGATTATCAAGATATCACAACACATGTCACGAATAAAAGCGTATAAATTATAAAATGAATATCTTTATTACAACTGAATCAAGAATCAGTTCAAGGAATGCGGAAGCGTAAAATGAATACATGAAGAGCTGGGCGCCACAGGGACGTCGACTGGGAGACAAACGCCTAGAAGTCGTCGAAGCTGCTGACATAGTCCTCCACGTTGCCAGGCACTGAGCAACAGTCGAAGATATCCAAAATAGAATAGAAGAGTAGAGAGGCAAGTGTGAGTACCAACTAGTACTCAACAAGTATAACACAGACTATGAGGCTCTAGGCTAGCTGACTCAACTGCATTAGCTTTTAGTCTTAGCAAATTTTATTAAAGCTAATTACTACAAGTGGATGAATTACCATAACCCAATTGCATAAGAAATTAATCAGTATTAATTAAGAACTACTGAGAACCATCCAAACCACAACCACCCGGGGAATCTCCCTAATCAAAGGTTGATAACCCCACTAATCTAAAGGAGGATCTGGGCCGCTTATGACTGTGAGCACAGCTGATATATCAGTTTTACACTCTCGAGAGGTTGCACAACTTTACCCACAAGTCGTGGGCTACGCTAGTTGTTCATCACACTTCCTTAGGTGAGATGGCTAGCAAGCACACTACGAGACCGTTACAAAGGACCACGTTGGTAAGGTGTAACCGCTAAGGATTCTGGATCAGCAACGATGGGGCCCACCTCCGGGGGTACAAGACACACAGCACAGACCAAGCCGGAGGAGCAGGGACCATTGAAGCTTACCACCCCTCTTGCCCACGCAGGTAAGTTACTCCCGAACCAACATGACCTAATTAGTAAGTCAAGACCGTCCCATTCCAGTCTTGTGGTTGCGCGGTTATCCCAGGTTGTCGCTCTATGAACCGGTCCTTATGGAGAGTGGCCAACCAAGCACTAAGCACCGTGCTGGCCCCCTAAACCATGTTTCTAACAAAAACATCTTTTAAGGACGCACAAACCACTCAAGCACACAGCACAGAGGGTCGGCTCCAGAATTAAGTTGCATAAGATCATTAATCAAATTAATTAAAAAGGACCAAGATTTGTTATAACGCAGCAACCTAGCACAACTAACCAAAATGCAACCCAAAGGATATATATAAAGGATATAAAGGTGGCTAGGAAGTCCTTATAGGTATACAGTATTAAAATGTAGTATGAAATTGTATTTAAAAGTGATAGGAGGTTCATGTTATACTTGCCTTCCTCGTACTCTCCCGGCTGCTGCTCGAACTGCTCGGAAGAAGGCTCCTGGTACTGCTCCGGTGGATCGACGTCTATTCACGATCGTAACAGCAATACATGGGCCACACACGCACACACATGCAAACAATAGCAAAATATAAGAAACAGTACACCAATACAATAGAACAGCACATAAAACTGGCCTAGAATTATTCTACGCGTTACAACGATCGCGTGGATATAAAGAACACCTAAAACGGAGCTAAAACGCGAAAACTACGCTTAAAACAAGATCCAGGGACCTATTTGCGAGAAAACTGGACTTCCAGGGGGTTCTGTGCGAAAACTGGGGACCTAAACGTAATTAAAGCATAGACTCGGGGTCTAACACGCTAAAACACACGGCATGGATGGCGGGTTCAAAAACTAGAAAGCTCAGGGGCCTAAACGGGTAAAACAGGACCGAACTGCAATTACTTTTGTACTAAGGTGGACCGCGGGTTGATTCCAGGAAAACGCAGGGACTCTTTAGCAAAACTACCAAGCCGAACCGATACGTTTTAATCTGGGCCGCCGGATCGAACATCTACGGCCCAGATTAGATCCTAACAGCGAAGGGGTACGCGCGATTTGGGTCCCTCGGATCTGGATCCAACGGACGGCATCCAACTTAAACGGTATCTAATCCCCGTCGTCGATCTTGAATCGGACGGCTCTAACTCCTTCCTACCCCGAACCGGTACGCGCGCCTATCAGCCTTCGGATCTGAATCTGACGACCCTCACACGACCCAGGCTAGATCTAATCCGAAGCGTTGGACTCAGATCGGGCGGCCGGGATGTCTTGGGAGCTCGGGTGGCGGCGGGCCTCGCCGGAGATGAACTCCCCGCGGCGGCGCTTCACCGGAGACAGGCTAACTTCGTGCTCCGGGCTCGGATCTGGACGACGTCAAGCCCTAGAGGTCGAGCACGACATGGGAAACTCATCTAGGCACTACAGAAGGCGAGAGGGGGCTCGGTTAGGTGATCCCCACGACGGCGCGGCTCGGGGCGGCGGACACGCCGGCGTGCGTGCGCTCCGAGCGCTACAGAGGCCTAAATGCTACGGCATTTGGTGCAACATGACCAAGGGAAGGGAGTGGAGCTCACCAAGGGGCTGCGGTGCCTGGAGCGTGTCGGAGGACGGCCGACGGCGAGGTCCTGCGGAAGCAATGCTCGGGGTGATCGCGGATGGGCCGAGGTGGGGCTGCTTCAGGTCTGCTGGTCCCTCAAATCGAAGCGCACGGGTCCTGCAGAGGTGCTCAGGGGGTCAACACGGCCAAAGGCCCGACGACGGCGAGCAATTGGGGTGGCGGAGGCCATTACCGATGTGTGTGCTCGGTTTGATTCCCGTCGCAGCAGACGTTCCCGGCCCAATTGCCGGCTTGGAGAAACCCTAGACGACGAGGCGGATCTCTTGTAGGGGTGGCGGTGGCCTGAGGTGCAGCGGAGCAGCCTGACCACGGAAGGCCGAGGTGACCGGAGCGGAAAAGGAAGAGGCGGCGGCACTGGAGACCTTCGGTGGCGACTAGGGTTAGGGCACAGGTAGGCACAGGTGGGAGGAGGCTGCGGGGCCACTTAAGGACGGGGGTCGAGGCCTCGGCGTGCGGGCCCAGAGGGGAAGCTCGCCGGCGGTTTCGGAGGTCGTTGAGCACCGGAGAGAACAGAGGAAGGGGAGAAGGGTGCCGACACGCGGGCCCGGGGCGACAGCGAGAGAAGGGAAAGGAGGGGAGCGCGCGGCCGATGGGCTGAGCCGGCCGATGGGCTGGTGGGGAAAAGAGTGGGCCGACGTGGCCCATGCGGGGAAGGGGAGAGGGAGAGAGTGTGCTGGGCCTCGGGAGAGAAGGGGGGAGAGGGAAAGGAGCCCAAGGGAGAAAAGGAGAGTGGGCCGGGCTGCCTGGTTTTATTCCTTCTCCTTTCCTTTCCCCTTTACTCAATCTATTCAAACGAAACCATTTGAATTCAAATACATTTGAATTCAAAACAAACACACCCCACACAAATAAAATAATGATCCAGCATGAATGCACAAGCAAGTTGATCCTACAATAAAATTTTAATTTCTTGCGTTGAAAAATTACTTTAAATGCAGGATAAATTAGGAAAACGCTGGAAATTTTATTTGAGACCAAATAATTTCATTAAAATTTAGGGACATTACCTTAGGGTGTTACATAAGCCTAGTAACCAATCGGCCCGGCAAGTGGACTCGTCCCCCACCACTCGACTTTTATTTTATGTTTACACTCATCGACTGTGGGAGTACGTTCTGCAAAGCAGACGGGAGTACGGTCATGTAGTCGCGCTACAGACGTATGTCCTGCACATTGGATGTGCGTACGGTCCAGCAGTCGCTTGTGGTGGCTTTGTTCCACGACCCGGAATGAAAGGCAAACGGTTGCTTCGGAACTATCATTGGATGTTCCAAGTGTGTGTGTTAGGTTTACCTTGCAAGGGTTGAAATTCGATTCCGAATCGTCCGTTTCTCACGAAGATTGAGACTGCTTAACTCTTTTGCCACATAGAGTAACCAGGAAAAGTTTATGAGGAGTAATACTGATGTATGCTTTAAAGAGACTCTACCTTGCTTGAGTAGTTATAGGTGCTTACCTAGAATGGCTAAAGGAACTAGAATTTGAAAGCTAAAATATGAAAGTAAGGACATACTCTTTATCGCTTTTCAGCTGAAACAAAACTTACCTCCTCATTAAAGCCTTCATGGTCTAGTTATGGGCTAAGTATACCTAAATTTCCGGGTAAGCCTTGCTGAGTATTAGAGTACTCAGCCTTGCTATATGTTTTTATTTCAGGTAATATCTCTGAAGACCCTACTTACCCCATGCCTTGGCCTTATGTTTTGCCTGATGGTTGGTCCGTGCAGTGGGACCCGTCCCCGGCCAACCCTGATCATAACGAGTGATGTTATGCCATGGCTTAGCATGACGTCCTTACTGGCGACGTGTATAGTTATCGTACTTTGAATTTCCGCTGCTTGAACTTTAAAACTGGTTTGTAATAATGACGCCTAGTTTGAACCTTTGCTGTTTCTGCAAACTTTGTAATAACTTTGCTAAGTGTGGAACTTTGTACTACTTGTGGAAACTTTTGTAAAATAATTTCCCTGTGATGTAAAATATGATGGTGACTGTATCTGTGGACTCACCTTCGTGTGAGGTAACCTTATTTGATCCTGTATCGGTGGTTTATCGGGACGCTACCCGACAGACCAAGGGATTATACCGTTTGAAGTATGTTGGAGCCCTCTGGAGTGGACTCTCGTGCTTGAGCCGGTATAATTCAGGTTGGTTCTGCCATAGCTGGTATCAGAGCTATAAGGTTACCCTGGAGATACATTTTACTTTAAAAATGCTTTCAGTATAAAAATTTGACCAACAAAATGTTTGGCAAAGTTGTGTTGGATTCGTTAAGGATTGTGCTTAGTACGTAAAGCCTAGGGTAATGTTTATGAGGGAAATAGAGGTGGCTATAATATGTATATATAACCCTAACTACCAGCATTACTTTTCTGTCAAAACTTAAATTCATGCACAACCCAACTTTATATTCTGTAACGACATCTTCGATGGTAAGGTAAGAAGGTAAGGATCCTCAGCTAACTGGGGAGTTAGCCTTCCCTTCGGTGATGCGAACCGAACGCTGTTTCTCAAGCAGTGGCCTACTTGAGATGCTGCCAATATATCAACTTAGGTTGATGATATTGGGAGTATATGGTCAGTAGCAGGGTATGAACAGCAATGCCCCCGCATTTTGCGGTATCTTGTGAATACGTTGTTTCGATAACGTATGTTAATGTCGTCTGTACGGCGGTAATTGTACAGATGCTGTTTCTATAGTAAATAGTAATGTTTGAGGATGCTTTCATGAGTGCTGGCATGAAAGGTTCATATATATTGTGGTTTTCTGCGGGTACGCTAACCCCGGTTAAATAGGTTAAGACGAATAAGCATATTCGATTAGTTATTATAGGGAGAGACGGATATATTGTGCCACCGAAACTAATTACGTAAGTCCAAACATATTTGGCAATTATTTTGAGTTGTGAGGACGCATAGCACGTGCATGCATATTCCTTGATTTGATTGTATGAATGGCATGGTTTGTTGCTTCAATGATATCTAAGGGTATGTTAGTAACCAGTATAGCTTAAAAAGGTTAATTGGATAGTTTTGAGGTTAATGTTTCTACCTTATCATTTCATTCTCAAGATCTAGAACAATCTCTTGATCTTCAAATTCTGCTATTATCAGGGTAGGTTATCTTATTTCTTTTACCCTATAAGGATAGCGGTTGTCCAATCAATCTATCAATCTAACCCACATTTGTATCCACAGTCTTCTCTAGGTGTATGGTTGAAAACTTGTAATCTCACCATTTGAATCCTTGTTTCAGATGGCCAAGCTTCCAAGGTTCTTTTGGGATTTCGCAGGATACGCCCATACCAATGCCTTGCATTGGGAGGGTTTTCCTCATCTTTTGTGGGAATCTCTCCAGGTGTTTGGTTACACCGAGCCTCCACCTTATGATGGAGTATAGTATGAAGAAGAAGGTGTTCCCCGTTGTAGGGTGAAAATGACTGTTCCTCCACATCCTACCTTATCTCTGTGGCAGCCAATTGAAGTAAATGTGATTGGTCATCGCCTTGCCAACACTTTTGAAGCAGCGGCTATAGAAGCTATCCACATCTTTTGTGATCAGCATCCTGAGGAAGTTGCAGGATATCCTATCGGCTTATTTCCTGCAATGGATTCTCGTGACCCAGAATGGACTTTCAGATTGACATACTGTGACCACTTACTGGGAACTCTAGCCGGAGAGACTTTACGCACCTCAGTCAGATTTATGAATGCACAGTATCGTTACCAGACACTTCAGCAGCACGGTATTTATCGCTTGACCAACATAGCCCAAAGGTATCGTAATCAAGTTGGCCAGCAGAATACACAGATTGAGGAACTTCAAGCTAGTGTCACTGCTAGGGAAGAGGTTATTACTCAGTGGGAAGAAACCATTCAGCATCGAGAGGAGCAAATTGTTGAGAGCGATACTCTCATTACCCAGCGTGACACTGTCATTGACTTTCTTCAAGAGCAAGTCCATGAGCTCAACCTTAACCTTGGCCAAGCCATTGACCATATCAACATGCTTCATGAGCAACCAGTTCAGCCTGTTGTAGATGAGTTTGAGAGTGAAGAAGAAGAAGAAGACCCTGAAGAGGTCGAAGGAGTTTCTAGGATCGATTCTGAGCATGGAGATCCTATTCTTAGTCCTTATCATTCCTCATCCGGTAGTCAGTCATCTGTGGGCAACTTTGATGACTTTTAGTCTCGTTTGAGTTGATGGCATCCTAGATGTAGATAGTGTGACATAGTGTGACATGGGAGTGAGTAGTTAGATAACTTGCGAGCCACTTGTTGTAGAATATGTGGCAAACCTATGTATGGTTTGGTTTGGAACAGTGTGATGTAATATGGAACAAGTTTCAGTTGGTTATGTAAATCTGAGTTGCTATTGGATGGTTAAGTTAACACTTGTGACTTGGATTTATTACCTTGCATTGTTCAAATAAAGCTATATTGGTACTATATGGTTTCTGAAATTAGAAGCAAGTATGGGTAAATGCTTATGGATGACTTCTATATTTTAGATGGTTGGCGCTACGCGCGGAACCCCGGAGGGATTCAGACCGGATCAAGCTGGTGGTTCACAACAACCACCTCCGCCACCACCAAATCTGGCGGAAGTGATGGCCCGTCAGACCGAACTCCTGAACATGCTGGTGCAGGCCGAGCAACATCAGTTCCGTTCTCCTCAACGTGGATGTGAAGAATATCCCTCAGCCGGTTATCAGGATTTCTTCAGTACACAACCCCCGCTCTTTCATAAGACTGAAGAACCCCTGGATGCAGATGCATGGTTCCGTACCATCGAGTCCAAGTTTGCATTACTCCCGGTTCCATGTTCCGAAGCAAACAAAACTCTCTTCGCAGCCCAACAGCTCCGTGGTAATGCTCGCCTTTGGTGGGACAATTACCATGCCATGCAACCAGATGGACATGTCATTAATTGGGAAGAATTTAAGGCAGCCTTTAGAGCACATCATATCCCGGAAGGACTCATTGAGCGAAAGCTCAATGAATTTTTAGTGCTTACTCAAGGAAACTGCACTGTACTGCAATACGCACAGGCTTTCAATCACCTGTGCCAGTATGTAGGCTATCATGCTGATACGGACACCAAGAAAAGAGATAGATTCCGCCACGGACTAAACACCAAGCTGAAAGAGCGCTTAAATCTGGTCAGGGCTGACAATTTCAACGAATTGGTCAACATGGCCATTACCCAAGAGGACTGTATCTCAGCACATCGTGCTAAGAAGAGGCAGAAAGTGTCTACTGGACCCTCGAATGCACAACCTTCGAGGTATCGGTTAGTTCGAAACCCGGCTTCCCGAGCTTCACCCAGAAATGTCCCAACAGGCAGGTGGGTAGCTAGGCCTCCTCAGCAGCCCCGATTCAACAGGCCATCAGTACCTCAACCGCAGCAGCAGCAACGACCAGTTGGTCCAAGGCCGAACCCTCCGCAGTTTAACCAAGGGAATAACATCAATCGATGTTTCAACTACGGTAGTCCGGCACATTTTGTTAAAGACTGCCCCCAACCCAAGAGGACATTCCCTGGACAGGCTTCCAACTCCAACTCCAAGAATAAAGGCAAGAGGCAGGTTATGCAAGTCCGTCAAGAAAGGGTGAATTTCACCACTCTATCGGAACTTCCAGAAGGTGCACCAGTGATGACGGGTACATTTACTCTACACCATTACCCTGCTATTATACTTTTTGATTCTGGTGCAACCCATAGTTTTATCAGTACAAGGTTTGGGACCAAAATAGGTTTGGATTTCTACCCCACAAATGGAACCTATATGATAACAACCCCAGGAGGTAGAATTGCATCAAATCAAATCTGTAGAGATGTACCAATCCAGATGGGTAGCACTTTAATAAGGACAGCCTTAATTGCATTAAATCTAGAAGGGATGGATATTCTCCTAGGCATGGATTGGATGACCAGACATCAAGTATCTTTAGATATCTTTTCTCGAGAGGTGGAAATAAATTCTCCAGAATATGGACATACCATCCTTCATCTTCCATCACAGAAATATATTAGTTCTTGTGTGTATACTACAGCAGGAATCAAGATAGAGGATATTCCTGTTGTATGTGAATACCTCGATGTTTTTCCAGATGAGTTAACTGGAATGCCTCCGGATAGAGATATTGAGTTTGTCATAGAGTTACAACCTGGAACGGCCCCCATCTCTAAGAGACCTTATCGTATGCCACCCAAAGAACTGGCCGAACTAAAACTTCAGCTTCAAGAACTCCTGGATAAGGGTTATATTCGCCCAAGTGCTTCACCTTGGGGATGCCCTGCCCTGTTTGTTAAGAAAAAGGATAACAGTCTCAGGCTATGTGTTGATTATCGTCCCCTCAATGCGGTTACTATTAAGAATAAGTATCCTCTTCCCTGCATTGATATCCTGTTTGATCAGTTAGCCGGAGCCAAGATATTCTCTAAGATTGACCTTCGCTCCGGGTATCATCAAATAAAGATTAGACCAAGTGATATTTCGAAAACTGCCTTCTCCACCAGATATGGACTCTATGAATATCTGGTTATGTCCTTTGGTCTTACAAATGTACCGGCATATTTCATGTATCTCATGAACTCTGTCTTCATGCCGGAACTCGATAAGTTCGTCGTGGTTTTTATCGACGATATTCTGATTTATTCTAAAACTCTCGAAGATCATGCTAAACATCTTCATGTTGTTCTTCAACGATTACGGGATCACCGTCTGTATGCCAAATTCTCTAAATGCGAATTCTGGCTAGATACCGTCAAATTCTTAGGTCATACCATCTCTAAGGACGGTATATCTGTCGATCCGAGTAAGGTTCAAGAAGTGATGGATTGGAAACCCCCTACTTAGGTCCATCAAATTCGCAGTTTTCTCTTTCTTGCTGGCTACTACCGTCGTTTCATTCCAGATTTTTTCAGGATAGCCAAGCCCATGACAGAACTATTGAAGAAGGGAGTTAAATTCTCCTGGAATGAGAATTGTGCCGAAGCTTTCCACACCTTAAGAGCACATCTTACCACTGCTCCAGTTTTGGCTCAACCAGACCCATCCAGATCTTTTGATGTCTACTGTGATGCATCAGGCACCGGACTTGGGTGTGTACTTATGTAGGATAATCGTGTGATTGCATATGCCTCTTGAGCCCTTCGAACACATGAGCAGAATTATCCTACTCATGACCTTGAGCTTGCAGCCGTTATACATGCACTTAAACTTTGGAGACATCATCTTATGGGTACTAAGTGCAACATTTACACAGATCATAAGAGTCTAAAGTATATCTTTACGCAAGCAGACTTGAACATGAGGCAGAGATGTTGGTTGGAACTTATAAAGGATTATGATCTTGAAGTACACTACCATCCAGGCAAAGCCAATGTGGTTGCGGATGCACTTAGCCGCAAGTCACATTGTCATTGTTTATCAGTAGAAGTTTTTAGCAACACCCTTTGCTGGGAAATGAGGAAGCTTAATCTGGAAATCGTTCCTCAAGGCAGACTGAACCATATAACAGTTGAGCCTATACTTCAAGATAGTATCATTATGGCACAACAACATGATAAGGGAGTCAAAATTATCAAGCAATAATTGGCCCAAGGAGAAGAGAAGTATAAATGTTTCCAAGAAGATTCTAAAGGAATTCTATGGTTTAAAGAATGTATAGTTGTACCCAAGAACCATCAGCTTCGCAAGCAAATAATGGATGAAGCACATCTATCTAAATTTGCTATGCACCCTGGCAGTACGAAAATGTACCAAGATTTGAAACGAAATTTTTGGTGGACTCGTATGAGAAGAGAAATAGCAAAGTACGTCTCTGAGTGTGATATTTGCCAGAGGGTTAAGGCCAGTCATTTAAGGATTTCTGGTATACTACAGCCTTTGTCTATTCCTTCTTGGAAATGGGAAGATATTCGTATGGACTTTATCGTAGGTTTACCCAATACTTCTCAAAGGCATGATTCTATTTGGGTGATTGTGGATAGGTTAACCAAGACCGCTCATTTTCTTCCAGTACATACCACTTATACTACTAGGAAGTATGCGGAAATATATCTAGACCAGATCGTTCGTCTCCATGGGATACCTAAAACGATCATCTCTGATCGTGGAGCACAGTTTGTTGCCCGTTTCTGGGAATAGTTTCAACAAACTCTTGGAACCAAGTTAATCCGAAGCTCCGCATATCATCTGCAAACAGATGGGCAGACAGAAAGGATCAACCAAATTTTAGAAGATATGCTTCGAGCTTGTGTAATCGAATACGATAAGCATTTGGATAAATGATTAGCCTTGGCAGAATTCTCCTATAATAACAGCTATCAGTCAAGTATCAAAATGGCTCCTTTTGAAGCCTTATATGGTCACCAATGCAGAACTCCTCTGAATTGGTCTCAGACTAGTGAACGCGAAGTCTTTGGACCGGATCTACTTAATGAAGCAGAAGAAAAGGTAAAGATCATTCGGAATAATCTTAAAGCAGCTCAATCAAGACAAAAGAGCTACGCAGATAAAAGGAGGAAACCAATACAACTTGAAGTATGTGATTTTGTATACCTGCGAGGATCTCCTACTCGAGGTGTTCAACGATTTGGTATCAAAGGCAAACTCGCTCCTCGCTACGTTGGTCCTTTTGAAATCCTCAAAATTTGTGGACCCGTAGCCTATCGACTTCAACTTCCTCCTCAGCTAGCAGCCATTCATAATGTCTTCCATGTATCCCAACTGAAGAAATGTATTCATGTTCCTACCGAAATCGTTGGTACACAAAGTATCGACATCGAGCCCGATCTTTCCTATAAAGAACTTCCAATCAGAATCTTAGATACCAAGGAAAGAAGTACTAGAAGAGCAACGGTCAAAATGTTTCAAATCCAGTGGAATCATCATACAGAAGAAGAAGCTACCTGGGAAACTGAAGACTATCTTCAAAGGAACTTCCCAGACTTCCTCAAAAATTCCTAGGTATCTACTCTCTTGCTATAATATTCCTGTAATCTCGGGACGAGATTTCTTTTAGGGGGGAAGGTTGTGACACCCTAGATGTCAAATAGAACCAACCAATAGAAATAATGTTTGGTGTGAATTAATTTGTGTGGAAATCTAGCAAAGTTGTGAAAATAAGGGTAATTGTGTAAATGTATGAAAATACAAGTCCTTTTATGTAACTTAGTTGGAGTATAAAGTAACTTTCCAAAAATTACTAAGGGTCAAAGTGAAAAAGGTGAATGTCATCATGACCAGCCTTAAATGCTTGCAGATAAGCCCAAGAGTTCATAAAAATTACTTTACTAGGACAAGTTTTATGTAAAGTTTATTTTGAGTGCAAAATGGTAAAATAATTCAGTGTGCTTTAGGTTTCTGAACTTGAGCCCTAAAGCAAAGTTATAGGTCTTGAAAAGTTCTACAACTTCTATTTTAACTATTTTCTCATTAGGGCTTTGGATCAGTGGGAAATTTTCTATTTACAGTGAAGTCCTTGAGGTTTTTGCAATTTCCAACGAAGTCCCTCAGACCTCCTCCTCTCTTCTTCCTCCTCTGGCAACTCCTCTGCTCCGCCCGCTGCACCCCTGCCGCCGGTGTCAGCGCCGCTTCCCCAGCCATGTGCTGCACCTCGGTCGCTCGCCAGCGCCACCTCCAGTTCCTAGCTTCTCCACGCGTCGACCCCAACCCGAACGCCGCTCTAGCTCCCCCTCCCTGGCCCTCTTGCGCGCGCGCCACGCCGTCCCGCGGCTCTGCCGCCGCCACCTCGCCGTGGTAGCAGATGCCTTATGCTGAAAATCTTATGGACCTAAGGATGCCCACCTACAAGAAGAAATGGCACGATTAAATGTGCACATCGCCCCCCATGGTTCCAGTCACAAGTTGAGTGTTCAACCCACTCTGGAGGAAAAGATCAGAAAGGCCCAAGGTTCAGACAAGGACTTGATGAAAATCCGCATGTATACTGGAGAAAACAAGGCACCGGATTTTAGAGTGGATGACAAAGGAACCTTATGGTACAAAGATAGAATTTGCGTACCCAAGGAACGAGACTTCCGGCAGACTATTATGGATGAGGCCCACAACTCGGCATATTCCATCCACCAGGATCCACCAAGATGTATGTGGATATAAGACAAAAATATTGGTGGAGTGGTATGAAAGCGGACATTGCACGGTTCATCGCCCATTGTGGTACTTGTCAAAGAATCAAGGCCGAACATCAGAAGCCAGCAGGATTACTGCAACCTCTACCCATCCTAGTTTGGAAATGGGATGAGGTAGGAATGGATTTTGTAGTGGGCTTACCCAAGACACCGAAGGACACGACTCCATATGGGTGATAGTGGACCGGCTCACAAAAGTCGCTCACTTCCTACTCGTACGGACCAATTATGGAGGAGAGAAGCTAGCCCGGCTCTATGTGGACAATATAGTGAAGTTGCATGGTGTGCCTAGCAGAATTTTTTTCAGATAGAGGAGCCCAATTCACCACTAGGTTTTGGAAAAGTTTGCATAAGGCCATGGGCACCAAGTTGGATTTTAGTTCAGCTTATCACCCGCAAACCTATGGTCAAACAAAAAGGGTGAACCAGATTGTAGAAGATATGCTAAGAGCATGTGTCCTTACTTATGGCAAGGATTGGAAACAAAGTTTACCCTATGCTAAGTTTTCGTACAACAATGGTTATCAAGCAAGCTTGGGCATGTCACCATTTGAAGCTCTCTATGGGAGAAAGTGCAGAACTGTGACACCCTAGGTGTCAAATAGAACCAACCAATAGAAATAATGTTTGGTGTGAATTAATTTGTGTGGAAATCTAGCAAAGTTGTGAAAATAAGGGTAATTGTGTAAATGTATGAAAATACAAGTCCTTTTATGTAACTTAGTTGGAGTATAAAGTAACTTTCCAAAAATTACTAAGGGTAAAAGTGAAAAAGGTGAATGTCATCATGACCAGCCTTAAATGCTTGCAGATAAGCCCAAGAGTTCATAAAAATTACTTTACTAGGACAAGTTTTATGTAAAGTTTATTTTGAGTGCAAAATGGTAAAATAATTCAGTGTGCTTTAGGTTTGTGAACTTGAGCCCTAAAGCAAAGTTATAGGTCTTGAAAAGTTCTACAACTTCTATTTTAACTATTTTCTCATTAGGGCTTTGGATCAGTGGGAAATTTTCTATTTACAGTGAAGTCCTTGAGGTTTTTGCAATTTCCAACGAAGTCCCTCAGACCTCCTCCTCTCTTCTTCCTCCTCTGGCAACTCCTCTGCTCCGCCCGCTGCACCCCTGCCGCCGGTGTCAGCGCCGCTTCCCCGGCCATGTGCTGCACCTCGGTCGCTCCCCAGCGCCACCTCCAGTTCCTAGCTTCTCCACGCGTCGACCCCAACCCGAACGCCGCTCTAGCTCCCCCTCCCTGGCCCTCTTGCGCGCGCGCCACGCCGTCCCGCGGCTCTGCCGCCGCCACCTCGCCGTCGCCGTGGCATTGCCCGTGCGCGCCCCCTCGCCTCATCTCTTCTAGTTCAAGAGCAGCACTACTTCCCCCTCTTCCAATTCCATTCCCGTTTCTGCTCTCTGATTGCCCAGAACCCCGAGCACCACCGCCGCCATCTCCTCCAACTCCGGCGCCCTCCTATCCGCCGTGGGCAGCCCGCTCCAATCCTCCCCGCACCACCACAACACCTTAGGAAGTTTTCCCTTGCTCCACTGAAGCTCCCGAACCATTCCCCGTGGCCGGACCTCCACCGGAGCTACCTCGCCGCCGTTCTCCTTCCGCCGGTAAGCTCCTGTCCGCCGTCGAACCCCTACCTCCACCCCTCTTCTGTCCAATTCGACTACCCCATTAGCTTCCCCTTGTCTTGCTGCAGCTCTCAAGCCCAAGCTTGGCCCTCCCCCTCGCCGGGAACCTCCTCGCCGATGAGCACCCCTCCGCCGCCGCCTCGGCCACCGTGGGAAAGCCCCCTCCGGTCATCCCCTCCCCTTCCCAAGACCTCTAGCAGGTGCGCCTTGACCTCCTGGTGCTCGCTGACCATTTCTCCTCCAACCCCTCGCCGTCCCCTCACCGGAATTTGGCCGGCATCACCCCTGCCCTTCTTCCCCGATGAGCCAAGGGTATAAGTGCAAAGATTTCAAAAGTTTTAAGGGTGTCCCTGTAAGATTCCAGAGCCCCCCCCCAATTCAAAAGCTGTGAACTTCAAAAATTCATAGAAAATTGTAGAAAATTCAGAAAAATGCCAAACAAGTTTTGTTGGAATCCTTGAGTTAAATTCGACTACTTTTGTGTAGTGAACTTGAGCTATATATGTATAATTTCTGTTGTAGATTAAATACTAGAAAATAAGTGTTTTATTTGTATCTCATGTTGTAGGCATGTGTTATATCTCATGTTGTAGGCATGTGTCATAACCTCCTTTTTGGATGTGTAATCCATGGTAAAAATATTAGGATTAACAAAAGGTCATACCCCAAGTTATGAATTTTTGGTTTGTTTCTAAAGATAATTCTTTATACTAGCTTTTATTCCTGGAAAATTATGAAAATATTCTAAGATGTTGTTCCTTTGTAGTGTAGCGTAACTACAAATTTTCAACCCATGATCAGGTGTAAATGACTAAAATAAATAGTACTTAATTAGTAGATCCATATTGACTAACAACTTAAGGTAGTTAGCTAAATGTTTGGGGTAGATAACTCTGTTGCTTAATATAACTAAGTGAATTATTTAATACCCGATAAATGACTGCCCAGTAAGGGGCAATTGTGTTGTTTGCTAATATATAATGTTTTGTTCATTGGTTTGCAACCTTATCATGAAGTAGAATACCAATTTATCCATTTCCTAAACTGCATCATTTTGATCACATGTAGACTCGACGTTTCTCGCCGACGGTGACTATCAAGTCCTCCCAGAACCCGAAGTGGAAGACTCTGAAGATGCCGGGAACATTGTCGGAGAATCAATCAAAGCCCAGACCCGAGTTCGGAAGAAATTATTAACATTTTTGACCCCAGCCCAGCCAGTGAAGGCAAGCCCCGGACATAAACCCAGTATCTTATTTACACTGCAATTTTCCTCTATATATATTTATATACTTGTGCATTAAGTTCTTAGGAGTTGTCTGGAAACCGTAGATGCATCTCCCTAGGAACCAATCTACTGAATATTAGAAACTGAGTACGACTAGTGCTATGCTAATAGGACCGGTAGAAGTCGAGTGATTTCCGGTCACTCGCGCGATTTAGGAATTGAATGATTACAATTCTACAATCACTATAAGGATGACGGACGGGGTTATGAGTAGCATCTTGGATAGAAAGAATACCCCGTCTGTGTTGATGAATTTGGTTAAGGTCGCAGTGTGTGGTAGTGGCAGTTAAGCGTTTGAAAGTACTAGCCACATGCCGCGAAATATGGTAAGCGGTAAGCCTAGTAACCAATCGGCCCAGCAAGTGGACTCGTCCCCCACCACTCGACTTTTATTTTATGTTTACACTCACCGACTGTGGGAGTACGTTCTGCAAAGCAGACGGGAATACGATCATGTAGTCGCGCTACAGACGTATGTCCTGCACATTAGATGTGCGTACGGTCCAACAGTCGCTTGTGGTGGCTTTGTTCCACGACCCGTAATGAAAGGCAAACGGTTGCCTCGGAACTATCATTGGATGTTCCAAGCGTGTGTGTTAGGTTTACCTTGCAAGGGTTGAAATTCGATTCCGAATTGTCCGTTTCTCACAAAGATTGAGACTGCTTAACTCTTTTGCCACATAGAGTAACCAGGAAAAGTTTATGAGGAGTAATACTGATGTATGCTTTAAAGAGACTCTACCTTGCTTGAGTAGTTACAGGTGCTTACCTAGAATGGCTAAAGAAACTAGAATTTGAAAGCTAAAATATGAAAGTAAGGACATACTCTTTATCGCTTTTCAGCTGAAACAAAACTTACCTCCTCATTAAAGCCTTCATGGTCTAGTTATGGGCTAAGTATACCCAAATTTCCGGGTAAGCCTTGCTGAGTATTAGAGTACTCAGCCTTGCTATATGTTTTTATTTCAGGTAATATCTCTGAAGACCCTACTTACCCCATGCCTTGGCATTATGCTTTGCCTGATGGTTGGTCCGTGCAGTGGGACCCGTCCCCGGCCAACCCTGATCATAACGAGTGATGTTATGCCATGGCTTAGCATGACGTCCTTACTGGCGACGTGTATAGTTATCGTACTTTGAATTTCCACTACTTGAACTTTAAAACTGGTTTGTAATAATGACTCCTAGTTTGAACCTTTGCTGTTTCTGCAAACTTTGTAATAACTTTGCTAAGTGTGGAACTTTGTACTGCTTGTGGAAACTTTTGTAAAATAATTTCCCTGTGATGTAAAATATGATGGTGACTGTATCTCTGGACTCACCTTCGTGTGAGGTAACCTTATTTGATCCTGTATCGGTGGTTTATCGGGACGCTACCCGACAGACCAAGGGATTATACCGTTTGAAGTACGTTGGAGACCTCTGGAGAGGACTCGCGTGCTTGAGCCGATATAATTCAGGTTGGTTCTGCCACAAGAACCCCCCTGATGTGGTCAGAAGTTGGAGAGCGTGCCCTAGTTGGACCCGCACTCATAAAGGAAGCGGAAGAAAGAGTGGCCAAAATTAGAGAAAAACTGAAGGCCACCCAATCTCGACAGAAGAGTTACTCAGACAAGATGAGATGAGAAATAAGCTTCAATCCAGGAGACTTCGTCTATCTCAAGGTTTCACCTATTCGAGGGACTCGAAGATTTCAGGTACATGGGAAACTAGCCCCTCGGTGCATTGGACCGTACCGAGTACAGAAGAAAATTGGAGCCGTAGCATACCGTCTGGAGCTACCAGAAGGAATGGCTGACATACACCCAGTATTCCATGAATCCCAACTGAGAAGATGTCTGAGGGTACCCGAGAAAGAGCGTGTGCCAGAAGAAGAAATAGTTTTACAGACAGATCGTCAGTACCAGGAAGTACCTGTCAAGATTTTGGACACTATCACAAAAGGGACAAGAAACTCCGAAGTACGGATTTGCAGAGTTCGGTGGAGCAGACACGGAGTGGAAGAAGCTACATGGGAATGTGAAGATGCCCTAAAGAAAGTGTTTCCCCATCTATTTAGGAGCCAACCGAATCTCGAGGACGAGATTCATTTTAAGTGGGGTAGGTTTGTAACGCCCGTGTTTTTATCTTATTTAAATTGAATTACCAATCACTTGTTTAAAAATCTTTTAAACCTTTTCCGCCGCTCGAGCTCCCGAAGCCCACCCCCAATTTTCCACCGTCCCGACATCGCGTAGTCCTCTTTTTCTGCGGAGCCACCTGTGGCAGAACCGCCTGAATTATTCCGGCTCAAGTACGTTAATCATCACTATAGAGCCGATATTAATTCAACGCACTTCAAACGGAACAACCCATTGGTCTGTCGGGTCTCCGCCCGATACAACCACGGTTCAACAGGATCGAAGCAGGTTTACCTTGCACAAAGGCGAGTTTACAATCACAGCACAGCTCATCAACTTTTAATTTACAGAAATGTGAATATTATTACAAACCTTTTTCAAACTTAATGTAACTTATACAAACAGTGTTTTAAATGACAAGATAAACAGCTTGTCCCAGTTTACAGCGGAAGGAAAATAAATTTGCGACTACACACGTCGCGAAGGTTAACACCATGCTCAGCCCAAGGCCTAGTGTCATTCAGGAGGGTCACTGCCAGCCGGGGACGGAACCCACTCCACGGACCAGCCATACGGAATAGAAGTTGGCCATGCAGAGTTATCCATGGGGTTCTCGAAGGTTATACCTGAAAATGTTACTAGCAAGACTGAGTATTCTAATACTCAGCAAGGCTTACCCGGAATTGGCTATACTTAGCCTGTAATTAGACTCATGAAGGCATGAAATGGTTCTGGGTTTAATTTCAGCTGAAAAGCAACAAAGAGTATGATCTACTTTCAAATTTTAGCTTTCAAATTCTAGTCTCATTAATCATGCTAGGTAAGCTCCTATACTAGACAAGCAAGGTAGAGATTAGCATTCATCAGGATTATCCCAACAATAGTTACAGTTCTTACTCTATGTGGCAGAAGGAATAAGCAGTCTCAATCTCCGCGAGAAACGGACGATTCTGAATCGAGTTTCATAACCTTGTAAGGCAAACCTAACTCACACACTTGGAACATCCAAAGATCATTCCGAAGCAACAGTTTCCCTCATATTCCGGGTTATGGATCAGGGCCACCACAAGCGACTGCAGGACCGTACGCACACCAATTGTGCAGGACATACGTCTGTAGCGCGACTACATGATCATACTCCTATCTGCTATGCAGAACGCACTCCCACACATCGGTGCGTGTGTACAACAGAAACCAAAATAATCGAGTGGTGGAGACATGTCCATTTGCCGGGCCATTCAGGTACTAGGCTTACCGCTTTACCATATTTCGCGGTGTGTGGCCAGTACTTTCAAACGCTTAGCCACCACTACCACACACTGCGACCTTATCAACTTTTATCAACACAGACGGGGTAACCTTCCGAGTCATGATACTGCACATGACCCCGTCCATCATCCTTATAGTGATTGCAGAATAGTAAACATTCAACTCCTATATCGCGCGAGTGACAGGAAATCACCCGACTTCTGCCGGGCCTATTAGCAGAGCATCTATGCGATAAGGACTCAGGCATAATACATAGGTTCCTAGTATCAATTCATCTAGGGTTCCATTTCAACTCCTAGACTTAATGCAAGATATAATATATAAGTATAAAATTGTAGTAAATTGTAATACTGGGTTATGCAACGGGACTTGCCTTCTTGAGTGGGGTTGGGGGCAGGAGTGTCAAGGATTTCCAAACTTTGGTTTGGAGCTTCAGTTAGAGTTTCGGCGACGTTTATCGGGTCTTCAGAAAACCCTTGGTCTTGTTCCGGGACTAGCTCGTAGTCTCCGTCGTCGAGTGTCGTTGACTCTACATGATATGCAAAGATTTAAGTAAGATGGTTTTTGAGTTAAAGATTTTACTTCACGATAAAGTTGCAATCCAATTAACAAACATAAACTCATATAACAAGGGGATGGGGTTCCTAACTACCATTTATACTTAGGTTATGTCATTTTAATGGAATTACCTTGAAGTAATTTGAACAGTTTGATTTTTATTTTGAAAACCATAAAGATTCTGACCTTGAATTTTTGTGGATAAATTTATTTTCAATAAATAAGCTTATGGTGAATTTTTCATAATTTTCTGGAAACAGAATCTAAAACATTTGAATTTGAATTCAAACTTCAAATTTAAATTCAAATCCTAAGTAAATAGAATTATAAATTCTTGAAAATTTAATTATGAACTCATTATCAACATATTAGGTTATGGTAAAAACATCTAAACAAATAAACCTCAGGAACATGCTTAATTAAATTCAAACCATTTTTAATGTGATTTGCAAAAGTTTAAAAATAACTTAAACTACCGAGCAATACTAAGCTTGAAATTTTTACATAAGCTTACTCATGGCCTAAAGAAGCTGCATACCAAAAATTACAAGAAAATAAGTTTATATGCACAAGTTATGCATAAGATACTCTTTTACGTTGAGTTTAAAATAGATCAAAATGCATTTTGTTTCAAATCAAAATTTATTAACAAAAGTTGTAGATTTACATTTCTAGATTGCAACAAAACTAGTTTGGTAATTTTTGGATTTTTCTACACATTTCTATGAATTTTACAAGCTGACAGCTAACACTAAACTAGAGACTTGCAAAGAGGCCCTCGGTTACTTGCACAGAGACCCCTAGAGTAGAAAAAGAAATCACAGATATGCCCTTGCCGGCCCTCGACGGCGACTGGCTGCTCTGCCCATGGCGTTCTCGCCGGCGGTGAGGGTTTGGCCGGGGAAGAACCGGTCCTATACGACCTCCAGAACCTACTGAGTCTTGGGGTGGGTGATGTGCTCGAGGAACAGCGGCGGAGCATGGCCGGCGGCAAGGATTGGCGGTGGCCGTGGTGGCGTGCCATCGTTCCCGGTGAGGGACCGGCGAACATGGGAAAATAGGGCGTGCATGAGCTTCACAGGAGTGCGGGGATGCTTTCCCCGTGCCAAATTTGGTCGGAGACAGGTCAGAAGGTGGCGCTCGACGGTGGGGCAGCTCGGGTTCTTACCGGCGGCGATTGCGGCGTGGTGTTCTGCAAGCTAGGATGCCGGAGGGTGGTGGGGAAGGAGTCGAGGAGCTTCTACGGGTTGGTGTGGTGCTACTGGTGCCCATGGCCGGGGTCAGGGAGCTCTGTAACGGTGGGGCGACGACGAGGCCGGACGGGCGGCGGAACAGCAGCTCGTCGGCGCTGCGGTCCGGCAGTTCTGGTGGAGGAAATGGAAATTGGTTGACTTAGTGAGCTTCTGTGGGTCGTGGCAATGCTGCTAACGCACTGGATCAGGGTCCGGAGGTGGTGGGGGTGGCTGTCGATGGTGGGCAATGATGGCAACGGAGGTCCGGTGAGGGATCGAGCTCGGGGAAGAGGAAATGTTATGGCCTGGGGTGCTCGGGGGAGTAAAGCAAGTCGCAGAGCAACAGCTGAGCATGCCTTAAGGCCAGGAGGGGTGTTGCGTGCATGAGCAGGAGCTGGCGACGCCGGCGGCACGCGTGGCGGCACGGGCAGCGGCGGTGCGATGTGGAAGAAGCAGGGGCGGGCCAGCGCGGGGTTGGGAAGGCGGCGGCGAGGCAGGGGAAGGCACATGGACTGGTGCAGAGCGGCGCTGGAGCGGTGGGAGGGGCTGCACATGGCTTGCAGAGTGGCGGCGGCGCGCGGGCAGAGAACAGAGGAGGAGGGAGGGAGGTAGACGAAGAAGGACTAAAAAGCAAAATCCCAAAAACACAGGGACTCCACTGTAATGTTCAAGTAACTTTTAAACCAGAGCTCAAATGAAGATGGGCCCAAAAGCAAAAGTGTAGGGTTTTTCAAAATCTACAACTTTGCTTTAAGGTTAATTTGCAGATGAGCAACAGATTTGAAATTAATATAAAACTTAACAAAGTTTCTAAACTTTATATAAATCCTATTTAAAAACTACACTACAATTACATCCTATGTGTAGTTTCACCTATATTTGCGATTTAAACACAAGGTTTTGACTTTTGCCAAAACAACCTTTATGTATTTGGATTCCACTTCCCATTCTCACCCATTTAACATTAAAGGACCTTTATTAAATATAACTATATAAATACTCTTTTTCCTTGTCATTTAAATTTTTAAACACCCTTCCACCATATTTTTGCACACAACTTTATACTAAAATCTAGGGTGTGACAATACTACGTACCTGAGTGTCACACCACCCGTCCGTTTTCCATTTCCACAGGCCCCGCCGTCCCGTCGCATCACCATCGTGTCGCAGTCGGCCCCGTGCGCGTGCCCGGCCGCGATCGTCGGTGCCGCGCGCGTGTCCCCTCTTTTTTTCTCATATTTTGTTAAAATCCATTTTACTTCTCTCTTCTAACTTTTTCCCCTACTTTTTTTTCTCCGGCGCTGGCTTCCTCTTTCTTTTTCTCCCCTGTGCTGCCTCGCCTTGCTACTTGCGCTATGTTGCTGCTCCCTGCTCTAGCGCTTAGCACGACATCTCCTTCATGCAGGCACGCACGTGCTGCTTGCTGCCTGCTCGAGCTGTAGCCCGCTCCTTGCGCGCATGCGCGGGCTAGCGCACGACTCGCCGCTGCCCCCGTTGATGGCTGTGCATGCGCGCTCGCATCGCGCCGCCCACGTCATGCCACGGCCGCCGCGGCTCTGTGGCAGAACCAACCTGAATTATATCGGTTCAAGTACGCGAGTCCACTTCAGAGGGCTCCAACGTGCTTCAAACGGTATAATCCCTTGGCCTGTCGGGTAACGTCCCGATAAACCACCGATACACAGGATCAAATAAGGTTACCTCACTCGAAGGTGAGTCCAGAGATACAATTACCATCACATTTTTACATCACAGGGATTTACATTATAAGAGTTTCCAAAAGAAGTACGAAGTTTCAAATTAAGAGAAAAGGATTACAAACTGTTAAAACTATTATTTTTGGCAGCGGAAAACATACGCGATGATTACGAAACGTCGTCAAGACGGATGTCACGCTAAGCCCGGGCACGACATCACTCGAGATCATCAGTGTTGGCCGGGGACGGATCCCATTCCTCGGACCAATCATCTGGGAGAGCATAGGGCCATGACAGGGAAAGAGTAGGGTCTTCAAAGGCTTTACCTGAAAAACATAAAACTAGCAAGGCTGAGTATACTAATACTCAGCAAGGCTTACCCGGAATTGGGTATACTTTAGCCCATAACTAGACTCATGCAAGCATTGTAGAGGCTCTGGGTTTATTTTCAGCTGAAAAGCAACAAAGAGTATGAACTACTTTCAAGTTTTAGCTTTCATCTTCTAGTTGAGTATTTATTCTAGATTAGCACCTACACTAAGCAAGCAAGGTAGTGATTATCATCCATCAAGATTATCCATCATTAGTTCCACTTCTTACTCAATGTGGTAAAAGGGATAAGCAGTCTCAATCTTCGTGAGAGGCGGACGATTCGAATCGAATTTAACCTTGCAAGGTAAACCTAACTCACACGCTCGGAATACCAACATGGCGTTCCAAGCAACCGTTTCCCTCATATTCCGGGTTGTGGATCAGGGCCACCACAAGCGACTGCAGGACCGTACGCACACCCAATGTGTACAGGACATACGTCTGTAGCGCGACTACAAAACCCGTATTCCTGTCTGCCTTGCAGAACGTACTCCCACACGTCGGTGCGTGTAAACATAAAATAAAAGTCGAGTGGTGGAAGCGCGTCCACTTGCCGGGCCAATCGGGTACTAGGTTTACCGCTTACCATATTTCACGGCATGTGGCTAGTACTTTCAAAAACTTAGCCACCACTACCACATGGATCGACCTTATCAACTTTTAACAAAACAGACAGGGTAAAACTTCAGGTCATGATGCAGCACATGACCCTGTCCGTCATCCTTATAGTGATTGCAGAAATGTAAACATGCAACTCCTATATCGCGCGAGTGACAGGAAATCACTCGACTTCTACCGGTCCTATTAGCGAAGCATCTAACCGATAAGGACTCGGGAGCATTACATTGGATTCCTAGGATTCATGCATCTAGGGTTTCACTTCAATTCCTAGACTTAATGCAAAATATAATATAGATAGACATAGATTGCAGTGTAAATAAAGTAGTGGGATATGTCCGGGGCT
Organism: Panicum hallii; assembly: GCF_002211085.1. NCBI lineage: Eukaryota > Viridiplantae > Streptophyta > Magnoliopsida > Poales > Poaceae > Panicum > Panicum hallii. The sequence continues at coordinate 52,210,319 of NC_038050.1, forward strand.
TGCCTTTACTGGTGGGTCTGAAGTCAGTAAGTCAACATCTTCCGAACTTTGGTTCGGGGCTTCAGTTAATCCCTTGGTGACGTTCACTTGATCTTCAGGAACATCCTTCGTAGACTCCGGGGAAATCTCGTAGGTACCGTTGCCGAAGTAGTCGTATCTACATGTAATGCAACATTACATTCAAGCGTGCACACAAAACTATTTTATTTCACAACAAAGTTACAATCCAGCACTTATCTAACACACTATTCACATAACAACCAAAAAGATCTGAACTAAACCTAGACAGAGCTTTAGGGGGCAACTAACTAGAATCGGCTACTCGTTGAAGATTACAACAGAGCCGATTGGAAACAACAAGGGTTTAGCTGATTGATGAGTGCGTCGGTTTCCTAGGGGATCGATGAAATCATCGATTACCTTGGCAGAAGGATGATTCCTAAAGTAGTTGTTTTAACTGAGATGTGCTTAGGTGCTACCTAGGTAATGATTCCTAAAGTAGTTGTCTTAACTGAGATGTGCTTAGGTGCTACCTAGGTAACTAAGTGTGGTTGTATCGACTCGATTACGTCAGCACAACTATTGAGTGACGTATAGCCGAAAGGAGTGTGATTGAGGGTACACGACCGATAGATATAGATAGCCGATCTCTCAGTCGATAAATCGACTGATAGAAGTGTGTGGATAAAGATGGGAAAAACTAAGGATTGATCGGCCATAACTGATATGGAGAGCAACTAAAATCGGCCTGGGTCGGTCGATGGCAGGAACCCTAAGATTGCGGGTGCATCTTAGATATATCGACTATGTGCAGCCGATGTAGAACAGAACGAAAGAATTGTATCGGCAATAGCCGATATTAGAAAGGTAACAATCGTATCAGCTAACCAGCCGATGGTAGAAGTATCGACTGACAGCTGTTACACAGAAACACCATAGACTCAAGAAAACTGATGCTTAGTGGCTGAGCTGATAGTTTGATACTGAAGCACAGCTGTCGAGATGTAGCGGCTAAGCAGCAGTTGTACATGAACTAACAAAGATCCTTTTACGAAAAGAATCTTAAGGAAACGACAATCAAGACATGGATCACGTCTTGACGGCAAGGATATGAGCACTTTTATGAAAGGGTTAACTAAACATACACACATTTTTATTTAAGACCATATTCTATGGTTTACTTTTCAGTGATAACACAAACACACAATATAATATAAAGTACAATAAAACATTCATTCCCTAATACTTGACCTAGACCACACATCAAAGACTTTCACTCAAGATCACAACATGAAACTTATAGATTTTGACCTAAGCGTTCAAACAGAACTGATTTTTGTGTTTTTATGAACTTCTTATGAAAAATTATGAACTGTAGAAGTTCACTGAGTTGAAATAAAGAAAGTTCTGGAAATCTTATAGAAAACACCCTAGATCTTTTTAGATTAAAGCAATTAAGTCCCTGGTCGGGGAAAACAGATAACAGGAGGATAACGACGATATTCCAGCAAAGGAATCGCCGGTATTAGAAGGATTCAGCGAATCAGGGCAAACCTTGGGGTAATTTCGAATATGGAGGAAGAATGGGCGGAAAGTGAATTCCCGCGGTGAACAAAATCGGTGATAAGATGAGCTCGGCGATGACGAGATTCCGTGGTTGACGAAGAAGTTCGCCGGTCATGCGTTGCACGTCAAACTCGCGTCGCGTTGCTCCCGCCTCGACTTCCGTATAGATGAAGGGAGCTCGTCGTGCCTGGTTGCACAGCATCTCCTCCGAGCTCGTCACGCCCGACTACTGCCTTCACTCCGTAACTCCTCCTTTCTGACTCGCCGCGCCATAAACGCCTCTCCGCCTCCGCGAGGATCGAGGGAGCTCGCTGTGCGTGGCTCCTCTGAGCTCACCGCATCCGGTATGCCTGTGCCGTCACTTGCAGGGCCGCCGTACCTGGGCCGCCGTACTTGGCTGCAGCTCCTGTGCGTCACTCTTGCTCGCACAAGGTGTAGTTCTGCCGCCTTTTCCGCCAGCTGCGACGCCATCCGAATCGGCCTACCACCGCCGCGGGCAGAACGCTTCCGCTCCACACTTGCGGACGCGCTAGCTCAATTCAGCCCGGACCTCCGCCTTCACTTAGCCGTGCCACACTCGCCCCCTCTGTCTCCGCGAGAACCGAAATCCGCTCGCACCGGGGCCATCTCCATATCCTCCGCGCAGTCCGCAGTGTCGCTTGACTCGCGTGCCACTCACGCGTTTGCTCCACGCCGCCAATTCACCTTTGCTTGCGCCCACGTCTCAACGCCTGCCGCCTGCTCGGCCTCCGCTCTACCTGCGCGCGCTCGCTCGCGCCACTGCTGCACCCTCGCCGGCTCCCTGTGTTCGCGCTCCAGTCAAGGCGCCCTGCATCGCCGGTGTTCTGCTCCACCCAAGCCAGCTCCGCCCCTGTGCTCCGCCCGGCTCACGCGATAGCGTCCAGCGCCGCCGCCCCGGGCCACGCGCCTGCTCCCACATCTGCTCCCGCGCGCTTGCGCAATGCTTGCGTTCATGAGTCCCTGCTTCAACGCCTCCCGAATAGCCCTCGCGTCGGTTCACCTGAAGCCATCGGCTTCACTCTTGCACGGTCTGCACCCTCACGCTCCGTTCTGCCCGTTGCTTGCTCGTTCGCCTGGACACCGACCTGCGCGCGCTCCGTTCTCGCGCGCTCTCCCAACTCCCGCTCGCTCCGTGTCTACGCACAGCGCCGCGCTGACCTGGGCTCGCCTGCCGCTTACTGCTCGCACGCGCGCGCTCCCGCACCGCGCCAACACGCGCAGCGCCGCCCCGCGCCTACCGCACGCGCCCGCGCACTGCCGCGGCCCACCACCAGCGCCTGCTGAGCCATGCGCCGCCCGGCCCCTGCGCACCTCCGGTCCCCGCGCTAACACCGAGCTGCCGCCCGACCTGCGCCAGCTCCCGCCGCCGAGCCGAGCCGCTGCCGCCCGCTCGGCCCGGGCTTGCCTGCCGCGCGCGCCGCTCCAGCTTCCGCGCTGGCGCTGCCCCGCCGCCGCCAGCGCCCGCCTGCGCCTGGGCCCGCCACCTGCGCGCATCCTGCGCGCTCGCGCTCGGGCCGTCGCCCGCTCGGCCCCGAGCGCCCGCCGCCTGCGCTGGGCCGCCGCTCCGCCAGCCGCGCCTGGGCCCGCTCGCCGCCCCGCCTGTGCTTCGCTTGCTGCTGCAGCTCGCCCCGCGAGCCGTTCTGCCGCTCGGGCCTGCCTGTTTGAGCTGAGGAGAGAGAGAGAGGGGAGAAAGAGGCAGAGAACACGAGATGCGGCTGCCAGTGGAGAAAGGGAAGAAGGAGACGGCAGGGAACGGATAAGGCAGAGGGAGAAGAAAAACAGAGAAGAAAGGGAATTGGAACTTCCCAAGGACTTAAGCGCAAAATCAGAAAATTGCAGGGACCTATTTGTAAAATAAAATTTTCCATCGATCTAAAACCCGAATGAAGAAATGCCCAAAACGAAAGTTGGAGAGTTTTTCAAACTCTACAACATTGCTTTAGGGCTCAAGTTCAAAAACTCGAAACTTATATTTTTACACGTGCATTTTTAACAAAAGTTGGATTTGTATTGTGTTTGTCCTAAAGAATGAAATTTTATAAAATTCAGGACCTAAATGCAAACATTTATGACACGTCATAATGACGGGATAGACTCGTCATAATGGTTGGATAGACATGTCATGATGACTTGCACTTTTTACACTTTAGTCCTGAGTAAATTTAAAAGTTACTTTTGTATATCAAACATTTGCATAAAAGGACTTGTACTTTTATAAAATTACACAAACACCCTTGTTTTTACCATTTTACCCATAATTTTTACACACTTCAACATACATATTTCAATTGAAACTTTTGGATAAATATATATTTTTACAAGACATAAAGTAAGAAAAATATATTTCTCTTATTTTGAAATTACCCTAATCCAAATACATTTTGCAAAAACAACCCTAGGTTTTTCTGTAATTACAAAAATACCCTTTTTACTTGCACTTCAAATTGTCAAAAGCTTCACACAATCACACACAAGCTTTACACTCAACAAACACATATTTCACACTAACAAAATATATGTCTAACATTACAAGTACACGAACTGTCACAACCCTCCCCCCTAAAAAGAATCTCGTCCCGAGATTCGGACGAAAGGCTCTAAGGGGAAGAGAAGTGAATCACACACCAAAAGTGGCAAAAGCAATTACACCAGAGAAGATTAAGGTTGATGATGAGAGCATGACGAGATGAGTATAACGAGAGCATGAAGAGATTGTACATAGATGGGTTTGACAAGAAAAGAGAGAAAAAGGTGACCAAGTTTTCCCAGAGCTAAGATCACTACATGACAATGATAAATATCAGTGACATTCATCACAAAGCTCATGGATAGCAAGTGAGGATAACACAAGAAGTGAATAAGTGATGTTTTAAAATATTTCTGCTCAGAGTTTATTATCTGAATGACTTTGATAATATTGATTGCAAAATATACCTATTTATACTGATGCAATCAAGGGATAGTGACAAAATGCTCTACTCAGAGTGCAATGCTCGATATATATAGAGCCATGAATGTGATGCTCTGTTGAAATGTATGATTGCAATGATGATGCAACATGAGGATGAGGGATCCCATGCACGACCGAAATGATGCATATGCCACAATGCAATTACCATGATGTTGAGCAAATGATGCATACACCATGATGCAAGGATGATGATACTTGCAATGTATGCACGTTCTACACGTCCTCACAAACAAAAATAACTGCCAAGTAATCTTGGTCTTACGTGGTTAAGTACGGTGGCATCATATAGATACGTCTCTCCCTGTAATATCTAGTCGTTAATCCTAACCATTCAAAACCTATCGAATCGTGGTTAGCATTCCTGCAGAAAACACAATATGTATATATTGAACCTTTCATGCCAGCATGTCATGAAAGCGTCCCCAAACATTACTGTTCACTATAGAAACAGCATCTGTACAATTACCGCCGTACAGACAACGTTAACATACGTTATCGAAATAACGTATTCACGGGGGTACCGCAAAATGCGGGGGTATGATCTGCGATCGCCATACCCTGCGCCGAACCATGTACTCCCAATATAATCAACCTAAGTTGGTATATTGGCAGCATCTCAAGTAAGCCACTGCTTGAGAAACAGCGTTCGGTTCGCATCACCGACGGGAAGGCCAAGCTCCCTCAGTTGGCTGAGGATCCTTTCCTTCTTACCTTACCGTCGAAGGTGTCGTTACAGAATATAAGGTTGGGTTGTGCATGAATTTAAGTTTTAACAGAAAAGTAATGCTGGTAGTTAGGGTTATATATATATATATATACTATAGCCACCTCTAATTCCCTCATAAGCATTACCCTAGGGCTTTACGTACTAAGTACATTCCTTAACGAATCCAACGCGACTTTTCCAAACATTTGGTTGATCAAACTTTTATACTAAAAGCATTTTTTTAAGGTAAAATGTATCTCCAGAGTAACCTTATAGCTCTGATACCAGCTGTGGCAGAACCAACCTGAATTATATCGGTTCAAGTACGCGAGTCCACTTCAGAGGGCTCCAACGTGCTTCAAACGGTATAATCCCTTGGCCTGTCGGGTAACGTCCCGATAAACCACCGATACACAGGATCAAATAAGGTTACCTCACTCGAAGGTGAGTCCAGAGATACAATTACCATCACATTTTTACATCACAGGGATTTACATTATAAGAGTTTCCAAAAGAAGTACGAAGTTTCAAATTAAGAGAAAAGGATTACAAACTGTTAAAACTATTATTTTTGGCAGCGGAAAACATACGCGATGATTACGAAACGTCGTCAAGACGGATGTCACGCTAAGCCCGGGCACGACATCACTCGAGATCATCAGTGTTGGCCGGGGACGGATCCCATTCCTCGGACCAATCATCTGGGAGAGCATAGGGCCATGACAGGGAAAGAGTAGGGTCTTCAAAGGCTTTACCTGAAAAACATAAAACTAGCAAGGCTGAGTATACTAATACTCAGCAAGGCTTACCCGGAATTGGGTATACTTTAGCCCATAACTAGACTCATGCAAGCATTGTAGAGGCTCTGGGTTTATTTTCAGCTGAAAAGCAACAAAGAGTATGAACTACTTTCAAGTTTTAGCTTTCATCTTCTAGTTGAGTATTTATTCTAGATTAGCACCTACACTAAGCAAGCAAGGTAGTGATTATCATCCATCAAGATTATCCATCATTAGTTCCACTTCTTACTCAATGTGGTAAAAGGGATAAGCAGTCTCAATCTTCGTGAGAGGCGGACGATTCGAATCGAATTTAACCTTGCAAGGTAAACCTAACTCACACGCTCGGAATACCAACATGGCGTTCCAAGCAACCGTTTCCCTCATATTCCGGGTTGTGGATCAGGGCCACCACAAGCGACTGCAGGACCGTACGCACACCCAATGTGTACAGGACATACGTCTGTAGCGCGACTACAAAACCCGTATTCCTGTCTGCCTTGCAGAACGTACTCCCACACGTCGGTGCGTGTAAACATAAAATAAAAGTCGAGTGGTGGAAGCGCGTCCACTTGCCGGGCCAATCGGGTACTAGGTTTACCGCTTACCATATTTCACGGCATGTGGCTAGTACTTTCAAAAACTTAGCCACCACTACCACATGGATCGACCTTATCAACTTTTAACAAAACAGACAGGGTAAAACTTCAGGTCATGATGCAGCACATGACCCTGTCCGTCATCCTTATAGTGATTGCAGAAATGTAAACATGCAACTCCTATATCGCGCGAGTGACAGGAAATCACTCGACTTCTACCGGTCCTATTAGCGAAGCATCTAACCGATAAGGACTCGGGAGCATTACATTGGATTCCTAGGATTCATGCATCTAGGGTTTCACTTCAATTCCTAGACTTAATGCAAAATATAATATAGATAGACATAGATTGCAGTGTAAATAAAGTAGTGGGATATGTCCGGGGCTTGCCTTTACTGGTGGGTCTGAAGTCAGTAAGTCAACATCTTCCGAACTTTGGTTCGGGGCTTCAGTTAATCCCTTGGTGACGTTCACTTGATCTTCAGGAACATCCTTCGTAGACTCCGGGGAAATCTCGTAGGTACCGTTGCCGAAGTAGTCGTATCTACATGTAATGCAACATTACATTCAAGCGTGCACACAAAACTATTTTATTTCACAACAAAGTTACAATCCAGCACTTATCTAACACACTATTCACATAACAACCAAAAAGATCTGAACTAAACCTAGACAGAGCTTTAGGGGGCAACTAACTAGAATCGGCTACTCGTTGAAGATTACAACAGAGCCGATTGGAAACAACAAGGGTTTAGCTGATTGATGAGTGCGTCGGTTTCCTAGGGGATCGATGAAATCATCGATTACCTTGGCAGAAGGATGATTCCTAAAGTAGTTGTTTTAACTGAGATGTGCTTAGGTGCTACCTAGGTAATGATTCCTAAAGTAGTTGTCTTAACTGAGATGTGCTTAGGTGCTACCTAGGTAACTAAGTGTGGTTGTATCGACTCGATTACGTCAGCACAACTATTGAGTGACGTATAGCCGAAAGGAGTGTGATTGAGGGTACACGACCGATAGATATAGATAGCCGATCTCTCAGTCGATAAATCGACTGATAGAAGTGTGTGGATAAAGATGGGAAAAACTAAGGATTGATCGGCCATAACTGATATGGAGAGCAACTAAAATCGGCCTGGGTCGGTCGATGGCAGGAACCCTAAGATTGCGGGTGCATCTTAGATATATCGACTATGTGCAGCCGATGTAGAACAGAACGAAAGAATTGTATCGGCAATAGCCGATATTAGAAAGGTAACAATCGTATCAGCTAACCAGCCGATGGTAGAAGTATCGACTGACAGCTGTTACACAGAAACACCATAGACTCAAGAAAACTGATGCTTAGTGGCTGAGCTGATAGTTTGATACTGAAGCACAGCTGTCGAGATGTAGCGGCTAAGCAGCAGTTGTACATGAACTAACAAAGATCCTTTTACGAAAAGAATCTTAAGGAAACGACAATCAAGACATGGATCACGTCTTGACGGCAAGGATATGAGCACTTTTATGAAAGGGTTAACTAAACATACACACATTTTTATTTAAGACCATATTCTATGGTTTACTTTTCAGTGATAACACAAACACACAATATAATATAAAGTACAATAAAACATTCATTCCCTAATACTTGACCTAGACCACACATCAAAGACTTTCACTCAAGATCACAACATGAAACTTATAGATTTTGACCTAAGCGTTCAAACAGAACTGATTTTTGTGTTTTTATGAACTTCTTATGAAAAATTATGAACTGTAGAAGTTCACTGAGTTGAAATAAAGAAAGTTCTGGAAATCTTATAGAAAACACCCTAGATCTTTTTAGATTAAAGCAATTAAGTCCCTGGTCGGGGAAAACAGATAACAGGAGGATAACGACGATATTCCAGCAAAGGAATCGCCGGTATTAGAAGGATTCAGCGAATCAGGGCAAACCTTGGGGTAATTTCGAATATGGAGGAAGAATGGGCGGAAAGTGAATTCCCGCGGTGAACAAAATCGGTGATAAGATGAGCTCGGCGATGACGAGATTCCGTGGTTGACGAAGAAGTTCGCCGGTCATGCGTTGCACGTCAAACTCGCGTCGCGTTGCTCCCGCCTCGACTTCCGTATAGATGAAGGGAGCTCGTCGTGCCTGGTTGCACAGCATCTCCTCCGAGCTCGTCACGCCCGACTACTGCCTTCACTCCGTAACTCCTCCTTTCTGACTCGCCGCGCCATAAACGCCTCTCCGCCTCCGCGAGGATCGAGGGAGCTCGCTGTGCGTGGCTCCTCTGAGCTCACCGCATCCGGTATGCCTGTGCCGTCACTTGCAGGGCCGCCGTACCTGGGCCGCCGTACTTGGCTGCAGCTCCTGTGCGTCACTCTTGCTCGCACAAGGTGTAGTTCTGCCGCCTTTTCCGCCAGCTGCGACGCCATCCGAATCGGCCTACCACCGCCGCGGGCAGAACGCTTCCGCTCCACACTTGCGGACGCGCTAGCTCAATTCAGCCCGGACCTCCGCCTTCACTTAGCCGTGCCACACTCGCCCCCTCTGTCTCCGCGAGAACCGAAATCCGCTCGCACCGGGGCCATCTCCATATCCTCCGCGCAGTCTGCAGTGTCGCTTGACTCGCGTGCCACTCACGCGTTTGCTCCACGCCGCCAATTCACCTTTGCTTGCGCCCACGTCTCAACGCCTGCCGCCTGCTCGGCCTCCGCTCTACCTGCGCGCGCTCGCTCGCGCCACTGCTGCACCCTCGCCGGCTCCCTGTGTTCGCGCTCCAGTCAAGGCGCCCTGCATCGCCGGTGTTCTGCTCCACCCAAGCCAGCTCCGCCCCTGTGCTCCGCCCGGCTCACGCGATAGCGTCCAGCGCCGCCGCCCCGGGCCACGCGCCTGCTCCCACATCTGCTCCCGCGCGCTTGCGCAATGCTTGCGTTCATGAGTCCCTGCTTCAACGCCTCCCGAATAGCCCTCGCGTCGGTTCACCTGAAGCCATCGGCTTCACTCTTGCACGGTCTGCACCCTCACGCTCCGTTCTGCCCGTTGCTTGCTCGTTCGCCTGGACACCGACCTGCGCGCGCTCCGTTCTCGCGCGCTCTCCCAACTCCCGCTCGCTCCGTGTCTACGCACAGCGCCGCGCTGACCTGGGCTCGCCTGCCGCTTACTGCTCGCACGCGCGCGCTCCCGCACCGCGCCAACACGCGCAGCGCCGCCCCGCGCCTACCGCACGCGCCCGCGCACTGCCGCGGCCCACCACCAGCGCCTGCTGAGCCATGCGCCGCCCGGCCCCTGCGCACCTCCGGTCCCCGCGCTAACACCGAGCTGCCGCCCGACCTGCGCCAGCTCCCGCCGCCGAGCCGAGCCGCTGCCGCCCGCTCGGCCCGGGCTTGCCTGCCGCGCGCGCCGCTCCAGCTTCCGCGCTGGCGCTGCCCCGCCGCCGCCAGCGCCCGCCTGCGCCTGGGCCCGCCACCTGCGCGCATCCTGCGCGCTCGCGCTCGGGCCGTCGCCCGCTCGGCCCCGAGCGCCCGCCGCCTGCGCTGGGCCGCCGCTCCGCCAGCCGCGCCTGGGCCCGCTCGCCGCCCCGCCTGTGCTTCGCTTGCTGCTGCAGCTCGCCCCGCGAGCCGTTCTGCCGCTCGGGCCTGCCTGTTTGAGCTGAGGAGAGAGAGAGAGGGGAGAAAGAGGCAGAGAACACGAGATGCGGCTGCCAGTGGAGAAAGGGAAGAAGGAGACGGCAGGGAACGGATAAGGCAGAGGGAGAAGAAAAACAGAGAAGAAAGGGAATTGGAACTTCCCAAGGACTTAAGCGCAAAATCAGAAAATTGCAGGGACCTATTTGTAAAATAAAATTTTCCATCGATCTAAAACCCGAATGAAGAAATGCCCAAAACGAAAGTTGGAGAGTTTTTCAAACTCTACAACATTGCTTTAGGGCTCAAGTTCAAAAACTCGAAACTTATATTTTTACACGTGCATTTTTAACAAAAGTTGGATTTGTATTGTGTTTGTCCTAAAGAATGAAATTTTATAAAATTCAGGACCTAAATGCAAACATTTATGACACGTCATAATGACGGGATAGACTCGTCATAATGGTTGGATAGACATGTCATGATGACTTGCACTTTTTACACTTTAGTCCTGAGTAAATTTAAAAGTTACTTTTGTATATCAAACATTTGCATAAAAGGACTTGTACTTTTATAAAATTACACAAACACCCTTGTTTTTACCATTTTACCCATAATTTTTACACACTTCAACATACATATTTCAATTGAAACTTTTGGATAAATATATATTTTTACAAGACATAAAGTAAGAAAAATATATTTCTCTTATTTTGAAATTACCCTAATCCAAATACATTTTGCAAAAACAACCCTAGGTTTTTCTGTAATTACAAAAATACCCTTTTTACTTGCACTTCAAATTGTCAAAAGCTTCACACAATCACACACAAGCTTTACACTCAACAAACACATATTTCACACTAACAAAATATATGTCTAACATTACAAGTACACGAACTGTCACAGGCTCGCTGTGCTGCTGCGTGCTTTCTGCCCATGCACACCAAGCCGGCATGCGACCCGCTGCTGCGCCGGCCCATCTCCGTCCCACCCCCTCGCCCTTGCAGCTTGCAACTTGTCCCCGAGCATCCCGGCCACCATTAATGGCGAGGTTCCTGTACTGCCCGTGACCGTCCCATGCCGGCCATCTCCCCTCTCCCTCTCGGCCTATAAATCAGCCCCCGAGCCGCCCCTCACTCCACCCACGCCACCCCAGCACCTCCCCTCCTCTGCCTCGCGCTGCAGCTCACCACCGCCGCCCACCATTGCCGGCCACCACCCATCTCCGTAGACAGCCCTCCGTAGACCATCTCCGCACGAGGTGAGGGCTGGAATCGGACCCCCTCGGCCTCCTCTCCGTTTTCCCCTCCACCCCGGGCGTCGCCATGCACCAGGGAGCCGGCGCCCATGGCCTGGCCGCCCTCTCCCCCCCAATCCTACCGTTCCCCTCCCCCTCCAGTTCTGTCTCAAGGAAGAAGAAAGGCAGACTTGTGCATAACCCCCTCCACTTTTCCTTCTTATGCAATCCGCAGCTCTCCACCTCCCTCTCTCAAATATTTAATCAGAGCTCCTTCTATCTCTTTATTTCATTACAAATAGATCCTCGCGCTTTTAAACTACTCCCTAAATGACCTTTAACTCATCAGTTCATGCGACATTTTATTCCGAATCGATTCCAAACTCCACCACGCATCATCTCCAAACATTTTCTCCAAGTCTCAGGATCCATATCCGACAAATATAATAGTCTTCTCTATTTTTTAATCGAAGCTCCCTATTTCCCTCTTTTTTTTAAGCTTGTCGGCGTATTTTGTTTTTATTGTGTGATTGTTTGTGTGTTGTAGCCGATGGTGTGACCGAGGAGGAGCAGTACCGCGAGCCGGAGCCCGAAGACCCGTACCTCGAGGAGGAGCTTCCGGAAGGCTTTGAGATGGCAAGTCCAATCCCATCCTTTGATGCATATTTATCCCAGTTTTATAAACACAACCTATTGGCCTCTTTTATAAAATGCATTATTTTATTGCAAGACATGGTTGGATAGCCACCCCTTGATTGCCATGACTATTCCTTAATGACCTAGGTTAATGTATATATAGGATTTGCTCTGTTGGATGTTAACTACTGCAAGAGATGCTTAGGACCTTTTATTCCCTTTATTATATATTAATTATGACCACAATGCACTTTATCGAAAATAAAGGTGTGAGTGTTTTAAAGGATAAAACGGGATTTCGGGAAAATAAAAGAAAGATATAACCTGATGAGATGGACGGTGTTTCCTGTTTGAAATGCCACTGGTAAGCTTGTACCTTTGTGGTTGAGCATGGTTGGGAGATGTCCGTCTTGTCAATGTAAGGATGAACTGAGGTGTCATCTTGCCTAACCCACTTATCGTACAATCACTCAACCGTTGTGTGGGCAACGGCTTAGCATAAACCGCACTAGTTGTTCTGCTAGCCAAAAGGAGAGCTGGTGAGCAACAGGAGATCATGGAGAAGGAATACAATCTGTGAGAGTTATGTCCCAGTTATAACTTTGTTGATAGGTCATTAACCCCATGGTTGCTTCTGTGTTGGCTAGTTAGATTCAGCTAAGATGGGTAATGGCTTTGTTAGGATCCGCAGCAACACTAAGATGTTCATAGTGCGGTACCCTACTTGTGAGTAAAGTGTACAACCTCTACAGAGTGTGAAATCTATTCGAATAGCTGTGTCCACGGTATTAGATGAGTTACCGCATGGTCACTTCAATAGACATTTTGGGATGGTTGGTTTTGTGGCGTGAGTTGTTTTGAAAGTGTCCGGCAGTTGTGCCATGAGCTACTGTGGATGCGGAGTCCGGTAGCATTAAAACTTGAATCCTTTGTGTAGGATCAACCCAACTTATTATTCGATTACTACAGAAATGTTTTGAGAAAACTCTTTTATTAAATTAACCCTTGCATGTGTAAAACCTTACTTTATCGCAAATGAACCCTAGCCTTATCCTTGATATATCCTGTGCATGAACTTTATTATCCCCCTCCGTGGGTGTGGTTGGACTTGTTGAGTATGTATGTACTCACTCTTGCCTAGTTTTTACCGAGGAGGATCCGAACTTCGTTCCTGAAGACATCGAGTAGGTCGCCGTCCTGCACCCAACCTTGCCTGTGGTTCAGGGTCTCCACAGGAAGCTTACCATGCTGCAAGACTCTAGTGTTATCTTAGATTTTGTTGGCACTTTAGTTTGGCTTTTAGTCCTTATGTTGTCCCTCTTGATAGTAGCGCTTCAGTGCCCGCTACCTTAAAGGTTTGTACGGCAATGAACCATCTAATGTAATAAATGTGTTATCAGCCTCCTGGGACTGATATTTGTATCACATTTGGTCACCTCTGATGAGGGGACGCTTCATCCCCGCATGGCCCGGCCCAGGCGGCTTTCTTCCCTCCTTCTTCTCTCTCCCTCTCCCATTTGCACGCGGCCCACCAACTCCCGGCCTAGATCACCCCGCGCGCGCCTCTCTCCTTCTCCCACGCGGGGCCTGCTTGTTAGGCTCGTCGTCCTCCCCGAGCCCGACTCGGACCTGAGTCCGAGTCCGGCCAGCCCCCACGCTGTTTCGAGCCACGTGGCCTTGGGCCCGCACGTCAACGCACCCCCGCGGCAGCCCTATAAGTACCGCCTGTGCTCTAGGGTTTTCCCCTCAAGCCGCAGCCGCCGTCGCCTAAAACCCTTGCCGCCCGAGAAGCTTGCTCCGTCGCCGCCGTCGCTATGCCTCGGCCGTCCGCTGCTTCGCCGCTTCCCACCGTCGAACAAGCGCCGCCGGAGCACCGCGGCGGGGTAAGGGTACTCGCACGCCACACCTTTTCCCCTCTCTTGCTTCCCTGTGCCCCGACGGCCTCATCGTCACTCCGTGCCGCCTCTCACCGCCGGCCGCCGCCTATGGCCCCCGGAGCCCCTTCTCGACCCCCTAATCGAGTTCCCCTTCTCGCGCACTATCTCCTAGGCCAAACCCAAGGCCGGAATCGCGTTTTTGCGTAACTCCGGCGAGCCATCGCCGCCCGCCGCCGCTCTCACCTCGCCGCCGGCACCCCACGCCACCGCCCGAGCCGCTTGCCCCATCCACGCCATTAGATCTAGATCCAACAGTCCAGATCAGTCCTAGGCCAAGTCAAACAGATCTAATACCGGTCAACCCAAGGTGGTTTTGCAGTTTAGCCCTTAAGTAATAGCGAATAGATCCTTTTTGTTTTGTTTAGGCCCCTGTCTTTTTCTAAAATAGAACCTGCCATCCTTAACCCTTCTGTTTTTCAATCTACACCCTAAGTCTAAGGTTTAATTAGGTTTTAGCCCTCGGTTTCTTTGTCCAGAGCCCTTCTAGTTTCAAATCTTTCACAAACAAGCCCCTGGAATCATATTTTAGCCCTAATTTCTCTGTTTTAACTCCGTTTTTATCGATTCTTGCGCTCACGCGATCCTTACGAAATATGCAGTAGTTTTATTACATTATTTTGCTCTATTTATATTGATTGGTGTACTGTTTCTTATTTATTATATTTGTTTGCTTGTATGTATTTGTGTGCCATGATAGACGATACGCAGTTCGAGGGTCCGCAAGAGCCGAGCTTCGAAGACGTTCCTAAGCAGCAGCAGTTCATTAACGAAGGCAAGTTGTAACACCCTAATGTAAAATTTCAAGATTTATAATGGATTTAAATTGGCTCCATTAATTTTCTAAAGATTTATTGTGCTTAGTTTGCATTTAACCTAATTAAATTATACAAAGAATTAAAAATTTATTTTAGGAACAACATGATTGTGCATTCATGCTGGTGCATATGTTTTATTGGAATGAGTGCACTGGGTTTGAATTCAAAAGTTCATTTGAATTCAAATAGATTTGGGTTTCAAAAGGATTAGAAAAGGAAAAGGAAAGGAAATTGGAGAAGGCAGTTCAACCCAGGCAGCCCAACCTGCCTCCCCTCTCCCCTTGGGCCGGCCCTTTCCCCGCGCAGGCCCATTCCCTCCCTCTCCCTTTTCTTCTTCCGCTCACCCGGCCTCCTTTCCCTGTGGCCCGGTCCCCCTCGCTCGGCCCACCTCCATCTCCCAGCGCTCAGCCGGCCCGCAAACCCTTTTCTTCTCCGGCACGTGGCCGTAGTCCTCCTCCTCCTCCACTTCTCGCTTGGCCCACCGGTGCTCGAGGCCCAGCTCGCCCGCTCTCCGCTCCACATCACCCGCTGACACTCCGGGCCCGCTCGTCAGCTCCTTCTCCTTCCTGCTCGCGCTGCTCTCTGCCCGCTGGCCCGATCCGCACCGGCCGCTCCCCTGAACCGAGTCCCCTTCCTCCCCGCACCGCACCCGGCTCGCGCCCGCACACCGGCCTCGTCCCACACCTGGATCCCTCTAGAAGCCACCCCGAGCCCCGATTTGGGCGAGCCACAACGAACCCGCGGGATGCGCGGCATCCGTTGCACGGGTCACCCGCACGCCGAGGCTGCCCCACCCCTTCTTAGACATGGCAGCTCCTTTGCGCCCTCCCTCGGCCGCCACTACACCTCCCAGCTCACCCCAAACCCTTGCGCCGCCGTGCCATCGCCCGAGCCGAGGGTGCGCTGCCGTCGACCCAAACCCCTGCGCCGCTGCGATTTGACCTCAGCGCCACCGATCTTCGACCTCTAGCCGCCGTCGTAGTCTCCTGGGGTGGTAAGGAGCACGCCTTGCTCGTTTTCTCTCCCTCTTCTCCTCTACGCAAGCGAGATCGCCTCGCTGCCGTGTAGCGGCGCCGCCGTGCCATGGGGAATGCCCTTCCCGCTAGCTGTCATTCTATCCTGAGCCCATAGGTAGTTTCGTTCGGCCATGCTGATGCTTCTAGGGCGGAACCCGGCCCGAATTGGGGCCAATACCGCACGGTCGCAGCTCGCTGGCGACCCCGTGCCGCCCTCCGCTGTGGTGAGCCCTGACCGGACCCTAATCCGCCGCCCTGGGTGTCCAGGAAGGTTCACCGTGTCGCGCTCTACCTCCCGGGCCTGATCTTGTCCAAAACCGAGCCCAGAGGACCGAGATGGGCCAGCTCCGGCGAAGCGCCACCGCGGTAACCGGATTCCAGCGACCGCCCTGCCGCCCCGTGCGCCCTTTGGCTCCGAGCCGTAGGATCCGAAGCCGACGCGCTAGATTAGAAGCATTCAAGGTGGGGTCCGGACCGTCAGATCGTGATCCAACGGATGGAATCCACTCGTACCGGTTCGGCCTCATCTCTAATCCAAGACGTAGATCCAAATCCAACGGCCGATCTCCTTAGATACCCCTTCGCCCTGGCTGTTTTGTTAAAGAGCCCCTGGGTTTTCCCGAAAACAACCCGCAGTCCACCCCTGTTCAAAAGAAATTCCATTTAAGTCCTGTTTTTAGCACCGGAGCCCCCTGAGCTTTCTAGATTTTGGGTCCGCAGTCCAGCCCCTGTGTTTTCATGGATTAGACCCTAAGTCTACCCTTTAATTAGGTTTAAGCCCTCGGTTTTCATACAGAAGCCCCTAGAAACTTCTGTTTTCTTACAGTTAAGTCCTTGGATCTTGTTTTAGCTCTAGATTTCGCGTCTTAACTCCGTTTTAGGTGGTTTTCACGCTCACGCGATCGTTGTAACGTGTAGAATGGCTTTAGCTTAGTTTTGTGCACTATTTTACTGTATTGTTGTACTGTTTCTTATCTTTTGCCATTGTTTGCATGTATGTGCATGTGTGGACCATGTTTTGGACGTTTCGTTCGTGAGTAGACGTTGAGCCACCGGAAGAGTACCAGGAGCCACCTTCTTCAGAGCCCTTTGAGCAGCAGCAGGAGAACTTTGAGGAAGGCAAGTATAACATGAACATCCTATCACTTTTAAATACAATTTCATACTGCATTTTAATACTGTAGTATTAAAGGATTTCCTAGCCACTTTTATCCTTTATATAATACCTTGGGTTGCATTTCTGGTTAGTTGTGCTAGGTGCTGCGCTCTCACATATAATGGTCCTTTGTAATTAAATTTGATTAATGGTATATGCAACTTGATTCTGAGGGTGGCCCTCTGTGCTGTGTGCTTGAGCGGCTCACGTCTTGTTAAAATATGTTTTTATTAGAAACATGGTTTAGGGGGCCAGCACGGTGCTTAGTGCTTGGTTGGCCACTCTCCATAAGGACCAGTTCATAGAGCGATAACCTGGGACAACCGCGCAACCACAAGACTGGAATGGGACGGTCTTGACTTACTAATTAGGTCATTTTGGTTTGGGAGTAACTTACCTGCGGGGCAAGAGGGGTGGTAAGCTTCAATGGTCCCTGCTCCTCCGGCTTGGTCTGTGCTGTGTGCCTGTACCCCCGTGAGGTGGGCCCCATCGTCGCTGATCCAGAAACCTTAGCGGTTACACCTTACTAACGTGATCCTTTGTAACGGTCTCGTAGTGTGCTTGCTAGTCATCTCACCTAAGGAAGTGTGATGAACAACTAGCGTAGCTCACAACTTGTGGGTAAAGTTGTGCAACCTCTCGAGAGTGTAAAACTAGTACACTAGCCGTGCTCACGGTCATGAGCGGCCCAGATCCTCCGTCTGATTAGTGGGGTTTACCTTTGGTGGTTTGGCTTGGTTTTCAGTAGACTCATGATAAAGTTTGATTAATTATTATGTAATTTGGGTTATGGTAATTCATCCACTTGTAGTAAATGGCTTTAATAAAAATTTGCCAAGATTAAAAGCTAATGCAGTTGGGTCAGTTAACCGTAGAGCCTCATAGTTTGTGTTATACTTGTTGAGTACAACTTGTGTACTCACACTTGCCTTCTCTACTCTACTGTTCTCTTTGGGATATGTTCGACTGCTGCTCAGTACCAGGCGACGTGGAGGACTACATCAGCGGACTCGACGATTTCTAGGCATTGTCTCCTAGCCGACGTCCCTATGGCACCCTATTCTTCATGTATTTATTTTACGCTTCAGCATTCCTTGAACTAATTCTTGATTCAGTTGTAATAAAGATATTTATTTATGATTTATACGCTTTTATTTTGAGATATGTGTTGTGATATCTTAATGATTCTGTTGTATATATGCATGACTTGATCCTGACGCATATATGATTGCTCGGTTTATGTTCTTATAAATCGGTTGTGACAGAATTGGTATCAGAGCCGTGTCGACTGTAGGACGAAGCCTAGATAGAAATGGTCGAGTTTAGGGATTTCCTTCCTCTTGCCTTGCTTCCGCAAAACTCACACATTCGGTTCTGCTTCTATTCCTTGAGCCTTAAACCTCGATTCGCTAACTCTTTTGCATTTTCCGAGAATTAGTCTATCTCTCGTAGATGTTGGCCTGCAATTTTCTGTCTGTCCTCGTAAGCCTAGGGTGCCTTGCAAAAACACGCTAGAGCGTATGGTTGTTTTAGTCGAGTGGTGTGATAAACTCGGCTAATGTTTGAATATTGAGTGTTTGTGATTGTGCAAAATGTTTGATTTGGATTTTTGGTTGATTGCATAGTTTAGAAGTTAAACTGGCTCATGCAAATCGACTTTAATGCAAACCTGAATTAAGTAATAAAAAAATTGAGATAGACCTTTGGGGGGTAAAACCGTACACTCTTTACTCTCTACTTTATCCTGCCAGAGTTTTCTTTCCAGAATCGTACAATATCTGTCTCTTATAAATTTCGCTCTGCTGCAAACAGATGGTGAACACCAGGAGCACCGGCACCGGTTCTGGCCAGCAGGGGCAGAACAACCAGGGTACCAACCAGCCGCTGCCGATGCCTCCACCCCTGACTCCGGAGCAGTTCTTCCAGCTCCAGATGCAGATGATGGCCACTCTGAACAACACCATTCAGACACTACAGCAGATCCACGCTCAGCCGCCGCCTCCTCCACCGCAGCAGCCCCACGATAGGCGTGCGGATTTTCTGAGGGGTCACCCACCGACGTTCTCCCATGCGGCTGATCTACTCCAGGCTGACGACTGGCTTCGCTTGGTGGAACGCCAGTTGGATGTCGCTCAGTGCGACGACCGGGAGCGAGTTCTGTACGCAGCAGGGCAGCTGCTAGGCTCGGCTCTCGATTGGTGAGAGTCCTACCCAGCTCGGGACCGTGACGCCCTCACTTGGGCCCAGTTCCGGGAGCGCTTCAGGAACCACCCCATCCCTGCTGGAGTGATGAAGATGAAGCACAAGGAGTTCCTTGCGCTTAAGCAGGTAAATTAGAGTAAAATCTTTCCGTAATTTCTTTATGAGCTCAAGCCTATCCTTGTTTATCCTCGTGAAATTGGAAATGCTGAGTAATTTCCATTTTCTTTTTCCGGTGCTTATCGTTTCAGGGAGCTATGACGGTGACCGAGTACCGTGACCGTTTCCTCCAGCTCGCTCGCTGCGCCCCCGCTGAGGTCGCCAATGATGGCGATAAGCAGGAGCGCTTCAGGGAGGGACTAGATGATCACCTGGAGTACGCGCTCATGAACCACCGCTTCGACAATTTCAACCATCTGGTTGATTCTGCCCTCAACACCGAGCGCAAACACCGGGAGATTGAGGACAAGAAGAGGAAGATAGCTCCTGCTACGTCTGGCAGCAACACTCGGCCTCGGTACCAGTACCCGTAGCAGCAGCAGCATCAGAGGCAGATCCAGTCGTACCAGCAGCGACAGCAGTAGTACCTGCCTCATCCTCAGCAGCAGCTGTGGGCGGGACAGGGCCAGAGGCTTCCAGCACCTCCGGCACGCTCAGCTCCACCGGCACCACCAGCTCCGCGGCAGGGAGTGCCTACTCCTCCTACCGGACAGCAGGCTCCAGCATTCCCACGGGCGTGCTATCACTGCAGCGGGCAGGGACACTACGCCAACGTTTGTCCCCGGAAGGCGCAGTCTGGATAGCAGGGGCGCCCAACTCAGCCCAAGGTGCCATCCCAGGGCAGGGTGAACCACGTGACAGCTGAGTCAGCGGCCGAGGCTCCCAACGTGGTTATTGGTACGTTCATGGTCAATACTCACCCTGCTATAGTGCTTTTTGATACTGGTGCTGCGCATTCCTTCATTACTCGGTCTTTTGTCGAGCATCATGGCATTCATACTAGCACATTAAAGAGGGGCATGTTAGTATCTTCACCGGGAGGGCAGTTGAGGTCTCATATCTTCTGTCCCAGAGTCAGTGTTGTCATAAGGGGGTAGAGTTCAGTGTAAATCTGATGGTGCTAGACACCAAGGGTATCGATGTGATCTTGGGAATGGAGACCCTTGATAGATGAGGTGTCAGGATTGATTGTGCTCAGAGGACTGTCCACCTGTCAGCACCGGATGGACAGGAAGTCACAGTCAGTGCTTCGGAGCCCTCTGGGATTCTCTGTCAGATGGAGGCTAGACCCACGGATGGTATTCGCGTGGTGTCTGAATTCCCGGATGTCTTTCCGGATGATTTGCCAGGTATGCCGCCTGATCGCGACATTGAGTTTTCTATTGATCTCTTGCCTGGCACAACTCCTATTGCTAAGCGGCCCTATCGTATGGCACCGTTGAGCATGAGGAAGTTAAGAAGACTGTTGATGAGTTGCTAGCCAAGGGTTATATCCATCGTAGTTTCTCTCCTTGGGCTTTTCCTGAATTGCTTGTAGAGAAGAAGGATGGCGCGAAGAGAATGTGCGTCGATTATCGGGATCTGAATGCAGTCACCATCAAGAACAAGCATCCATTGCCTTGTATTGAGGATCTCTTTGATCAGCTTCAAGGTGCTTGTGTATTCTTGAAGATTGATCTGTGTTCGGGTTATCACCAGCCGAAGATACGTCCCAAGGATATCCCGAAGATGGCATTCACCTGCAAGTATGGGCTATACGAGTATACGTTCATGTCCTTCGGCTTGACCAATTCTCCGGCTTTCTTCATGCATCTGATGAACAAGATTTTCATGGATTATCTGGACACCTTTGTGGTGATATTCATTGATGATATCCTGGTATATTCAAAGTCAGAGGCAGAGCATGAGAAACATCTGAGGCTTGTGTTGCAGAGGCTCAGAGAGCACAAGCTGTATGCCAAGCTCAGCAAGTGCGAATTCTAGATTGACGAGGTTCCATTCCTCAGTCATGTCATCTCCAAGGGAGGTATTGCTGTGGACCCCGGCAAGGTGAAGGATGTGCTTGACTGGGTGGTACCGCAGACAGTGAAGGAAGTCCGCTCTTTTCTAGGCTTAGCAGGATATTACCGGAGGTTCATTGAGAATTTCTCCAAGATTGCGAAGCCCTTGACTTCCTTGCTAGAGAAGGGTGTGGATTTCTCTTGGACTGATGAGCGCCAGAAGGCCTTCGAGGAGTTGAAGGAAAGGTTAACTACGGCACCAGTCCTTACTCTGCCAGACCAGAGCAAGAGGTTCACAGTGTATTGTGATGCTTCGAGGGATGGTCTTGGTTGCGTTCTAATGCAGGAGTGCAGAGTTATAGCTTATGCCTCACGGCAGTTGCACCGGCACAAGCTGAATTATCCCACTCATGATCTGGAGTTAGCCGCAGTTGTGCATGCTCTGAAGATATGGAGACATTACTTGTTTGGGCAGAGGTGTGATATTTACACCGATCACAAGAGCCTCAAGTACATTTTCACTCAGAGTGAGCTGAACATGCGGCAGAGAAGATGGATAGAGTTGGTCAAGGATTATGATCTGGAGATTCACTATCATCCGGGCAAGGCCAATGTTGTAACAGATGCTCTGAGCAGGAAGAGCTATGTTAACATGGCCGTGGCTTTTCAGATACCTCAGGAGTTATGTGAGGAATTTGAGCAGTTGAGTCTGGGTTTCTTGCATCACACCTCGGGTGCATCATTCGAGGCAGAACCCACTCTAGAGGCAGAGATCAGGCAGTATAAGAAAGAAGATAAGAAGCTGCAGGAGATCCATGAACTGCTCAAGATTGGCAAAGCACCTCATTTTAGAGAGGATGATCAGGGTACCTTGTGGTACAAGGGACGGATATGTGTGCCAGATGTGAAGGATCTCAGGAAGCTGATCTTGAGTGCGGCTCATGATACAGCGTATTCCATTCATCCGGGCAGCACAAAGATGTATTATGACCTCAAGGAACGATTCTGGTGGTATGGAATGAAGTGTTCTGTTGCGGAGTATGTGGCTATCTGTGACACTTGTCAGCATGTCAAGGCAGAGCATCAGAGACCAGCAGGTCTATTGCAGCCGTTGAAGATTCTAGAGTGGAAATGGGAGAAGATCACTATGGACTTCATTGTGGGATTGCCTCGTACTTAGAAAGGGTACAACTCTATATGGATAGTAGTGGATCGGTTGACGAAGGTTGCCCACTTCATCCCGGTGAACACTACTTACTCCGGTGCTAGACTCGCAGAGTTGTACATCTCTAGGATCGTCTATCTGCATGGTGTTCCGAAGAAGATCATATCTGACCGAGGATCTCAGTTCACTTCACAGTTCTGGGAGCAGTTGCATGATTCGTTCGATACGAAGCTACGCTTCAGTACCGCCTATCATCCTCAGACGGATGGGCAGATAGAGAGAACCAACCAAGTGTTGGAGGATATGCTTCGAGCCCGCGCTATTCAATACGGTACCAGCTGGGACAAATGCCTGCCGTTTGCAGAGTTTTCATATAACAACAGCTATCAAGCCAGTCTAAAGAAATCTCCTTTTGAGGCCCTGTATGGTCGGAAGTGTAGAACTCCACTATATTGGGATCAGATTTGTGAGAGGCAGGTGTTCGGTCCGGATATTGTTGAGGAGGCAGAAGAGCTGGTGCAGCAGGTACGAGAGAATCTGAGGGTCGCTCAGACTCTTCAGAAGAGCTATGCGGATGTGCGTCGTCGGGATCTAACCTTTGCAGTGGATGATCATGTGTATCTGAAGGTCTCGCCGATGAGAGGAATCCGCAGGTTTAATGTGAAGGGGAAGTTAGCCCCTAGATACCTTGGTCCATTCAAGGTGTTGGAACGGAAGGGTGAGGTGGCATATCGTTTGGAGTTACCTCCTAGTCTCTCAGGAGTGCATGATGTCTTCCATGTATCTCAGCTGAAGAAGTGCTTGAGAGTGCCGGAAGAGCAAGCACCATTGGAAGGGTTGGAAGTGCAGGAGGACCTGACTTACACCGAGCATCCGGTGAAGATTCTGGAGACGACCGAGAGAGTTACCGGGAACAAGAAGATCAAGATGTGCCGTGTTCAGTGGAGTCATCACACAGAGGATGAGGCTACTTGGGAGCAAGAGGATGAGTTGAGGAAGACATATCCCGATCTCTTTGCTAACCAGCCTATCTGAATCTCAGGATGAGATTCCTATAAGGGGGGTAGGTTTGTAACACCCTAATGTAAAATTCCAAGATTTATAATGGATTTAAATTGGCTCCATTAATTTTCTAAAGATTTATTGTTCTTAGTTTGCATTTAACCTAATTAAATTATACAAAGAATTAAAAATTTATTTTAGGAACAACATGATTGTGCATTCATGCTGGTGCATACGTTTTATTAGAATGAGTGCACTGGGTTTGAATTCAAAAGTTCATTTGAATTCAAATAGATTTGGGTTTCAAAAGGATTAGAAAAGGAAAAGGAAAGGAAATTGGAGAAGGCAGTTCAGCCCAGGCAGCCCAACCTGCCTCCCCTCTCCCCTTGGGCCGGCCCTTTCCCCGCGCAGGCCCATTCCCTCCCTCTCCCTTTTCTTCTTCCGCTCACCCGGCCTCCTTTCCCTGCGGCCCGGTCCCCCTCACTCGGCCCACCTCCATCTCCCAGCGCTCAGCCGGCCCACAAACCCTTTTCTTCTCCCGCACGTAGCCGTAGTCCACCTCCTCCTCCACTTCTCTCTCAGCCCACCGGTGCCCCAGGCCCAGCTCGCCCGCTCTCCGCTCCACATCACCCGCTGACACTCCGGGCCCGCCCGTCAGCTCCTTCTTCTTCCTCCTCGCGCTGCTCTCTGCCCGGTGGCCCGATCCGTACCGGCCGCTCCCCTGAACCAAGTCCCCTTCCTCCCCGCACCGCACCCGGCTCGCGCCTGCACACTGGCCTCGTCCCACGCCTAGATCCCTCTAGAAGCCACCCCGAGCCCCGATTTGGGCGAGCCGCAACGAACCCGCGGGATGCGCGGCATCCGTTGCACGGGTGACCCGCATGCCGAGGCCGCCCCACCCCTTCTTAGCCACGGCAGCTCCTTTGCGCCCTCCCTCGGCCGCCACTGCACCTCCCAGCTCACCCCAAACCCTTGTGCCGCCGTGCCGTCGCCCGAGCCGAGGGTGCGCTGCCGTCGACCCGAACCCCTGCGCCGCTGCGATTCGACCTTGGCGCCACCGATCTTCGACCTCTAGCCGCCGTCGTAGTCTCCTGGGGTGGTAAGGAGCACGCCTTGCCCGTTTCCTCTCCCTCTTCTCCTCTACGCAAGCAAGATCGCCTCGCTGCCGTGTAGCGGCGCCACCGTGCCATGGGGAATGCCCTTCCCGCTAGCTGTCGTTCTATCCTGAGCCCGTAGGTAGTTTCGTTCGGCCGTGCTGATGCTTCTAGGGCGGAACCCAGCCCGAATTGGGGCCAATACCGCACGGTTGTAGCTCGCCGGCGGCCCCGTGCCGCCCTCCGCCGTGGTGAGCCCCGACCGGACCCTAATCCGCCGCCCTGGGTGTCCAGGAGGGTTCACGGTGTCGCGCTCTACCTCCCGGGCCTGATCTTGTCCAAAACCGAGCCCGGAGGACCGAGTTGGGTCAGCTCCGGCGAAGCGCCACCACGGGAACCGGATTCCGGCGATCGCCCCGCTGCCCCGTGCGCCCTTTGGCTCCGAGCCGTAGGATCCGAAGCCGACGCGCTAGATTAGAAGCATTCCAGGTGGGGTCCGGACCGTCAGATCGTGATCCAACGGATGGAATCCACTCGTACCGGTTCGGCCTCATCTCTAATCCAAGCCGTAGATCCAGATCCGACGGCCAATATCCTTAGATACCCCTTCGCCATGGCTATTTTGTTAAAGAGTCCCTGGGTTTTCCCGAAAACAACCTGCAGTGCTTCTACGGAAAAGCTTAGTGCTTCTGCCGAAACAGATTCAAAGCAAGATCAAGAGTTTGATTTGGCTGTTAAGCTAAGATCGGCGATAAGGTCCAAACATGACCCAACCCACTTGATTCACAAAAGACTTTCTCAACTCTAAGTTAGCCTAACAGATTACATTGGCTCCTACAACACAAAGTCTAGGCGGGCATTCAGATACAAGCAACATATTTTAGCACAACAACGTAACAAGCAAGGCAATCAAATCAATCCAAGATAACATGATGCATGCACGTTCTACACGTCCTCACAAACAAAAATAACTACCAAGTAACCTTGGCCTTACGTGGTTAGTTATGGTGGCATCATATAGATACATCTCTCCCTATAATATCTAGTCGATAATCCTAACCGTTCAGAACCTATCGAATCGTGGTTAGCATTCCTGCAGAAAACACAATATGTATATACTGAACCTTTCATGCCAGCATGTTATGAAAGCGTCCTCAAACATTACTGTTCACTATAGAAATAGCATCTATACAATTACCGCCGTACAGACAACGTTAACATACGTTATTGAGATAACGTATTCATGGAAGTACCGCAAAAATGCGGGGGTGTTGCTGTTCATACCCCGTACCTAACTATATACTCGCAATGTACTCAACCGAAGTTGGTACATTGGCAGCATCACAAGTAGGCCACTGCTTGAGAAACAGCGTTCGGTTCGCATCACCGACGGGAAGGCTAACTCCCCAGTTAGCTGAGGATCCTTACCTTCTTACCTCATCGTCGAAGGTGTCGTTACAGAATGTAAAGTTGGGTTGTGCATGAATTTAAGTTTTGACAGAAAGTAATGCTGGTAATTAGGGTTATATTTATATATTATAGCCACCTTTATTTCTCTCATAAGCATTACCTTAGGGCTTTACGTACTAAGCACAATCCTTAACGATTCCAACGCGGCTTTGCCAAACATTTTGTTGATCAAACTTTTATACTGAAAGCATTTTTAAGGTAAAATGTATCTCCACAGTAACCTTATAGCTCTGATACCAGCTGTGGCAGAGCCAACCTGAATTATACCAGCTCAAGTACGCGAGTCCATTCCTGAGGGCTCCAACGTGCTTCAAACGGTATAATCCCTTGGCCTGTCGGGTAACGTCCCGATAAACCACCGAATACAGGATCAAATAAGGTTACCTCACACGAAGGTGAGTCTAGAGATACAGTCACCATCATATTACATCACAGAGAATTACATTACAAGAGTTTCCAACAGTAGTACGGAGTTTCAGGTTTAGAGAAAATATTACAAACTGTTAAAATTATGGTTTTTGGCAGTGGAAAATAAATGCGACAATTTACAACACGTCGTCAAGACTGATGCCATGCTAAGCCCAGGCACGACATCACTTGATATCATCAGGATTGGCCGGGGACAGATTTCATTCCACGGACCAACCATCTGGAAGAGCGCAGGGCCAAGATAGGGGAAGAGTAGGGTCTTCAAACACTTTACCTGAAAACATATAACTAGCAAGACTGAGTATAGTAATACTCAGCAAGGCTTACCCGTTCATGGTATACATAGCCATGTAACTAGACTTATGAAGGCTTTTAGCTTTGGGTAGAGTTTTCAGCTGAAAAGCAACAAAGAGTAGATCCTTAATTTCAACTTTTAGCTTTCAGGTTCTAGTTGATTATCCATTCTAGGTAAGCATCTATAACTATTCAAGCATGATAGAATCTTTAGCCAAACATCATCTTTGATAATCACAAAGTTGCTCTTGTTACTCTATGTGGTAAAGGGATCAAGCAGTCTCAATCTCCACGAGAAACGGACGATTCTGAATCGAATTTCCAACCTTACAAGGGTAAACCTAACTCACACGCTTGGAACATCCAACGATAGTTCCAAAGCAACCATTTGCCTTTCATTCCGACTCGTGGATCAGATCCACCACAAGCGACTGCAGGACCATACGCACTTCCAAAGTGCAGGACGTACGCCTGTAGCGCGACTACATGTCCGTACTCCTGGTTGCCCTTGCAACACGTATTCCTACACGTCGAATCAAGTAACCAGAAGAAGTAAATACGAGTGGTGGGAGGTATGTCCACTCCTCGGGCCGATTGGTTACTAGGCTTGTCGCTTACCCAAAACTCACGGCATGTGGTTAGTACTTTCAAACGCTTAACCCACACTACCACACACTGCGACCTTATCAAATTCAACAACACAGACGGGGTATCATCTCAACCATAATACCTCACATAATTCCCGTCCGTCATCCTTATAGTGATTACAGGAAGGTAAACATTGCAATTCTTATATCGCGCGAGTGACAGGAAATCACCCGACTTTTATCGGCCCTATTAGCAGAGCATCTAAGCGATGAGGACTCAGGTAAAGTACATTGGTTCCTAGGATTCATGCATCTAGGGTTTCATTTCATCTCTTAGACTTAATGCAAGATATAATATATAAGTATAAGATTGCATAATGTAGTAATTTGAAATACTGGGTTATGCACCGGGGCTTGCCTTTACTGGTGGGGCTGAAGTCAGGGATGTTAGTATTATTATCTTCCGAACTTTGGTTCGGGGCTTCCGATACTCCCTTGGTCACGTTCATTTGGTCTTCAGGAATATCCTCTGTAGACTCTTGGGAGATCTTGTAGGTACCGTTTGCGGAAGTAGTCGTGTCTACATGCAATGGAAACATCATATTCAAAGTGTGCACATAAAACTATCTTACTTCACAATAAAGTTGCATTCCAACATTCACTTAACATATTACTCGTATAACAATAAAAAAGATCTGAAACTAAACTTAGACAGAGCTTTAGGGGGAACAACTAATTAGAATCGGCTATTTGTTGAAGATTACGACAAAGCCGATTGGAACAATAGGGGTTCAGCCGATAGATTTGATAAAGAAGGGAGTTCTCTAGACAGTTTTAGGAGATCTGCTGATTCCTGTTTAGAAGAGAAATCGGCAGGAGCAATCTCTGTATAGGAGTAGAAAAGATTAGCCGATTTGGTTTACTTGAGGTTAAATCAGCTGATATGGAGAGGAATATTGAAGGTATAGTACTTCAAGTATAAAAAAAGGAAGGATCTTGCCGATTGGATTATCAGCATGTCTTTGTTCTATCTAATTGGTTGGTGTATTGGTCTTGGCCTTAACCGATGAGGACGCATCAGGTTTAGCCGATTGATGTGCTTTGGTCATGCCTAACAGAGGCGTGTTTACTGTACTATCTTACTGATCTAGGGTTGTGTACTTTGGCTTGTGTAGCCGATTGATAGGTGCACTGGGTTCCTAATTGATCGATGAAAGCATCGATTACTTTAGCAGAGGGGTGATTCCTAAAGCAGCTGTGTCTTAACTGGGATGTGCTTAAGTGTTATCCTAGGTAACTAGGTGTGGTTGTATCGGCTTGTTTACGTCAGCACAACAATTGAGTGACGTACAGCCGATGGGTTTATCTAAACTGGATCCGTTACAAGAACTAGGTGGAACAGAATATTAACATCAGACTAGGCTGATGAGACCACAAGTGCGGAACTAGATTGAAGAGAATGTGGCTGATAGGTTTGTGCCGATGAGGATAGGTTCTACAGATGTGCAGCCGATGTAGGACAGAACAAAAGGATTGTATCGGCAGTAGCTGATATTAGAAAGATATCAACCGTATCAGCTAACCAGCCGATGGTAGAAGCATATCAAAAGAAATGCATCGGCTGACAGCCATTACACAGAAACGTCATAGACTCAAAGGAAACGGATGCTTAGCTGCTGAGCTGATAGCCGACGCTGAACATAGCTGCAGAGATGTATTAGCTAAGTAGCAGATGCACATGAACTAACAAGAATCCTTATACGAAAAGGACCTTAAGGAAACGGCAATCAAAACAAGGACAAAGTCTTGATGGCAGGGATATAAGCACTCGTGTGAAAGGATTAACTAAATATCACACAACTCCACTTGAGACATACATCCTATGATTTACCTTTCAATTACAACACATGCATATAACATAAGATACAAATAAAGCACTCATTCCCTAATATTTAACCTAGACCACAAATCAAAGACTTTTAGTTCAAGATCACAACATAAAACTTGTAGATTTTGACCTAAGGATTCAAACAAAACTGATTTTGTATTTTTATGAATTTCCTACGAATTTCTATGGAAGGCAGAAGTTCACTAATTTGAAATAAAGAAGGCTTTGGAAATTTTACAGAGAACACTCTAGAACTTTCTAAATCGAAGCAATTAAGCCCCTGGTCGGGGAAAACAGAGAATAGGAAGAAGACGACGATATTCCGGCAAAAGGGGTCGCCGGTGCTAGGAAGATTCAGTGGATTAGGGCGAACCTTTGGGTAGCCTTGGTTGTGGAGGAGAATGGGCGGAAAGTGAATTCCCGTGGGGAACAGGATTGGCATTGAGAAGTGCTCGACGGTGACGAGGTTCCATGGGTGGCAAAGAAGCTTGCCAGAGGATTGTAGTGGGTGAAGGATGGCCGGAGGGGTAGTCCTCACGGTAACTTGTGGTGGCGGTAGCCGGCTTTGCCACAGCAACGATGTTCCGTCATACAGGGATCGAAGAGGCTCGATGGGGGTCCAGGAGTTTCTTCGAGGTATTGTGGTCTTGCTCGGGCGATCGGCGAAGAATAGGAGCTGTTGGACGTCGTGGACCCCTGGGACGAGATGAAAGAGCCGGATTGGGTCGCTATGCCAACTCCTCCGCGAACCTCAAGGTTCTCTTGCTCACGGGTTAAGCCTCCTCTGCTCACGCGCGTGTGCTGCAGAAACACGATCGGCACACCCGCGTAGCCTCCTGCAGGACCGCCGCGCCTGGTCACATCTCCTGCGCGCTGTTCGTGTTCTGCTCTCGCACCCCTGGCCCTTAACCTGCTCGTGCGTGGCCTGTTGCCTTGCACGCGCACACGCCTGCGGAATCGAGCCAAGCCGGCCACCGGCAGAACACTCCCGCTCGCATCCGCGGACGCGCTAGTCCAAATCCGTCCGGACCTCCGGGTCCTGCAACTCCGCCGCCCTTTCCGCCTGCTGCGACACCATCAAGGCCGGCCTACCACCACCGCCGGTCTTGCGCTGCGCGTCGAACCCGCGCTACATTGCTTCTGCCCTGACCTCCACATGGATGAAGGGAGCTCGCCGTGTCTGGCTGCACCGTGGCTCCCCAGAGCTCGTCGCACCCGGTCACCGCCTTCGCTTCGCTGCCTCCCCTTCCGACTCGCCGCGCCATAACCGCCCCTCCACCTCCACGAGGGCCGAAGCCCGCCCGCATGTTGACATCCAGCAGGAACCCACTGCTCCCGTGCGGATCCGCCCGCAGCCGCCGCCGTCTGACTCGTGGTGCCCGCACCGGCTTGCGCAGAAGCCCTCCATCGCCACGTCCTGCTCCGCCCGCGCCGCAGCTGCTTACGCGCGTCCGCTCACGCGCGCCGCCCGCTCCTGCGCCCGCTCCACGCCGCCGGTCCCGAGCGCCCGCACGCCGCCCGCCAGCTTCCGCGCTTGCGCCAGCGCCCTGCTGCTTCACCCGCGCCAGCGCCGCCCGCGCGCTCCGCCGTGCGCCGCCCGCCAGCTTCCGCTCGGCTCACGCGCCTGCCAGTCCCCGCGCTGCCGCCTGGCGCTGCGCCGCGAGCTGCCCACGCACGCCGTCGCCTGCGCCGCGCTCGGATCCACACCGGGTTGTCCTGCGCGCCACCGCTCGCCCTCGCTCCCGCGCCTGCCCCGCGCCCGCGCGCCGCAGCCGCCCGCCCCAGCTCGGCACCTCCCGAGCCGCACGCGCCCGCGCCCGCCTGGAGCCGCGCTGCCCAGCGCCTGCTCTGATCCACGCCAACCCAAAGTGAGCAGAGGGAGGGAGGCAGGGAGGAAGTGCCCAGATAGATGCGACGCCGGTGGGGATAAAGAAGAGGGACGCCAGGGAGAAAGACTAAACAAAGAGAGAGGAAGGAGAAATAGAATTTCCCAAGGACTTATGCGCAAATCTAGAAAATTGCAGGGACCTTTCTGTAAAGCATAATTTCTCATTAATTGAAAACCCTAATGAAGAAATGCCCAAAATGAAAGTTGGAGAGTTTTTCAAACTCTACAACATTGCTTTAGGGCTCAAGTTCAAAAACTCAAAATTTATATCTTTACACGTGAAATTTTGAACAAAGGTTGGATTTGAATTACTTTTGTCCTAAAGAGTGTAACTTCATAACATTAAGGACCTAAACGCAAGTATTTATGACACGTCACCATGGCGGGATAGACACGTCATAATGATTAGATAGACATGTCATGATGACTTGCACCTTTTTACACTTTAGCCCTGAGTAACTTTAAAATTTACTTTTGTAAATCAACTACTTACACAAAAGGACTTGTACTTTTATAAAATTACATAAATACCCTTATTTTCAAAGCTTTACCCAAACTTTTACACAATTCAACACATACATTCCTAATACAACTTTTGGATAAATATATATTTTTTACAGGGGATAAGGTAAGAAAAACTTATTTGCGAAACCATCCTTCACTTATTTTGAAAATACCCCCTATCCAATTACATTTTGCAAAAACAACCCTGGTTTTTCCATAATTACAAAAATACCCCTTTTTACTTGCACTTTAAATTTTCAAAAGCTTCACATAAACACACACAAGCCTCACACTAACAAGCACATACTTCACGCTAACAAATAATGTGCCTAGCTTATAGGTACATGAACTGTCACAGCCTTTCCCCCTAAAAAGAATCTCGTCCCGAGATTCAGGACGAAAGACTCTTAATGGAAGAGAAGCAAATCACCCATCAAAAACGGCAGGAAGCAATCACACCAGAGAAGATTGATGTTGATGGTAAAAGCCATTGGAGTATGACTAGATGAGTGTAACAAGGGCATGGATAGATTGTACATGGATGAGTATGACGAGAAAAGAGAGAGAAAGGTGATCAAGTTCTCATAGAGTTGAGATCACAACATGAGGACGATAAATATCGGCGACATTCAGCACAAAACTTATGGATAGCAAGTGAGGATAGTTCGAGAGATTGATAAGTGATGTTTGAAACATTCCTGCTTAGAGTTTATTACCCGAATGATTTGGATGATGTTGATTGCAAAACATGCCTATTTATACCGATGCAATCAGGGAATAATGACAAAATGCTCCAACTCAGAGTGCAATGCTCGATATATAACCATGAATGTGATGCACTGTTGAGACATATAATTACTATGATGGTGCAACACGAGGATGGAGAATTCCATGCACGATCGAAATGATGCATATGACACAAGTAATTACCGTGATGCTGATCAAATGAGGCATACACCATGATGCAAGGATGATGATGCCTATGATGTATGCACATAAGAAATGCATAAAGTATGATGCATACCCTCATGAGTTAATGACACACATAACTCGCACCCTGCAACCATTCTCTCGTGACTATTACCTGGGTAGTTCTATATCCTTGAGTGAGGATCAAAAGTTAGGACACTAGTAAGGTTGCATAAAAAGAGATTGCAGTGAGTTACGTCACATATACCTAGGCACCAGTGCGCTCCTAATGGCTCAATCATATGGCTGCAGCGCACATGAGGCCTTAGGTTCCGACACGGCATCATGGTCATGTGATTAAACACCACCACAAAAGAGGAACAACAACCCTGTAGTGCCAACAGCAACAAGATAGATTTAGGAAACCGAAGACAACCCGAAGTTGTACTGGATGCATACCCGTTAGTCAGTCTACGGATTTTTGATGACGATGCAACACCATGCACTGACCAAAGATGGTATATGTTATGATGCATGACTTTTACTGGGAAAATTGTATTTTAAAGGTAATTATTGTCATAAATCTTTTTAATTTATCCAAAGTCATCTGAGCAAAAATTGAAGGTGCAACTTTCAGATGTTGTAACTAGAATAGCCAACAATATAAGGTACAACATCAGGAGAGGATAGATGAATCACTGAATGATGGATTGAAGGGTTTGCTGATAATTATCAAGGTTTAACCATCAAAGGAAAAGCTTAGTGCTTCTGCCGAAACAGATTCAAAGCAAGATCAAGAGTTTGATTTGGCTGTTAAGCTAAGATCGGCGATAAGGTCCAAACATGACCCAACCCACTTGATTCACAAAAGACTTTCTCAACTCTAAGTTAGCCTAACAGATTACATTGGCTCCTACAACACAAAGTCTAGGCGGGCATTCAGATACAAGCAACATATTTTAGCATAACAACGTAACAAGCAAGGCAATCAAATCAATCCAAGATAACATGATGCATGCACGTTCTACACGTCCTCACAAACAAAAATAACTGCCAAGTAACCTTGGCCTTACGTGGTTAGTTACGGTGGCATCATATAGATACATCTCTCCCTATAATATCTAGTCGATAATCCTAACCGTTCTGAACCTATCGAATCGTGGTTAGCATTCCTGCAGAGAACACAATATGTATATACTGAACCTTTCATGCCAGCATGTCATGAAAGCGTCCTCAAACATTACTGTTCACTATAGAAACAGCATCTGTACAATTACCGTCGTACAGAGAACGTTAACATACGTTATCGAGATAACGTATTCATGGGAGTACAGCAAAAATGCGGGGGTGTTGCTGTTCATACCCCGTACCTAACTATATACTCGCAATGTACTCAACCGAAGTTGGTACATTGGCAGCATCACAAGTAGGCCACTGCTTGAGAAACAGCGTTCGGTTCGCATCACCGACGGGAAGGCTAACTCCCCAGTTAGCTGAGGATCCTTACCTTCTTACCTCATCGTCGAAGGTGTCGTTACAGAATGTAAAGTTGGGTTGTGCATGAATTTAAGTTTTGACAGAAAGTAATGCTGGTAATTAGGGTTATATTTATATATTATAGCCACCTTTATTTCCCTCATAAGCATTACCTTAGGGCTTTACGTACTAAGCACAATCCTTAACGATTCCAACGCGGCTTTGCCAAACATTTTGTTGATCAAACTTTTATACTGAAAGCATTTTTAAGGTAAAATGTATCTCCAGAGTAACCTTATAGCTCTGATACCAGCTGTGGCAGAGCCAACCTGAATTATACCAGCTCAAGTACGCGAGTCCATTCCTGAGGGCTCCAACGTGCTTCAAACGGTATAATCCCTTGGCCTGTCGGGTAACGTCCCGATAAACCACCGAATACAGGATCAAATAAGGTTACCTCACACGAAGGTGAGTCTAGAGATACAGTCACCATCATATTACATCATAGAGAATTACATTACAAGAGTTTCCAACAGTAGTACGGAGTTTCAGGTTTAGAGAAAATATTACAAACTGTTAAAATTATGGTTTTTGGCAGTGGAAAATAAATGCGATAATTTACAACACGTCGTCAAGACTGATGCCATGCTAAGCCCAGGCACGACATCACTTGATATCATCAGGATTGGCCGGGGACAGATTCCATTCCACGGACCATCCATCTGGAAGACCACAGGGCCAAGACAGGTGAAGAGTAGGGTCTTCAAAGACTTTACCTGAAAAACATATAACTAGCAAGACTGAATATACTAATACTCAGCAAGGCTTACCCGTTCATGGTATACATAGCCATGTAACTAGTCTTATGAAGGCTTTTAGCTTTGGTAGAGTTTTCAGCTGAAAAGCAACAAAGAGTAGATACTTAATTTCAACTTTTAGCTTTCAGGTTCTAGTTGATTATCCATTCTAGGTAAGCATCTATAACTATTCAAGCATGATAGAATCTTTAGCCAAACATCATCTTTGATAATCACAAAGTTGCTCTTGTTACTCTATGTGGTAAAGGGATCAAGTAGTCTCAATCTCCGCGAGAAACGGACGATTCTGAATCGAATTTCCAACCTTGCAAGGGTAAACCTAACTCACACGCTTGGAACATCCAACGATAGTTCCGAACCAACCGTTTGCCTTTCATTCCGACTCATGGATCAGATCCACCACAAGCGACTGCAGGACCATACGCACTTCCAAAGTGCAGGACGTACGCCTGTAGCGCGACTACATGTCCGTACTCCTGGTTGCCCTTGCAACACGTATTCCTACACGTCGAATCAAGTAACCAGAAGAAGCAAATACGAGTGGTGGGAGGTATGTCCACTCCTCGGGCCGATTGGTTACTAGGCTTGCCGCTTACCCAAAACCCACGGCATGTGGTTAGTACTTTCAAACGCTTAACCCACACTACCACATACTGCGACCTTATCAAATTCAACAACACAGACGGGGTATCATCTCAACCATGATACCTCACATAATTCCTGTCCGTCATCCTTATAGTGATTACAGGAAGGTAAACATTGCAATTCCTATATCGCACGAGTGACAGGAAATCACCTAACTTTTACCGGCCCGATTAGCAGAGCATCTAAGCGATGAGGACTCAGGTAAAGTACATTGGTTCCTAGGATTCATGCATCTAGGGTTTCATTTCATCTCCTAGACTTAATGCAAGATATAATATATAAGTATAAGATTGCATAATGTAGTAATTTGAAATACTAGGTTATGCACCGAGGCTTGCCTTTACTAGTGGGGCTGAAGTCAGGGATGTTAGTATTATTATCTTTCGAACTTTGGTTCGGGGCTTCCGATACTCCCTTGGTCACGTTCATTTGGTCTTCAGGAATATCCTCCGTAGACTCTTGGGAGATCTTGTAGGTACCGTTTGCGGAAGTAGTCGTGTCTACATGCAATGCAAACATCATATTCAAAGTGTGCACATAAAACTATCTTACTTCACAATAAAGTTGCATTCCAACATTCACTTAACATATTACTCGTATAACAATAAAAAAGATCTGAAACTAAACTTAGACAAGGCCGGCCTTTCCGCCTGCTGTGACAGTTCGTGTGCTTGTAATGCTAGATATATATTTTGTTAGTGTGAAATATGTGTTTGTTAGTGTAAAGCTCATGTGTGTTTATGTGAAGCTTTTAAAAATTTAAAGTGCAAGTAAAAAGGAGGTATTTTTGTAATGAGGGAAACTCGGGACCTTCTTGCAAAATGTAATTGGATAGGAATTAACTTCAAAATAAGCGAAGGGTGGTTTTGCAAACATGTTTTTCTCACTTTACCCCTGTTAAAAAATATATATATATATATGTATCCAAAATTTGCATTTGAAATGTATATGTTGAATTGTGTAGAAATTTTGGGTAAAGTGGTGAAAATAAGGGTATTTATGTAATTTTATAAAAGTACAAGTCCTTTTATGCAAATAGGTGATTTACAATTGTAACTTTCAAAGTTACTAGGGGCCAAATTATAAGAATGCAAGTAATCATGACTTACCTGAAAACTTGCATTTAGGCCCAAAGTTATGTGTAAAATACATTAACAAGGACAAAATCTTTATAAAGCTTAAAGTTAGTCCAAAATTTCAAAATAAAGTTGCAAACTTTGAGCTTTGGAGTTCAAACCCTAAAACAAAGTTGTAGAGCTTGAAAAGTTGTACAACTTTCCTTTTGGTCACATTTTTGTTTGAGCTCTAGAACAGTGGTTAAAGTCTTCTTTATCCAGAGGTCCCTGCAATTTTCTAAAATTACAAATAAGTCCTCGGGAAATTCCCTTTCTCTTCCTCCTCTGGCGCTGCTCTGTTTCACTGCTCTGCAGCTCGCTGCTGTTTTCTGGCCGCCCTCGCCACCTCCTGCTGCAGCTCATTCCACGCGCCGCTACCCCCTCGGCTCCTTCTCCTCCCATGTCCCTCCGCCCTGCTCGCTCTTTTTCTCTACTCTGCCTCCACGACTCCACAATCACCGGTTCTTGGCCTCTGTCTCTGTTCCACCGGCAGAATCCCCTTCCTCTCCTCCCTGTGCACCTTCCCTTCCATGCCCTGCCCCTGCGCACCGCTAGCAGCTGCTGCTGCAGCTGTTCCCTTTCTTCCCCGGTCTTCCTCCTGCACGGTCCCTGCCTCTGCCGCCGGCCTCTGCTAACCGGCGCCCATCTGCACGCGTCTGCCTTCTGCACCCGCCGCCTGCCCTCTCCTCCCTTCTCCCCACTGTGCGCCGCCACCCCTCTGATTCAGGCCGCCCCAACCATCGTCTCTGGGTCCCTGCACCGCCCCCGGCTCTTCCCCAGGTCGGGACTGCACCGCCGCCCCTGCCCTCCCCGGCCGGAGCTGCCTGCTCCACTGGGCTACGCCTCCCCACCGTTGAGGACCTCCTTTTGGCCCTCCTGCTCGCCTTCTGACCCCCAAAACAAACTCCCGGTGAACGGCTCGAGCTCCCCGGCCCTCGGCATGACCTCCTCCCACTGAACCGAACCCCCACGGCGCCTCCTCTGTCCCAAGTTCAAGTGAAGGACCCTGTGCAACAATTGAAACAAGGTCAGGGGGTTATCTGCAATGTTGTACACTCGTATGTATAGTTTCTATGGACCAAATCGCTTAAAGCTTTGAAAATCCGTAGGAAATGGTATAAAAATCGTAAAATATCAAATAAAGATGTTTTAGAATCCTTGTAAGTAGATCTATGCAGTATGTGTATAATTTTGTATGTGTTAGTAGAAAAATCTTGCTCTAGATTTTTGCCTAAGCTTGTTAGGAATAAATTCCTATCTGTAGTTCTAGAAGTCAAAAATTTATGAAATTTATGCAATAGCTTACTCTTTACATGTTTAATCCACAGTAAAAATTTCGTGCCCGGAAACTATGTGTATGTTGGTGAATCTATTTTTGTTCAATTTGTCTTGTTGGAACTAAAATCAATGCTTTAGGTGGACAATAAATACTGGTAAAATTATTTTTATACTCCTTATCAGTGTATCATCATACAAATTAATCGGTGCTACCAAATCCTTACTGCATGTCAAGTTGCGGCATTTATTTCGTTCCTAGATATAGTTTTCTTGTTGAATGTTGCTAAGAGGTGTTTTTCCTATATGTGAATCTCAGTAGCTAATTCTTGTTCCTGAATAAGTCATGTTACCCTTGCTAGATACTTATAACATGAATTAGGGTTACAACGAATGTCTCTGTGCTGCTGCTCAGATTCTGAGCATATGTTTTAATGTTGATTGCTTAAGCGTGGTATTGTTGGTATGCTTGTTAAAAACTATCTCATAACCCTAATACAACTTAGCTTACCTACCTGAAACCGTGTAACACTTGTGCCATAAAGTACGACTTGAAATGATTTATGAACCATTAAAGGCTATATTTAATCCTGTATGCTTATTGTTACAATATGTTTCTTATGCCACTCGTTTAAATCTTAATTAGACTTGTTGTACAACTCTAAAACATACGAGATGCCTAATCTGAAAGTGAAACAATTGATTTATATTTAACCTACTGATTGTGTGATGCTAAACTTAATTAGCTCTTGGTAGCCAAAGTCCTTGCAATAGATTGACTAATGATAAATTGTTCACTATGCCTGATGTATTTGCTGCCCCTATGGCAGACTTTTTGTGATGTTTGATTAATCTTTATTCATAGGGATGCTCATACCTTTGCTCTGGTCTTGATTACAATCCTGTTAGAGCCCTTGATCCTAGTATATCTTGTGTATCGACTGCTTAGTCGATACACCCTTGAAACTATACTTAGCAATCAGCTACTAGTTCAGTCGATTTTCGATAGGCGTGACCCTATCGGCCATAAGCCTTTTGACTTCTTCCCTACCGGCAGAAGTCCCTCGGCCCGATGTTAACCACCCTATCGGTCCGATCCGATGTTAGTGCCCTGACCGACCTGGTCCGATCTAGACAACCATGCCGGCTATGCATCAATCGGTTGTTGCTGATATCATCGAACCACTCAAACACTGATTACTCCGGTTAACACTCCAGTCAAGAATCGGATAGGCACATCCAATAGAGAACGTAATTATCGGTTAAGCACAGCCAGTACAGCATAGGGAATCGGCTACTTGTGCCGATTCACAAATCTAACGCATGCGCACCTATTAGCTCGGCCGATACTCACACTTCGACTAGTTTACCAATGCGCAATCAAATAGTTACATACCCTGATCAGCTAACATGCTGATGTTCACACATCGACTAGTTTGCTAAAAACACAAATCGGCTATGTCGATGCGCACAGTGATCAACTAGCCATCCGATTTAGATAACGTATTGGCTGCACATAGTCGACGTATCAGAGATGCATACACGATTTTAGAGTTCTGTTATCCACTGATCTAAGCCGATTCCAGTTGTTTCCCATAGCGGTCAATTATGGCCGGTCAATCCTTAGTTTTCCCATCCTTATCCACACACTGTTATCAGCCGATTTATCGGCTGAGAGATCGGCTATATGCTTACCGGTTACATACCCTCAACCACATCCTCTTTACTCTAACTCCGCACTTATGGTCTCACCAACCTAGTTTAATATTAATATTCTGTTACACCTAATTCTTGAAATAGGTCTAACTTAGATAACCCCATCGGCTGTACGGCACTCAATTGTTGTATTGACGTAATCCAGCCGATGCAACCACACCTAGTTACCTAGGATAACACTTAAGCACATCTCAGTTAAGACACAACTGCTTTAGGAAACACCCCTTTTGCTAAAGTAATCGATGTTTTCATCGATCAATTAGGAAACCGATGCACCTATCCATCGGCTACACAGGCCAAAGTATACAACTCTAGATCAGTAAGATAGCACAATAGATACGCCTCTGTTAGACACGACCAAAACACATCAATCGGCTAAACCTGATGCATCCTCGTCGGTTAAGACCAAGACCTATACACCAACCAATTAGATAACCAAACATGCTATATAATGAAGTTAGTATAGATATTTAGGGTAACCCACCCTGTTGCTTAACGTAACTAGTTAGTTTAGTTGATACTCAATAAATGACTGCCCAGTACAGGGTAGTTAGGTTGTTTATTGAAATGTAATATTCTTTTATTTGGATTGCAACTTTATTGTGAATTAAATTAAAAGTATATGCATTCCATAATTTATACCTTTGCACGTCATGTAGACTCGACCGCTCTCGCCGATGGAGATTACCAGCTAATCGCGGAACCAGAAGAAGGTTATTCTGAAGACCCCGGGAATCTCGTCGCGGAATCCTCTGAAGCCCCGAACCAAGGTTTGGAAGATATTAACTTGACTGACCCCAGCCCCACCAGCGAAGGCAAGCCCCGGACATAACCCTACTTTATTACACTGCAAATTATACTATTTATATATCTCTGTATGCATTAAGTTCTTAGGAGTTGTTTGGAAACCTTAGTTGCATAATTCCAGGAACCGATGTATTAAACACTAGTACTTGAGTCCGAATAGCTGCTCTGCTTATAGGACCGGTAGAAGTCGGGTGATTTCCTGTCACTCGCGCGACATAGGAATTGTAATGTTTACATTCCTGTTATCACTATAAGGATGACGGACGGGAGTTTGTGAGGTATCATGGTTGAGATGATACCCCGTCTGTGTTGTTGAATTGGATAAGGTCGCAGTGTGTGGTAGCGCTGGTTAAGCATTTGAAATTACTAGCCACATGCCGTGAAATATGGTAAGCGGTAAGCCTAGTAACCAATCGGCCCGAGGAGTGGACATACCCCCCACCACATGTATTTGCTTCTTT
The DNA here is from genome assembly GCF_002211085.1 of Panicum hallii. NCBI lineage: Eukaryota > Viridiplantae > Streptophyta > Magnoliopsida > Poales > Poaceae > Panicum > Panicum hallii. Next base: position 52,251,118 of record NC_038050.1, read on the forward strand.
TGGTTACTTTGTTCAACGTGTAGGAATAAGTGTTGCTGGGCAACCAGGAGTACGGGTTTTGTAGTCGCGCTACAGACGTACGTCCTGCACTTTGGAAGTGCGTATGATCCTGCAGTCGCTTGTGGTGGCCCTGATCCACGAGTCGGAATGAAAGGCAAACGGTTGCTTCGGAACGACCCTTTGGTGTTCCAAGCGTGTGTGTTAGGTTTACCTTGCAAGGTTGAATCTCGATTCAGGAATCGTCCGCCTCTCACGATGAATGAGATTGCTTACCCCCTTTACCACATTGAGTAACAAGAGCAATTATATGGTTATTAAAGATGATGTTTGACCAAAGATTTTACCATGCTTGAATAGCTATAGGTGCTCATCTAGATTGAATAAACACCTAAAAATTGAAAGCTAAAAGTTGACATTAAGTATCTACTCTTTGATGCTTTTCAGCTGAAAACTCTATCCAGAGCTAAAAGCCTTCATAAGTCTAGTTATATGGCTAAGTATACCATAACCGGGTAAGCCTTGCTGAGTATTAGTATACTCAGCCTTGCTAGTTTTATGTTTTTCAGGTATAGTCTTTGAAGACCTTACTCTTTCCCTGCCTTGGCCCTGTGCTTTTCCAGAAGGTTGGTCCGTGGAATGGGATCCGTCCCCGGCCAACACTGATGATACCGAGTGATGTCATGCCCGGGCTTAGCATGACATCCGCCTTGACGACGTGTTGTACATCATCGCGTATGTTTTCCGCTGCTAAAAACCGGAACTTTAACAGTTTGTAATGATTTCTCTAAACATTAACTTCGTACTGCTTTAAGAAACTCTTGTATTATAATTTCCTATGATGTGAAATATGATGGTGACTATATCTCTGGACTCACTTTCGTGTGAGGTAACCTTATTTGATCCTGTGTATCGGTGGTTTATCGGGACGTTACCCGACAGGCCAAGGGACTATACCGTTTGAAGCACGTTGGAGCCCTCAAGAATGGACTCGCGTACTTGAGCCGGTATAATTCAGGTTGGTTCTGCCACACCTGCTGTGACACCATCAAGGCCCGCCTACCACCGCCGCCGGTCTTGCGCTGCGCGTCGAACCCGCGCCGCATTGCTTCTGCCCTGACCTCCGCATGGATGAAGGGAGCTCGCCGTGTCTGGCAGCACCGTGGCTCCCCAGAGCTCGTCGCACCCGGTCGCCGCCTTCGATTCACCGCCTTCACTTCGCCGCCTCCCCATCCGGCTCGCCGCACCATAACCGCCCCTCCGCCTCCGCGAGGGCCGAAGCCCGCCCGCACGTTGACGTCCAGCAGGAACCCACTGCTCCCGTGCGGATCCGCCCGCAGCCGCCACCGTCCGACTCGTGGTGCCCGCACCAGCTTGTGCAGAAGCCCTCCACCGCCACGTCCTGTGCCGCCCGCGCCGCAGTTGCTTACGCACGTCCGCTCACGCGCGTCGCCAGCTCCTGCGCCCGCTCCACGCCGCCGGTCCCAAGCGCCCGCACGCCGCCCGCCAGCTTCCGCGCTTGCGCCAGCGCCCTGCTGCTTCACCCGCGCCAGCGCCGCCCGCGCGCTCCGCCTTGTGCCGCCCGCCAGCTTCCGGTCGGCTCACGCGCCTGCCAATCCCCGCACCGCCGCCCGCGCACGCCGTCGCCTGCGCCGTGCTCGGGTCCACACCGGGCCATCCTGCGCGCCACCGCTCGCTCGGGGCCGCTCGCTCCCGCGCCTACCCCGCGCCCGCGCCGCAGCCGCCCACCCCAGCTCGGCGCCTCCCGAGCCGCACGCGCCCGCGCCCGCCTGGAGCCGCGCCGCCCAACGCCTGCTCTGATCCACACCAACCCAAAGTGAGCAGAGGCAGGGAGGCAGGGAGGAAGTGCCCAGATAGATGCGACGCCGGTGGGGATAAAGAAGAGGGACGCCAGGGAGAAAGACTGAACAGAGAGAGAGGAAGGAGAAATAGAATTTCCCAAGGACTTATGCGCAAATCTAGAAAATTGCAGAGACCTTTCTGTAAAGCATAATTTCTCATTAATTTAAAACCCTAATGAAGTAATGCCCAAAACGAAAGTTGGAGAGTTTTTCAAACTCTACAACATTGCTTTATGGCTCAAGTTTAAAAACTCAAAATTTATATCTTTACACGTGAAATTTTGAACAAAGGTTGGATTTGAATTACTTTTGTCCTAAAGAGTGTAACTTCATAACATTTAGGACCTAAACGCAAGTATTTATAACACGTCATCATGGCGGGATAGACACGTCATAATGATTAGATAGACATGTCATGATGACTTGCACCTTTTTACACTTTAGCCCTGAGTAACTTTGAAAGTTACTTTTGTAAATCAACTACTTACACAAAAGGACTTGTACTTTTATAAAATTACATAAATACCCTTATTTTCACAGCTTTACCCAAACTTTTACACAATTCAACATATACATTCCTAATACAACTTTTGGATAAATATATATTTTTTACAGGGGATAAGGTAAGAAAAACTTATTTGCGAAACCATCCTTCACTTATTTTGAAAATACCCCCTATCCAATTACATTTTGCAAAAACAACCCTGGTTTTTCCATAATTACAAAAATACCCCTTTTTACTTGCACTTTAAATTTTCAAAAGCTTCACATAAACACACACAAGCCTCACACTAACAAGCACATACTTCACGCTAACAAATAATGTGCCTAGCTTATAGGTACATGAACTATCACACTCACGGTCATGAGCGGCCCAGATCCTCCGTCTGATTAGTGGGGTTTACCTTTGGTGGTTTGGCTTGGTTTTCAGTAGATTCATGATAAAGTTTGATTAATTATTATGTAATTTGGGTTATGGTAATTCATCCACTTGTAGTAAATGGCTTTAATAAAAATTTGCCAAGATTAAAAGCTAATGCAGTTGGGTCAGCTAACCGTAGAGCCTCATAGTTTGTATTATACTTGTTGAGTACAAGTTGTGTACTCACACTTGCCTTCTCTACTCTTCTATTCTCTTTGGGATATCTTCGACTGCTGCTCAGTACCAGGAGACGTGGAGGACTACATCAACGGACTCGACGATTTCTAGACGTTGTCTCCTAGCCGACGTCCCTGTGGCGCCCTATTCTTCATGTATTTATTTTATGCTTCCGCATTCCTTGAACTGATTCTTGATTCAGTTGTAATAAAGATATTCATTTATGATTTATACGCTTTTATTTCGAGATACGTGTTGTGATATCTTGATGATTCTGTTGTATATATGCGTGACTTGATCCTGGCGCATATATGATTGCTCGGTTTATGTTCTTATAAATCGGGTGTGACACAAGTGGTCCTTAATCATACTCCAGTCCCAATAATATTATCAATACACATTTACTTTATATGCATGCATATGTCTAGAATATGATGCAATCAAAACTAAGGATGTGCCTAGTTTCTATTTAACTTCCTTGATTAAACCTGGGTTATTATATTTATGTTGTAGCTACGCTAGTTGCTTTTACTTAAATTTTGGTTGGATAATCTAAAAATCATGTTACACTGGTGTACCCATGTTATGGAATACTTTATTGGATATAATTAAGATTATTACATTAATTAGAACATGGAGAACCATCCAAGAAAACAGTGCAACTACAATACTACATGGCTCTGGTCTTGGCTAATTAATTGAAAATCTTAGCTTATGATAATCTTACCGAAAGGGCAAGAGGGGTTGCATCGTCGGGGTATAGCTCGGTCCTCTTGAGGCATATTGATATATGTGGTCCTTGGCTAAGGCGTTTCCTTATTAGGGAGAGTTATGATCGCTTTGGCTTGAAACCTTAGCGGATTGTCATAAGTTAGGGAATCTTTATAAAGGCCTTATAGTAAATCTCTGTCACTCACCTTGGAAGTGTTTAAGGTGCTTGCAAACCTGTGCATTAAGGGAAACATGAATTGTGGGTAAAGTGTACAACCTCTGCAGAGTGAAAACTGATATATCAGCCGTGCTCACGGTTAAGAGCGGCTTGGACACTCACATGATAATTAAACTTAACAATGATCTAAATTGATGTTCCTTTTATTTATTTAGTTATTTATATTGTGGAATATTTACCTCTGATATTTTGTTTAAGGGTTGGTACATACTTACACTTAGCTAATGCTTGCTTAATTAAAACTTGACCAACTAAAAATGCTTATCGCAGACAAACCATATCAGCTTTTCCTTGATCATAGCCTTGCATGTCATATAATTTACTCCACTTGCTGAGTACCAACCATAAGTGTACTCACACTTGCTTTATTAAAAACAATGCTGCTCAAAACAAGATAATTGTCCGGCGTTTCCTAAAGATTTCGAAAAATACTAGGCGTATGTCTCCCAGTCATCTGCCTGTGAAGTTGAAGTTCGCTGCTAGTTATCGGCCTCTATTTATTCGTTTAAGATTAAGACTGACGGTCATGTAATAAAGTACTATTATACTGTATTTTGTTAATGCATTGTTTCGGATATTCACTTGTGACATCTACTGTATGTGCGAAACTTGATCCTGGCGCATATATTGGATGCATTCGGTTACCTTTTTTAAACCGGGTGTGACAGGCAACTTAAAACCTTAATCTATGGTCTCCATCTAGTTTGCACAAAATATAAACATAACATGCTATCGACTTCTATTGTTCCAACCCACCCAAACAAGAGTTATGCAATCTATAGCCAATCCTAGCTTGATATTACTCTAAGAATGTAAAAGCACACATAAAGAAGTGCAAAACGTAAAGGAGTGGGTTAGGAAAAATGCAAACTCGGCATGTCAATTTTTCTCCATGGTATCAGTGGGCTGAAGCCACCCCTAGTCCATGTTGGAGCTCCACCAAACTATGCTCCCAGTCATCAAGTCTCTTCTGGTCAAGTGCTTGGTCTCGCCACTAAGGCTCACGCAAAGTAAGTGAGGACCTTGCCATAAAGGCAATGCTCACCACCTCTTGCACTGGTCACCTTGACGCTGTCTGCACTACGGAGCTTTCCATGAAGGAGGGGTCTCCTCGTCCCCAGAACACAGTCATCAACGCTGCTCCACACCAAACCAGAGGGTCGAAGACTTGCCGGCGAGTCACCATGACTCCAAGGGGCCGGCACAATGGTGGATCATTCTAGAACCATACACAAGGAAGCAACACCTTGCTCTCTCACTCTCTCTAGGCCTAACCTAGCACTAACACTCTCGAAGCATGTGCTAAAGCCTATGGATCTGATCAACTTGCACTATGATGGCTTGGAGGTGTTCTTCAGTGTGTGTACGCTTCCTCTGAACTCCGGCAACCTCAAATGGGTGAGAGAGGGGGTATAAATAGCCCAACACCTCCAAAGAGCTGTTGCTCCAACAGCTAGAAAAAGTATAGCAGTGTCCGATAAACCGATGCTCTGACAGGGTGGGTGTTAGTTCATTCCGTACCTCCTTTTTACCACATAGCCATTGGACCCTCCCTGCCATGTCTTCTTTTGCTAGTGTCATTGCACCGACACTTCATCTGACGCTCATCGGTTCATCCGGTGCTGAAAAGATTTCTTCCAAAACCTTCTGCACACATGCTCTCTGAGTCATGAGAGCATGATTGCACCAACACCTCGTGGCAACTGTTTCATCCGATGCTAAAGGCTTTTCTTCACTTGATCGTCAGTTGAATTCTTCATTGCATCAACCTATTATGTCTTGATGTCATCGGTTCATCCGACGCATGCATTCATACTAAATCTTTATCCAATTCATGCCTCCTTTTTTTCATGATGACTTGGCATCTTGACAGTGATCTGGACATCTCGTTTCATTCATGGGACCTGCTGGTGTTTTACCACCACGCTCACCGAGGGATACCCCTGAGGTGGTGAGTTTGTAGGTAGGGTGTTGCCGAGATCAGAAACTCGAAGGTGCAAGGAACACAAGGTTTAGACAGGTTCGGGCCACCGAGAGCGTAATACCCTACGTCCTGTGTGGTTTGTATCACTTTTGATGGGGGGTCCCTGTCCACCCTTATATAGTCTGGGGGAACAGGTTTACATGGAAGTCCTAGCCGGGTACAAGCCCAGGAGTCCTACCCGAGTACTTCTCGTGTAGTTTTCTACCGTGTCCGACTAGTTTTACTACTATACGAGTAGTCCTACTGCTCCACGAGCAGTTACAACAGATGTAGGGCGTGGGCCATGTCCCATCCCGTATCTTGTGAGAGGTATGCCACGTGCACAGTCCCATGTGCCCGGGTCTGACAAGCCCCCCGAGCTCTTTGTAGTCGAGTACTGCAGGCGTCCGGGTACTTCTGAAGACATCTTCGAGTCCTCCCGAAATTCGTCCTGAAGGTGTCTTCCGAGTACTTCCTTGGCTGCATCGAGGCTATGAGGTGCTCATGCCCTGAGTAGTTTGTCAAGTCTTCTTTTATATGGGGTGCGATTAAACTCGCACTCCACATGGAGTAGCCCCCGAGCCTTAGGTTGACTCGTAGAATCATACTGAGGGTCAATTTAATCTTGAGTCTTCTGTCCTTATCTTCCAGCAGATTTGAAAAAATAAGTCGTTGATGGCACGTGTCCTGTAGTCCCCGAGCCCGGAATCCAAATCCCCAAGGTTTGGAATAATGGATCCAAAGAATCGTGGCATGCAATATATGACGGTAAAGATTTGATGGTGAACATGGGCAAATCGGTTTAGTAAATTTGAAAACCTCTTTTTTTGGGATGAATTTCCTGAAAAAATGGTTAAACAAATTACTTCTCTAACAAATGCCTGAAATTACCTCTCAAATCAATCTTTGTTCCTTGAGTCAATAACTGAATAAGACCTCTAGGTAATAATAGGAAAAAACCCCTTATTTCAAAATAAAGTCCCAAAAATAATGGTTAACAAACTTCTACCCAAGATTAATCTTAAAAAGCCTCTTGGATCGGGTATTGTCGAGTAGTTTTACGGCGTCCAGCGTTTAAGCATGAGAGCTGTCCCTTGAAGCACGCTAAGTGACTTGTCCCATCGAGCCCCCGAGCTAAGGAGCCAGATGAAAAGCATAGAGTACACAGAGCAATCGGTGGCATCAGCCTCCGAGCCTAGGCATCGGGCAAGTAGCCACTGAATCTTGAACAGTCGATGAAGCCATCTAGTCAGAGTTGATCCTGACTAGGGTTGTAGTCAAGATGAGTAGTCGAAGTAGTCGAACAGGTATAGAACTAGTCGTAATTGCAAAACTTCTATCCATGGGAGTGAGGCCCCTTCAATAACATAGTGTACGAGTCGAAAACTAGTAATATGTTACTAGAAATAAGGGATCAAGGCCCCTTCAGCAAACTTGCGCGTAGTACCAATCGTACACCAGTAAAACGCAGTTGTACTGGAAGTATGACCGCAAGGCCCCTTCAGTAACCCAAGATAATAGTCGGAAACTAGTAATTAGTTACAGAAAATATAGGAGCGAGGCCTCTTCAGCAAACTTGCATGGAATACCAGTCGTAAACTAGTAAAACAGAGTTATACTGGAAGTATGAGCGCAAGGCCCCTTCAGTAACCCAAGATACTAGTCGGAAACTAGTAATTAGTTACTGGAAATATGAGAGTGAGGCCCCTTCATCAAACTTGCTCGTAATACCAGTCGTGAACCAGTGAAACGGAGTTGTACTGGAAGTATTAATCTCCAGGCACCAATAGAAGATCTCCCAGTTGATCAAAGATGAAAACGGCGTAGATGCTCGATATTCCAAGAATTAGGAACCTCCTAGCCATCATAGAACTGTAAGCAATAAGATCTAGGGCCTGTAACCTTGTGCACAGTGAAAGGCCCTTCCCATCGCAAGTTAAGCTTGTGTAGCCCAGTATCATCCTAGATTCGTCGAAGAACCATATCTCCAACATTGGAAGAGCGTCGTTGAACGCTCCTATCATTGTAACGATGAACTCCTTGTAAGTAGCAGGCCGATTGGACCAAGACATTGCATCTGATTTCATCAGCTGAGTCAAGCTCAAGATGTCTTGCAGTATCAGCCTCGCCTTCTTCAAACATCTCCAGTCGTGGAGACTTACACATCATGTCAGCTGGTAATATAGTTTCAGACCTGTATACGAGAAAGAAAGGTGACTGTCCTGTGGCTTTGCTTGGTTGCGTGCGAAGCCCCCAGACTACTGATGAGATCTCATCGATCCACTTGCCATCCTTTTTGCTGTTCTCGTCATAAAGTCTTTTCTTCAATCCATCAAGAATCAAGCCGTTGGCGCGCTCCACCTGGCTCTTGGCCCGCGGGTGAGCCACCAAAACATATTTGACTTCAATGGAACTGCGTTCACAGAAATTCCAGAACTAATACGAGTGGAAATTGGATCCCAGATCTGTAATGATAGTGTTGAGGAAACCAAAACAGTGTAAGATGTCGCAGATGAAAGTAACCACTATATCCGCAGAGAGCGTTGCGATTAGCTTGTACTCGAACCACTTGGTAAACTTGTCGATGGCCAGCAACACGTGTGAGAAACATCCTGGCGTAGCTGTTAAGGGCCCTATCATGTCCAGGCCCAGCATGCAAACGGCCATGAAGGTGGTATGGTGATGAGGTTATGAGCTAGGACATGAGGCTATTTGCCAAAGAATTAGCAGTTGGTACACCGGCGAACAAGTGCTTTGGCATCTGCCAAAACAGTCGGCCAATAGAAACCAGATTGAAACGCCTTGCCGAATAGTGTGTGAGAAGCTGCATGGTTCCCGCACAAGACTTCGTGAATCTCTTGGAGTATCTCTTTGCCCTCCTCCGTGCTGACACACTTCATGAGTATGCCTGATGGTGATCCACGCTTGTACAGGTTACCCCCGACTAGAACATACCCTTTACTGCGCCTTAGGATGCGAGTAGCTTCAGCGCTTTTTGGGTTGACGCGGGGGGGGGGGTATTTCCTGCTCCTAGATGTAGTCGATGAAGGCCACCCTCCAGTCGACCTCGATCATCAAGACCTCTCAGTCGGGTTCCTTTGGACCCTGAGCGATGGAACTTGAGTCTGGTGCCTTGATGGAAGGGTGATTCAACTTGTGAACGAAAACTCCTGGTGGGACGTTAGCTCGATCAGAACCAAGTTTGGAGAGCACATCCGCGCCCATATTTTTGTCGCGAATCACATGGTGAAATTCCAACCCCGAGAACTTGTTCTCGAGCTTGCGTATTTCTGTAACGTACGCATCCATGGTGTCCTTGTTGATGTCCCACTCCTTGTTGACTTGTTGAACCTCCAGTAAGGAGTCACCGTAGATGAGTAGTCGCTTGATGCCCAGAGAGACTGCCACACGTAGCCCGTGCAATAATGCCTCGTACTCGGCTTCGTTGTTAGAGACCTCGAATAGAATTTGGAATACATACTTGAGCTATTCTCTTCTCGGGCTGATGAAAAAGTACTCCTGCACCATAGCCACTGAGCTTGAGTGAGCCATCAAAGTACATAACCCAATGCTCTGGCTGGTTGGTTGGAGCTTCCACTTGGTTTTCTCGCCACTCCACCATGATCGACTAGTGCCTGCGACTTGATGGCTGTCCGAGGCTTGAAGTCGAGTGTGAGGGCTCCTAGCTCCACAGCCCACTTGGAGATGCGCCCAGTAACGTCCCGATTGTGGAGGATATTTGCCAATGGGAAGTCGGAGACCACTAGGATATTGTATGCGTCGAAATAATCGCGAAGCTTCCTGGAGGTGATGAGTATACCGTAAAGTAATTTCTGAATTGTCGGGTAACGAACCTTGGATTTAGAGAGAACTTCGCTGATAAAGTAGACTGGTCGCTGCACCCCGAAGGCGTGGCCTTCCTCCTGTCGTTCCACCACGTTTGCCGTACTGACGACGTGAGTAGTCACGGCGATGTAGACTAGCAGATTCTCGCCTGGTTGGGGTGCCGTCAGGATGGGTGGCAACTGCAAATGGTGCATGAGATCTTGCAGCACTTGGTTTGACCCCTCGGTCCACTGGAACTTGTCGTGGCGCTTGAGTAATTTGAAGAAGGTTAGTCCCTTTTTCCAAGTCGGGAGATGAATTGATTCAAAGCTGCCATACAGCTTGTGAGCTTCTGGACGTCCTTGATCATCCTTGGAGCGTCCATGGCTGTGATGGCATTGGTCTTCTCTTGGTTCGCTTCAATTCCTCAGTGGCTGACAATGAACCCGAGTAGTTTTCCTTGAGGCACGCCAAAGACGCACTTTGCCGGGTTAAGCTTCCATCGGAACTTCCGCAAGCTGTTGAACATTTCCTCGAGATCGGTGATGAACTCGTCGTGGGATCTAATCTTGATGACCATGTCATCCACGTAAGCTTCAACGTTGTGGTGTAGCTAGTCCGCAAGGCACAAATGGATGGCACATTGATAGGTGGCTCATGCGTTCTTCAACCCGAATGACATTGTAGTGTATGCGTATGCTCCAAGGGGGGTGATGAACGCCGTTTTAATCTGATCTTCTTCCTTGAGAGCTATCTGATGGTAGCCCGAGTAGCAGTCGAGGAAGGAGAGCAAGACGCAACCAGCCGTAGAGTTGATGACTTGGTTGATGCGTGGGAGCGCGAAGGGGTCCTTTGGGCAATGTTTATTAAGATTAGTATAATCCGCACACATCCTCCATTCATTGTTATTCTTTTTCAAGACTAGTACAGGGTTAGCTAACCACTCGGAGTGATACACTTCTTTAATAAACCAGCCGTGAGTAGTTTTGCTAGCTCTTTCTTGATGGCCACTCTCTTGTCGGGGGCGAAGCGTCGTAGTCGTTGCTTCTTTAGAGTGGCTTTAGGGTCGACTTTCAGGCAATGCTCAATCAACTCCTTGGGCACCCCTGGCATATCAGCTGGTTTCCATGCGAATATATCACGGTTAGCCCAAAGGAAGCTGACGAGTGCGCTTTCCTATTTGTCACCTAAGCCGCCCCCGATCAAAGCAGTATTGAATGGGTCGCCTTCTTGCAGCTGGATGGTCTTGATGCCGATGTCGCAGGGGTTGGGTTTAACCCTGGATTGGCCAGGCCGCTGGTTGGAGATCTCCATCTCTAAGTTGGTCAGCTTCTGCGTGGCCGCGAGTACTTCTGCAGACGGCTCTGGCACGCGTGATGTCGTGGTGTACTCAATTGCTTCCTGATCGCAGTCGTACGACTTCTTCAGGTCACCACGGAGTATGAGTACACCTGTCTTGCCTGGCATTTTAAGTAGTAGGTAGCATAATGGGGCACGGCCATGAATTTGGCTAGTGCCAGTTTGCCAAGGATAGCATGATATGATGAGTCAAAATCCGCCACCTCGAACTTGATGTACTCATTGTGGTAGTTATCTTTCGTCCTAAAGGTGAATGGCAGGACCACTAACCCGAGTGGTGTAGCCACGTTACCCAGGACAATGCCGTAGAAAGGAGCTTTGCTGGGGGCGAGCATCTTGGAGATATCCCGGCCCATCTTCTTCATAGTACTCGTGAAAATCAGGTTGAGGCTGCTCCCGCCGTCGATAAGTACTCGGGTAAGCCGTGAGCCCGCCATGACAGGGTCTCGAACGAGCGGGAATTTTCCCGGCTTAGAGAAGCTGGTCCATTGATCATCCCTGGAGAAGGAGATCGGGACCTCACTGTATCTCAGAGGCCTTGACGTGGCTGGCTCCACAGAGAGTATTTCGCATAGGGTCAACTTCTGCGTGAGCTTGGAGGGGAATCTGCCATCTCCAGTGAAGATGATGTTGACGACGTTCTTCGGATCTTGGAAGTCTTGAGCCCCCAACTTGTCACCCTCCTCATCATCCTCCTATTCCTTTCGCTTTCCTGCTTGAGGGAGGGGTGGTGCACTGAGTGACTTACGGATGGTGATGCACTCGAAGAGCGTGTGTCGCGACTTCGGGTGTATCAGGCATTGTTTGTGCATGACTTTCTCGAATTGTGTGTCGTTGTTCTCCGACGTCTTGCCATGCGGATTGCACTCAATAGCCACAACTTCTTGATCTGGCTTGCGCTTTTGGTGTTCCCCAAGTGGTTCCACTGGCTCTTGTTGAAGTGGTCGTTGCCATTGCCTTGCTTGTCGTGGTTACACTTGGGGAAATGGTCGTTCTCCTCATCTTGCTGGTCAGCCCACCGTGCCATCATGTCACGCAACTCCACGGCAGTAGTCGGGCGATTGCGTCCGAAGTCGTGGTACGTGTGCTTCGAGAAGAGCCCGTTCTGCAAGTAGTGGATGACGTCCTCATCGGTGATGTTGGCGATGGTGGCGCGTATCTCGAAGAAATGCCGGGTGTAGGACCTTAGGGTCTCGTTCATCTCTTGCTTCACGTGGGACAGATCATGGCGAGTGCCCGCTCTGATCCTGGATCCTTGGAAGTTGTTGATGAAGGCCCGCTTGAGGTCCTCCCATGAGTCGATGGAGTTTGGCTTGAGGCTTTCAAGCCCGTGACGGGTGCAGACTCCAGAGCCACTGGAAAGTAGAGAGCTTTGGTGAAGTTGGATCCCCTGAAACTTCAATAGCAAATGAGTAGCATCGAATCCACTGGCGTGGGTTCTGCTTACCATCGTGCTTGGGGATTCCAACTAGTTTGAACTCCTTTGGATAGGACTTTTCGGTGATGTTGGAGGCGAAGGCATAGAAGCGGTCACTGTCGTCGTCGTCGTGGTACTTGCCGGTACGGTCCCTTCTCCTTGATTCAATGACACGCTGAGCGTCGCGGCCTTCATTGATCTTCTGCCTGAGGTCAATCGTGGGAGTGTCGTGAAGGCGGGCCTTGAGTGGATCTTGGCCTTGGTGCCTTGTACCACGCTGGTTGCGAGTGGATTGTTGTACTTCTTGTTCATTGTTGCCGTGCGCGGACGGGTGGCCCTCGTTGCACTAGTGGTTGTCATTCCTACGGCTCTCGGGGCCTCCTCCGAGGGTGCGACTGATCATCGCGGTTTCGCCATGGCGCTCAGACCTCGAGGGTGGATTCCGAGTGGAAGACACTGGATGTTGTCGATCGAGTTGCACAAGCGCGCGCTGAGTCAGATACTGCAGTCTTTGTATATGAGAGTTGGGTGGGAGTTGTTGGGCTAAGAGGGCTGCTTCTGCGATGGTGCCAATTGGCGTACGGTACTCCCGATCCGCAACTGTTGCAAAAGCGTTGTTTAGATCCCTTGGGTCGCGGGCGCGATTCTACGTATTGCGCCTACGCTAGGCGCGCTTGGCGTTCTTCACCCACCGGATCCTTCAGTGCTCCTCATCTTCGTCTTGGGGAGTGTCAGCTGTGGGCTCATCGGCTGAGACGTCCATGAGTTGCTTATTGTCGTACACGGGGTCTAGCTCGTCATCCTCTGCGTTGCAAAGGGAGGACATGCAGACTTGACGATCCGGCGAGTGGTTAGCCGTAAGGCTATACTCGAGTAGCTCTGTGCTACTTTCTCCCTCTTCCGCGAGAGAGAGGTTTGCCCTCCTGGAAGGGCAGTCCCTACGTAAAGGCCACAATGCAAGACTCGTAATCGAGTAGTTCAGAGGGCACAAAGCTCTTCCAGTACACGAAACGGCCTTGCGGTGTTGATGTTATGGTTAAACCCAGATGAATGCCCAAAAACGATTCGGTGTGGCCATCGAGTTGCGAGTGGTTTTCAAGAGTGGGGGCCGCCCAACGGGCGGTGGCTCCCTTATCTCTAAGTCCTCCTCGGGACTGGCTTGAAGGTGTAGTACTAAACAATGAGTACTCTTCATTGGAGTCTGAGTAGTTGTCGAAAACGGGGGGCCCCCGGCAAGCGGTGGCTCCCACGCCCTTGAGCTTGAGCAGCAGATCCAAATCCTCCTCCAAGTCGGAGAGGAATTTAGATTGTGTGGCCCCTTTAGATTGGTTTGAGTCTAATCCGACTAGATCTGGTGCGTCACGAGTGGAAGTCGCGGCGAAAACGGAAATCTTTTCGATCTGCAGGGCCAGATCGGGAAGCAACAGATCGTCGAGGTTGTCGATGAACTCATCAAGATCGCTGCTTGGAGTCGATGAAGAGGCCTTCGGCTCGATGGAGTTGGCTAGGTGGCTGTTGAAGCCACCCAAACCGTTGGCGACGCAGATCCAGGAGCCAAGGATGAAAATTGTGCCCTTTTCGAGCACAGTGCTGGTGAAGTTGAAGGATGCCATCGAATTCTCCAGTGGATGCTCGATGAACACCCCTATCTAGCGCGCTAGCTGTCGGTGTTTTACCGCTACACCCACCGAGAGATACCTCCGAGGTGGTGAGTTTGTAGGTAGGGTGTCGCCGAGATCAAGAACTCGAAGGTGCAAGGAGCACAAGGTTTAGACAGGTTTGGACTACTGAGAGCGTAATACCCTACGTCCTGTGTGGTTTATATTGCCTTTGATGGTGATCGTCCCTTAGGGAGTCCCTGTCCGCCCTTATATAGTCTGAGGGGATAGGTTTACATGGAAGTTCTAGTCGGGTATAAGTACAGGAGTCCTACCTGAGTACTTCTCGGATAGTTTCCTAACTTGTCCGACTAGTTTTACTACTGTATAAGTAGTCCTACTGCACTACGAGTAGTTACAATAGATGTAGAGCGTGGGCCATGTCTCATCTCATATCTTGTGAGAAGTACGCCACGTGCACAGTCTTGTGTGGCCGGATCTGACACCTATAAATCATAGAAATAAATCCTACAAATGTGATTTATAGAAAAATTAGTTCCTTCTGTTTTTATTTACATATCTTGGGTTTTTTCTAAGTTAAATTTGTCTAATTTTAACCAAGTCTATAGAAAAATAATACAACAACTATACTACCCCATATATGCCCTATCAACCCTATATATGCCCTATCAACTTATATTTCATGGTAGATTTAGTGAAATAAAAAATTTATTATTTCAAATATTATTATTTTTTCTATAAATTTGGTCAAAGTGTTGGTTAGGTTTGATTTAGGACAAACCTAATATGATATGTAAATAAAAATAGAGAGAGTATCTTCTAAGATGTTTGTGATTAATGTTAGAATACCTTGAGATACGTTCCTTCCCTTTAGCCGTAGATATAGATACGCATTACCTAGAGTATTTCGCTGTTAATAGTACTCTCTACCTTGAATATCTCTGTCTGCCTGTGCCTCTCTGTCACCCTTTCGCCGCCAATCACTGTTGTACTGGATCCGAAACGTGTTTTTTCTGCTATTGAGTGGCCGAGTCAGATGATGCAACAAAACGCATCCTTGTCTTTGAAAATATCCTGGGTTCGCTGCTGCGTCGGCATCACATAGCCGATTGGACACAAACGCCAGGGATGCGCAGACTACACCATCGTTGCACACTTGAACATGTTTTGGCGAGATATTTGCAATTTGCAGCACATCACCAGTACGTAACCCGCTCCGCTTCAGCAGAAAGGGTGCCCTGCTTCCGCCCATGGATACTCCTCCTACCTCTCTGTGTACATTCTCAGCAGAAATAATGCATCCATCCATCCATCCACCTGTTTGTTGGCAGCTTCCTAGTCCTGATCAATCAATCAATCAATCCCCATCCTCCACCGCACTTACCTCCTGTGCCTGTACAAATCTCTGGTTTTCAAATCTAATCATACATTAGTAGGGTAGGTTTTGTCTGATACTGGCAATGCCTGTCTCGTTTGGCGTTTCTTCGGTCTCTTGTTCACGAGCACTGTTTTAGGTGTTGGGCGATTTCTGCAAAAGCCCAAAAGGAAAAAAAAATGAATCGCAGATTTGGTTTGTCCTTAATACGTTAGTATTACGTGATGCCTCCATTCAAATTACGAAGTGATTCTTTATCCGAAGTCAAGTTCTTTTAACACAGGGTTGACGTTACTAGATTCATTGTGGATGTAATCCCACAATATATAGTCATTCATATCTAAAAAGGTATTATTATTAAAATTTGTCAAAGTTTCACCTCGCACACTACCGCTTACTTTATATATTTATATAATTAGAGTGAGTATTTAACAGGCCCAGCCATTTCCCAATCCGTGAATCCGTGTGAGGTTTGGTCCCCAGATTTAGGTTAAGAGATTGATGCAAAACATTCTGTATAATCACGATTCTGGCCCTTAGATTGATGGAAAACATTCATATTCTTTTTTTGAAAGGAAAACATTCATATTAGTGGATGTTGGACAAATTTGTTACAGGGAGTTTTATTTTAGACAATTACCTCTATTTTCAGGTCCGATTTTGAAGGTGGGTCGGGTCCAGGACATAAAAAAGGTGGTTGCTCTAGCATCGCCGCTCCTCGATTGGAAGCTCCGCTCAACAGGTAAGGCAAGGTACCCTGCTACCGCTCATCCATGCTGCTGCTTCGCTGAGT